>NW_027315857.1:8118922-8648240 GCF_026437365.1 Eucyclogobius newberryi
ATGTCCAACAGTTTACATATGTGTTCAGGTGTCAGTTTGGTCCTTTCCTGTAGGGTGGTGTCTTCCTGCAGTCTGATCCTCACTGCTGCTACTGCATCAGTGGTCGGGATGCAGGTGAACAGGGACACAACATCATATGAAACCATGAGGTCATCTGGGTCCAGTTGGAGATGTTTCACTTTATCCACAAAGTTGTGCGTGTTTTCCACATGATGTTCCGAATTCCCCACAAGCGGAGCCAATATAGTTGTTAAATGCTTGGCCACATTGTAGGTGATGGAATCTGTGCTGCACACTATGGGTCTGAGTGGAACCTCCTTTTTGTGTATTTTTGGAAGGCCATAAATGCAAGGCATGGCTTCACCAGGATATAGTCTGTAAAAAGATTTTTTATTTTTTTTTGAAATATAATTAAATTAACAAAAAAAACAACTATAGAACCCTAAATAAATACATTCTAAATCTTAATAAATATAAAAAAAATCAAGGTGGTTTTGACAATTGAAAGCTCACACACATGTGGGTGACACTAGATCGTATTTGTTTGACTAATTGAATATTCTGGTCAGCATTTAGCGTTTTTGATGGTAATTTTTTTGTGTGCATATTTTTAGGTTTTACTTGTCAAATACTAATACTAAATATTGACTCCACAATAGTTTTCCATTTTATCTACCGATATATCACAAACTTTAATACAAACGTATGCTGTTTTCTGTTGCTAAAATACAATTTTGAGGTTAGAAAATAGTATTTTTCCATTTTATTCTTATTTTTTTCAACCTTCGAAACTCAAAATTGTTGCTTATTTTTAGTTACTAAGACTTAGAATCATTAGAATTAGATTTACTGTCACTTTAATCATTGTGAAAATGTGTTGAATGCATTTTAGAGCGTCTTTAGTATTTCATTACGGAGGTTTTACCGCTGCATTCTCACAATACACATCAATACTTCTCCACCTTGGTTTTATCATACATCTTTGGCCCCCAAAACCAATCTACTTTTAGAAATCCATTTGATTCCGTTCTTCCCTTCCTCATACGGGATAAAGCCTGGCGGGCAAACAGCGGCAGCCAACTGTGATGTTGCTATTGACAGCGTAATTGTGCGCCTCATGCTTGTCTGCACACATTCTGCGTTATATACACAGCCTTTTAGTCATAGCGCATCGTCCGATTGATTTAGTTTTGTTTCGTCTTCTGTCCCAGGTGGGGGCAAAAGGGGCGTGGTTTGGATGGTGAGTCGGCGAGGACAAGACTCGGCGGTGGGCAGCATGCGGGCACCTGTGTGAACCCGCCACAGCAGCCTCAACGCTCGGTAAGTCGTTAGCTAAGAGGCTACAAGCCGCTCATGTACAGGTTATATTTGTTTATATATGTACTAGCTGACACGGGTGGGTGGTGCGTGTTAAATTTGCTTGAGAAACTTTTTTAAGAATTTGCACTTATGTACTTCCTGACACTACATACTTTTACTTCTACTTGACTTTGTTTGAAGTAACAGTACTCTTGAGTAAAAGTTTTCGCTCTTCTGTGAGTAAATCTACACGTGACAAAAGTTTTGTGTTGAGATGAATTATAAGATGATTTGAATATTTGTGTTTCTTGCACCGCTCAATTTTTAAAAAAAAAATTAATAAATATTTAGAAAAATAAAAATAAACTGATTCCGTGCATTATGTAATTATTTGCAGATATTCCCTGTTATTTACACTTACTTGAGTAATAATTTCCCCAAAATACTTTTTTTAAAATTTTATATTGAGTAATTTCTTTGACCACTTTTTACTTCTACTTGAGTAATATAATTTTGAAGTAATTTTACTCTAACCTGAGGACAGTTTTAGCCACTCTACTCTTTTACACTCTTTTAGACAATCATTTGCATTTTCATTTTACTTTAATCTTACTTCTCTCAAATCTGTAGATGGTGCAACATTTTTTGCTGAGTATTCATTGTACAAACTATTTTGAGAGTGACTTTTGAGACGCCATAATCTTTATTTATGCATTTTGTGACATCAGCAGTCTAAAATAGTGCTGAACACAGAGCGGATTTCAGATATACAGCCGTTAACCTAATTCAAAAATTATGTATGACGCAAATCCCATCAGTTACAAAGACATTTCAGCTTCTTTTATAAACTTTGGCAAAGTTTGAAAGCAGTAATGTTGATAAAGAACTGAACAGACGAGGAAGACGATCAGAATCACAACATTGTTAATAATAAATCACACTTTTATTCCTTCATGACAAACATTTTCAGTTGATAAAGATATATTGAAGAACACATCACATTATATTTAGATGATTGTTGTTTGAATATGTGTCCGTGCCTCGGTTCATGAGACTTGAAGCACTTTATGTGACAGTGTTCAGAGGAAATGCAGCCGATCAATAATGGATGAAACGATTTGAACAAGGCCGTCTGGAGAAGAGAAGCAGACGGTCCAGATGCAATAAAACAATGACATCAAAGGCTCCATCAGAGCTAAGCAGGAGGACGAGTCAAGTCTGTGTATATTTGAGCTGAAAAAGGCCTTTTACCTCAGGGGTAAATGCTCTGTTGTTTGCAATACTTTGTGATATGATAGAATCTGTTACAGTGAAGTAGTCACATACTCAGGAATTAACAGCTGGATCTAAAGTAAGAAAATATACAGTTTCAACTACAACGGCTGCATTTACTGTTACAACAACAACAACAACAACAACAACAACATTACGAAAAGGACCACTAATACCACCAGTGTTAGGAAGTTACTAAATACATGTACCATGCACATGTTCTATACATATTTTTACTCCTACACCTACTACACCTACTATTACTATTACTACTACTATCCCACATACGTCTACAAATTGGCTGGGGTTGTTTGACAATGTTCACATGAGCAAGGAATTACCACTATTATCACTGACACTACTACTATTTATCACTATTAACACTGACACTACTACTATTTACCACTATTACCACTGACACTACTACTATTCACCACTATTACCACTGACACTACTACTATTTACCACTATTACCACTGACACTACTACTATTTACCACTATTACCACTGACACTACTACTATTTACTACTATTACCACTGACACTACTACTATTTACTACTATTACCACTGACACTACTACTATTTACCACTATTACCACTGACACTACTACTATTTACCACTATTACCACTGACACTACTACTATTCACCACTATTACCACTGACACTACTACTATTTACTACTATTACCACTGACACTACTACTATTTACCACTATTACCACTGACACTACTACTATTTACCACTATTACCACTGACACTACTACTATTCACCACTATTACCACTGACACTACTACTATTTACCACTATTACCACTGACACTACTACTATTTACCACTATTACCACTGACACTACTACTATTTACCACTATTTACACTGGCACTATTACTATTTACCACTATTATTACTGACACTACTACTATTTACCACTATTACCACTGACACTACTACTATTTACCACTATTACCACTGACACTACTACTATTTACCACTATTACCACTGACACTACTACTATTTACTACTATTACTACTGACACTACTACTATTCACCACTATTACCACTGACACTACTACTATTTACCACTATTACCACTGACACTACTACTATTTACCACTATTACCACTGACACTATTACTATTTACCACTATTATTACTGACACTACTACTATTTACCACTATTACCACTGACACTACTACTATTTACCACTATTACCACTGACACTACTACTATTTACCACTATTACCACTGACACTACTACTATTTACCACTATTACCACTGACACTACTACTATTTACCACAATTACCACTGACACTACTACTATTTACCACTATTACCACTGACATTACTACTATTTACCACTATTACCACTGACACTACTACTATTTACCACTATTACCACTGACACTACTACTATTTACCACTATTACCACTGACACTACTACTATTTACCACTATTACCACTGACACTACTACTATTTACTACTATTACTACTGACACTACTACTATTCACCACTATTACCACTGACACTACTACTATTTACCACTATTACCACTGACACTACTACTATTTACCACTATTACCACTGACACTACTACTATTTACCACTATTACCACTGACACTACTACTATTCACCACTATTACCACTGACACTACTACTATTTACTACTATTACCACTGACACTACTACTATTTACCACTATTACCACTGACACTACTACTATTTACCACTATTACCACTGACACTACTACTATTCACCACTATTACCACTGACACTACTACTATTTACCACTATTACCACTGACACTACTACTATTTACCACTATTACCACTGACACTACTACTATTTACCACTATTTACACTGGCACTATTACTATTTACCACTATTATTACTGACACTACTACTATTTACCACTATTACCACTGACACTACTACTATTTACCACTATTACCACTGACACTACTACTATTTACCACTATTACCACTGACACTACTACTATTTACTACTATTACTACTGACACTACTACTATTCACCACTATTACCACTGACACTACTACTATTTACCACTATTACCACTGACACTACTACTATTTACCACTATTACCACTGACACTACTACTATTTACCACTATTACCACTGACACTACTACTATTTACCACAATTACCACTGACACTACTACTATTTACCACTATTACCACTGACACTACTACTATTTACCACTATTACCACTGACACTACTACTATTTACTACTATTACTACTGACACTACTACTATTCACCACTATTACCACTGACACTACTACTATTTACCACTATTACCACTGACACTACTACTATTCACCACTATTACCACTGACACTACTACTATTTACCACTATTACCACTGACACTACTACTATTTACCACTATTACCACTGACACTACTACTATTTACCACTATTACCACTGACACTACTACTATTCACCACTATTACCACTGACACTACTACTATTTACCACTATTACCACTGACACTACTACTGTTTACCACTATTACCACTGACACTACTACTATTTACTACTATTACCACTGACACTACTACTATTTAAAAACTATTACCACTGACACTACTACTATTTACCACTATTACCACTGACACTACTACTATTTACTACTATTACCACTGACACTACTACTATTTAAAAACTATTACCACTGACACTACTACTATTTACCACTATTATCACTGACACTACTACTATTACCACTATTATCACTGACACTACTACTATTTACCACTATTACCATTGTCACTACTACTATTACCACTGACAGTTAGTTATTCAAGTTTGTCTAGTGTTTTTACAAACAATTATGTGTATTTTGAGATGGTATTTCAATAAGCAGATAAAAAAGAAGAAGAAGAAAGCTAAAAGTACAAACATACACTTGGAACTGAATAGTATTACCAGTAATTCAAATAAAAGCAGTTCAATCATTAAACATCTGAGCTAAGGCAATTGATTAACTAGACACATGTTATGAAATTATGTACCTATTCAGAATATTTAGGCAGGTGTTAAACTAAATTGTCAACGTTTTCTTCCCAACACTGGCTATTGTTGGTTGACTAAACTTCATCAAGTCAAAACACAAACACACCTTTGGCTATAGAAGATAATACAAAATGGTTTTATGGATTAATTTCCTGGATTCAACTGTGTTCTCAAACTCAAAGTTACCTGGGATGAAGAACATCCCCACCGCAGGCCTGCGCCGTGATGGAGCAAAGAAACACATTCAGACGGGTATAAATATTGCAGAGTGAGTACACGGAGGGCTTCTTGAACCATGAATTATTACAAAGTCCAGTGGCTCGATGCCAGGAGTATCTCACTGCAATAAGCTGCAGCTGGGGAATTGTGGGTAGGAGCACACCACAAATAACCAGCAGAGGAATCCATCTCACTCATTCTCATGTGCTGCGCTCACTCTCACTTCAAACATACATATTCAGTACGAGGCCACGGGGGCTTTGGATCATAACAGGGGGAAGGTAGTACTTTTGGTAGTGATAGTAGTAGTTGTAGTAGCAGTTGTAGTAGTAGTCGTGTAGTAGTTCATTATAGTTCAGTTCAGTAGTAGTTGTAGCAGTTAGTAGTAGTAGTAGTAGTAGTAGTAGTAGTAGTAGTAGTAGTAGTAGTAGTAATAGGAATAGTAGTCATAGGAATAGTAGTAGTAGTAGGGATAGTAGTAGTAGTAGTAGTAGTAGTAGTAGTAGGGATAGTAGTAGTAGTAGTAGTAGTAGTAGTAGGGATAGTAGTAGTAGTTATAGTAGTAATAGGGATAGTAGTAGTAGTGTAGTAGTAGTAGGAATTGTAGTCGTAAGAATAGTATTAGTAGTAGTAGGAATAGTAGTAGTAGTAGGAATAGTAGGAGTAGGAGTAGGGATAGTAGTAGTAGTAGTAGTTGTAGTAGGAGTAGTAGTAGTAGGAATAGTAGTCGTAAGAACAGTAGTAGTAGTAGTAGTAGTAGTAGTAGTAGTAGTAGTAGTAGTAGGAATAGTAGTCGTAAGAACAGTAGTAGTAGTAGTAGTAGTAGTAGGAATAGTAGGAGTAGGAGTAGTAGGAGGAGCAGTTGTTGGAATAGTAGTAAGATTAAGAGTAGTGGTAGTAGTAGTGAAAAGTTTTTAAACTAGCAGTAGTCGTTTTTCTTAGATACTACCTCCAACCACAAGGGGTCAGTAAAAAGTGAATTGTTGGGTTATTTGTCCTATTTCCTACAACTACTTTTATATTTTGTCTGGCTGATGATGAGTCGATTTTACAACATAAAAAACAAAAATACAATTACATCCATTAAACTATTCTCTAAAACAGTGAATATACACACAGGCTGGGGAAGTGTTAGTTTGGTCCTTAGTTTCAGTCTCATAAAAAGCCTCTAATGCCCCATCGTTGTAACAGCTTGGCCGATCATCATCTGTGACTCTTGAAAATGTCAGACTATTTTCCAATCTGTACCTGGTGTTCACACTTCTAAATGGCTTGGCTCCTGCTGGTTAAAGGCTTTTGTGGGTTTTCGTGTCGCAAACTCGAACCACAAGAATATAATCTCGACTCAGAGGAATATTCTGCCTGACTCTAGAAGGACACGTGTTTCAATCCAAGGCTTTAAAACTGAAAAAGCACCTCGAGGCCTCCCAGAGTCGTTACAGTTAGAGCAGGGCTATTCAACATAAGGCCTGGGGGCCAAATCAGGCCCGCCAAGCGATTGAATCCGGCCCAAATATTGACAAAATACTAGTTACTGGTTTAGACCTGCTTTCAACCTACTTTTATTCTTTATTGTTCTGGTTCAGTTCTGAATGGGCAATTTTACAAAGCAATGTTAATAAATCATGTTTGTTTTTTCTCACAAAAATCTAAATCAGTAGTTATTTTACCGTATACATTTTTTTTTGCGACATGTAGGCCTTGAGCCTCCGAAAAATAAGGGTGTGTGTGTGTGTGTGTGTTTGTGTGTGTATAAATAGTGTATGTGTACTTTCTGTCACGTCTGTGTTTTGTATTGTCAAACATTCGTGGTTTGTCCTTTTCCACAGATGTTAAAGCTAACTCCCGACACTTTTATTCTAATTGTATGTCCCCCTTTTAAAATAAATAAATTCAATAATAAGAACAACAAAAGGCATACAACATTGCATTCATCTGCGGGGGACTCACTCATTGTCGTTTAGAATTGAAGTCATGTCGGGTTTTCAGATTTTATGAAGGAAAAAAAAGGAACAAAACCAGAGTAATCCTTAGTTTGCTGACGCGTTTCTTTTGAACAGCAGATGTCTGAGAATGAAAGATATGGAAAGCGAATCCTATCTACGCGAAACCACAAACATAGGATTAGAGATTACAGTGTCAGGAATATAAAAAGGACAGTAGTAAACGATTGGTAACTCTTTGATAACGTTTAATTTGTACTTTAAATGCATTTGGTGACTATAACACTGACGAAAGGTTAATTATTACTGTAATCATTTGCAGAGTGAAGATAATCTCAATGAATAAAGTCTGAAATGCAGTTGTATACAGTATAGTAAAGTAGTATTTGTATAATTATGGTAAAACAGCCAGCAAATACCTGTTGAATCTGAAGTGTAGTAGTGCTCAACAACAAGTTACTACTGTAAAAACTCATACTGCTCATTTATCTTAGCAATGCACCGACTGAAATGTATTCTCCATTTTGAATCCACTTTACAATGATGATACGCTTTTATTTCTGTCAGATTCTCCTTAATCGTTTTGGCTGTAAACACTTCCACCTCATTTTATGGTGTTGGCTGCTGTTCAGTAATGTCTCAGCCAAAAGTTTGAGATTTGAAAATGATCACAAGATGGTGCTGTGGTTCCGGTTTTGTCCCCACGGCTTCCTCAGTCTGATCCTAGAGATACTGTGGGAGATGAGAACTGTTGTGAATGCACGTTCTACCATTAAATAAATGTTTTAAATCGGGCCGAAACCATTTGTGTTTCAAGTTTAGTTTGAGCAATGTCTAAAATTCAATATTCACAGATTTGATCAAGGATTGTTTGCAAGACAGTGTCCAGGTTGAAGCTATTTTCCATATGTATTTAGTTACTTTTGTGTATGCACAAAGTCAAAATTATAATGATTAAAAAAAAAAGGAAGCTTTGGTGAGTGTAACAGAAAAGTTATTAAATCAAGGTACATTCTTTAGCTGTTTTTTTTTTATTTTGTTTCATGCTTTTTTGCAGTTTGCATGTTGCATTTGAGTTGATCCAAAATACACCAAAAAATACTAAACACAAACAAAATATACTAACGACCCATTTCAAATAATTTGTTTAATAGTCTTCTTGCTCTATTTGTCTTGTTCTGTATGCTTTTGTCAACAACACAAAGATAATGAAATCAATTTAAAAATAACTGCTACTTTTTTCACATTTACGCGCATTGATGGCGACTTAATAGAACACCTGTCACTTTAACTATAATTTAATCCTAATTTAATCCATCACTCACTGCACTGTTCACATTCTGCACTACATCTGTAAATTAAACTGTTTAAAAATTTTAAAAAATATATACATATATATCCTATAGCAGATTTCGATCATTTTAATTTTGATTTTATATAGGTGGTTTATAATCATTGTCATTGTTTTATGTTGCACTGTATCACCAAAGCAAGTTCCTATGTGTGAATTATATTTATTAGCAATGAAAATAAACATTTTTCTGATTCTGATTCTGAAAATGTCACGAACAAAAGCAATAAAATCACATTTCCCATGCACATTATGCACAGCTGATGTGTCCACAGCACTTCCTCTAGCCTCCAGTAGATGGCAGTAATTCAACACAAATGCGTTTCTCCTCCTTGTGGTCTTCAGTAGATGTGCATCTCCACCATCACCACCACCACCACCACCATCTCCCCCTCGCGACGTGAACCAATGTGACAGCTCGGATGGACTTTAACGTGCCTGTAACAAACTTCACGAGCTCAGCCAAAAACATTTCACCCATTAATAAATACACGCCTTCATATTGCGGTGTTGTTCTTTGTACCAGGATGGCGTCACCGCACGCACACGCACACACACACACACACACACACACCTTAATGCCATCTGTCGGTGCAGCGGCCCGTGTCTGTAGCACTGGGAGCAGTTGGGAGAAGGGGGAGGAAAAGGGAGGAAAGGGAGGAAATGTCTGTTGGGTGTATGATGTGCAAGTGTTGAATCCTCTTCCACATCTTGGCCGCCCCGCTGTGCTTTTGTCTGTCAGAGCGGTCTCATGACATCACCGCCAACGGGCCCTGGCTTCTACGGGGTATTCACGGGAAAATATCATCAGGTTGAGGCGCAACGTACTGTAAATAGTGGAAGTACAATGCTTTTTATCGTATTATTATGTATAATTAAGCGGTTCTGTTTAGCTGTGCATGACTGAAAGGATTTTATCTGCACTAATCTCTTTTAAAAGTAGATATTATAATGATTTTTTTGGTGTTTTTACCCGTTTGTATTCGGATTTGACTGCATATTTTCCTGTTCTATAAATAACTCTGAATTACTTTGTGTACAGATTGTGCTCAGCTAAAATAAAATTGCCTTGCATATGAAAACTCTAAAAAATGTAATGTTTTTGTAAAAAGTATATCGTGGAAATTTAAGTTTCATTGCAAAAGTTAAATTAACTTTCTACATTTGGCATAGGGGTAACATAACGATTCAAAAAAAGTACACTTGGTTGATCTGTTGTGATATGGTGCAACCGTTTGTATTATAATGTATATATTGCAATGAATAAACATGTGAATACTTTTTCATAGTTCTGCATAAAAGTCCATTAAAAGCCCTGTTTAAACCAACAACACTAAATGTGTTTTCTTAGCTCCATTTGTCTACAACAGCTATAACATAATTTGCATTAAAAAGTTTGATATTTGTGTAATATAGGGTTGTCAACTGATCAAAAATACTAATCTACTACTAATTGAACAAGTATTGATGCTAAAAAAATCACTTGGACAGTAAAAAAAACTTGACCTTTCCTGAATAGATTGAGAATGATCAAAACTAGTATATGATAAAATGAAGAAAATAGTATTATTTTGCGTTGAGAATGACTTGGTATTGGGAGAAACTGGAGATAATACAACACAGTGCACATTGTGAATACTGTGGCCAAACCAAACCACCAAACTGTCCTTCATTCTCTTCCTCACAACAGCTCCAATAATGTGAACAAAGCTGCTGCTCCCTCGCTCCGTCCCCACCATTTAGACAGCAAGCCAAAGCGCCTTCATAACCGCGCTATATTCAAGCGCAGCGATAAGAAATGGCAGCTATCAGCAGGCGATTTCAGAGCCGCAAACGACTGTTATTGTGTGCGCGCGTAAAAATAGATTTATGTGGCCTATCACTTAGCCGCCACAATATGCGGATGAATACGGGCTTAATATAATGTTATGGCAGGAGTGAGGAGGGCAGGGAAAGGGCCAGGTGCTGCCTCGAGGTGGAGAAGACTAATCCATGGTCAAAAAAGCATGGATATCGCTGTTGCTATGCGGTGCTGAGGAGGCATGATTGGGTTTGCAGAGTGAAGATCGTTCAAACAAAATCATTCATAAAAAGCATAAAATGAAGCAAGGTTTCACAGAATTCAAAAAAATGTCACAGTTTAACCTATTCCAAGTCAACTATTTCTTAGTTTTGCCTGCTTTCCCAACTCACAAATTGAATAATATCGTATTGTCCGGACTATAAGTTGCACTTTTTTTCATAGTTTTTGCCGGGGTGCGACTTATAATTATATCTTATATGTGATATTATTTGTTATTTTCACACTTGCATCCGCATTTCATCCAGTGCGACTTATATATGTTTTTTTCTTCTCTATTATGCATTTTTTGGCTGGTGCGACTGATACTCGGGTGCGATTTATAGTCCAGGAATTACGGTAATAGAATATTAGCCTAGTTTTTGAAGTTTTTTCGCTTCTAATCCATTTTATTTTATAGACAGGGCCTCATTTGAAGAGTTCAAAATCAGAAAATGTGTCACAAGATACTATATACACATATTAAAAGTAGAGTAGTAGGGAGGATTTTCTCACAAAGGTATGGAACAATAATAGTTGTATTTCACCAAAAATACAGTAGATCTGGCTTTTGAAAACACTGCGTGACCAGGATTACATTTTTAGCCTTGGACACGCTATTCAAATGACACTCGATTGTACTGCAATTTGTACTTTGCACTACTACATCTCACCCTGCTCACTTTCACAACCCTTTACTGTAAAATAGCTTTGTTTTTCGTGTCGGTGATTTGTTTTTCATGCCCTGTTTTCACACATTTCGCGCAGAAGAGATGGACCGGCCCGGGCGCCGCTAATGTCCCGGTGTTTACTTGTTGGCTCGCCGCTGGTGTCTTGTCCACACGTGTAAATCAGGTCCATTGAGCTAGCATAATAATGATGAGGATGATGACGGCCAATGCGCGGGGGAGTGATAGAGGGACGCGTGAGTTATGGGCTCGGGGACGGGCGCCCACCGCTGAAGAGCTGTGCAAATGGAGAAGCACTTTCCACCCCGAAACGCGCAAGTCCCCAGATGGAGCTAATGCTGCAGTTGGCCAGCGCGACGCCCCAAATGGGAGCGCGCTCGCCAGCTCCAGAGCCACAGTCACACAGTCAAAGTATGCGCTGCACATTTTAATTCCCGCGCAAACTCACAGCTTATTCCTCCGTTGTGACTTTAGACCGAGTCCTTCAAAGACTGCGACGCCTTTGAACAATTATCTTAGCTATAATGCAGTAATTATGGGGACTATATGGGGGAGGCTGCGCACTTTGAGTATTTGTCATCCCAGGCGACAGGTTCCTCTGTTCCACAATTGAATTAAAGTTCATTAATGTCAATATGGGATGAAGAGAAAGTGGATTGTCTTTAATTTAGTAATGAGCTGAAGGGTCCTGTTACTGGGTCGCTGTCATTTGAAAAAAGCTGTAAAGAAGAACTAGTATGTATGGTATTTGTAATGATTTGTGTAATATTTGAATGAATGAGGTAATGTACTATATTTATTGATTTATTTCAGATTATAATATACATTTTCAGTGACATACAGTGAAAAAAAGAAACATTTATGCAATAAGTGCCCCCTTTTCAACTTGTACCGTATTTTGCAGACTATAAAATGAGTATAAGGGGACATTTTCTGGGAAATGTATTTGATAAATTCAAAGACCAAGAACAGACATTTAATCATGAAATGCAATTTAAAATAAGGATGAAAAAAACATGGTGAATAGGTGTACGTATGCTAACGCTAACACCTTCAGCTACATGAGGCACAGACAGAACTGTGGTAAGTGTCTGGTATGTTAACGTAACATATGAACAGTTATTCAGATAACTATAGCATAAAGAACATGCTAACAAGTTTACCAAAGCATCAGTTTTACCCCAAATCACTAAATCCACTGAATTCTTCTTCCTCTGTGTCACTTCTAAACAACTCCACAAACTCCAGAGGTAGAGGAAGTGCAGATTCTTCTTCTGCGTCGCTTAGAGCCTAGAGTTTTCTCTTGTGATTGGCAGTGTGAAAATAACTAATGATGTCACATATAAGTCGCCCCGGAGTATAAGTCCAAAACTATGAAAAAAGGTGCAACTTATAATCCGGAAAATACGGTACTTACATTTATTTATGAGATTGGCTGATTATATATTTTTTACATATATATTATAGGAAAGAAAATTTTGAGATGCAAGTTAGAGTTACTTATACATGTATATCAATTGAACATATCCAAGTAACTCTATTGTAGTAACAACTATCGTGCATCTCAAAATTCAGCGTTTCACTGTCAAAACTCTCACATAAAGGCATAACACAGTCAATATTTTACAATATTAAAGCTTTTGCTGTATTGTTTACACGAAGTTACTAAAGAGTCAATGCTTTTGATTCCGGTCTGGCTGACTTTATTGACATAAAAAAGAAGATATATACATGCATGCACTTAAGTGGATGACCCGCGCTGCATTTTCATTCACTCCCGACGCCACACGGAGCGTTCTTCTTGAGACATTAAAGTCCCCTTTGTGGATGAGCGATCATTCACCGCCATTGATCGCCAGCCGTGATAATATAATCAGGCATAATGCGCGACAAGGCTGGCTGCTCCGATAGATCAGAGCTGCTGACGGCGGAGCTGTGCACAGGTCATAAACCCTCACCTTCTCTCTTTGACCCCGCATCAATTCGCCCCTTTCCAATATGAATGCAAATAACAATGCATTTTGGGTGACATGTTTATGGTTATCTCTCCGTCTACCGCTCGCTCCGCCTGCTGCCCCTAAATGTGCTGATGTTACGGCTCTAATGGGATTCCGAAAGGCAATGGTCACTTTACGGTAACAGCAAGCCCCTCCCCCCGCCCCCTCCCCGCCAATACCGCGCCACCCGCCGTCACCGAAACACCAACGCTCGTGCTATACTTCCACCCTCGACCGGCTTGTGCATGCATGGAGCTGATAACTACCGTGGTTCATTTTCCCCATGGCAAAGCACAGTAAAAAAAAAAGAAAAAAAAGAAAACGGGAGTAATAATTGCTTTGGGGGGTGCGAGGATGGCTAAACATGCTTGATTGCCTCCTAAGCTTGGGCGCTGTGTAATGAAATACGGCTGCAGAGTAGACGGGGGGATTCTTTCTTGTCACTTCCGCACTATTTTTTTCTCTTTTTGTTTGTTTGTTGTTGCTCTGCTCTACGCTGTGTGGGTTTTGTGTTCACGTCTCCATGCCGACCCGAGTCCAATCAAAGGCGCCGTCGTCGCTCAACACTTATCTATAGCTATTGTGTAATAATTGTGAGGGGCCAAATCTTGGACTAATTGAGGATTGGTCACCACATGAAAAAAACCACAGGGTTCCTTCTGTTCTGCGATTTCATGTTGTGTACCCGTATTTTCCGGACTATACTTATACTTATACTCCGGAGCGACTTATATGTGATATTATTTGTTATTTTCACACTTGCAACCGCATTTCATACTCCAATGCAACTTATATATGTTTTATATTTCTTCTCTATTTTTTTTTGGCTGTTGCGACTTATACTCCGATGCGACTTATAGTCCAGAAAATACGGTATTTCTTTTTTGTGTGTGTGTGTGAAGTTGTGTGAAATAGATACAGATGATGTGAAAAGTATACAGTATTTTACAGTAAAAAAATTGGCATTCCCCCCAAACAAATTTCTTTTTTTTCTTAGTTTTTCCTTAATTTACAGCAGCTAACTATATTCCAATGACCCTTTAATGAGCATTTGTGGAAGTTCTTCTTGATCATTTTCTTTTTTTCTTTTTACATACTGTATACATTATAGTTATGCTAATTAGTCATTTGATTATAACAAAGGCAACAGCATTTAATCCTGTCTAATATTCTAATACTGTTGCAATTGAACACATTTTGGACAGTGAAAATGTTGTAACTGTAAAGAAAAACAGATCTAGTATAAGAAAATAATAAATATAATAGAAATAGTATGTAGAAAAGTGAACAATGTTTTTATGCTTTCAGAAAATGTTGACATGTTTGCAGTCCATACTTACATAGATTTAGTCGTCATGTCATTTATTATAACTACAAAATGTTGGCTGATCGTTGTTTTGTAAAATCCTGAGAAACATTTGGAGTGATTAGTCAAATGTATCTTCATCTGCTGGTGAAAATAAACACAAAATCTTACCGTTTGTCTCCCCGATGGCCAAACGAAGCTAATCACTTACAAGAATAAAACACACCGAGCAACAAAACAGACCGAAAATCTTCCCGGCGCATGTTAGCGTACCATTTTAGCGTTTTTCATGTTCTAAGCACCCCGCAATCCTCGTTTGCCGTGGTACATCAAGCGAAATGTAATTACATGTGTTTTCATTATAATTCACAAAGCCAATCGATAACCGTGGCTCCGACTTTCTCCAGCGCTCGTCCAATTTTCAGTTCAAAATCTGCTCCCACCGCGGCTGGCGTCTACACATTTGGTATGAAAGGCTGTTAAATAAATGCACTAATTAGATGCATACAATGTCTTGTGGCGAGTTATTACGAAATATGCTGGGAAAAAAATCCTATTGAAGAAATAAAATACACATTTGTCTTTTTGTTTTTTTCACAGTTCTCTTTCCTGAGACGTCCACCGCACGATGAGGCCTCCAGCAGGTAGGACGATGACATGACGTTTCACTCCAATGAACCTGAAAGTGTTGATAAATGTGCACGTGTGTGAGCTTTCTGGTGAAGGGTCCGCCGTTGTTGCTTTGCCAAGAATGTTCCGCAGTACGACATTAAACGTGTGTATCTCGTATTCGTCCATTTACGTGTGTCGAGCAGGAAGCGCTCTCCAGATACGCAGGTGGCGAACCCTCCACCACAAAAGTTACATAGTGGAGTTTCAGTATTAGGAATGCTTAGTAATGTCAGTCCAAAACCCCCAAAATTGGACAATTATCAGACTTCTTGAGCGATCAGAAAAATGTGGCAAAGACAAAAATGAAAAAGAAAACGCTAAAGATTGAAAGTGTTATTGTAAAATTCCATCTACACTAAAAACCCCTTCACAACTGACACATTTCCCCACCTGTTTTGGATGATCAGATTTCTCTAGTGCATGTAAACCAGGGGTGTCCACATTTCATTTTTTTTCACCGAGGGCCCCATTATACGGAGCAGAGGGCCACAAACGACCCAAAAATGAGGTAAACCATTGCATTTGGCATTGTTTCGATGAGCCTTCACACCTTTAATAAGACTTGGAACATTAATATTAGGTTGGTATAACAGTTAAGTATAAGTTTGGACACCCCTGATGTAAACACCCACCAATAATCAGATCAAATTATCGGTTTATCTTATCGTTACTGGTCGTGTGAATGTACGTACGCGGTGTTGTAAAGCTGAAATCCAGGCTCAAAGTTGTTCAAAGTCACTCTACATTGGGTAAATCCTAGTTGATTCATGAATGACGATGATGAAATGGTTGTACAAACGTCTCAAAAGTATGCAAAACATACACGGTAAAAGTAGTCATGCTCAACACAAGAGACAGTATATGGAGTATTATTGTACTTCAGTGCCACATCCACTTGTAACGCTAACAACACGCTTCCGTGAGACGCCCAATGACCAAATCCATCCACGGCGGCAGAACTTTGAGATGTCACCCAATATCGCATCAAGGAGCTGAGCCAAATCCTCACTCGGCTCAGTCCCTCCCACTGACCTGCGTGTAGTGAACGAAGGCGCGGGAGAATCCGACTAAATCTGGCAACCCGGACCCCTTTAAAGCGCAGGGCAGTGTGAGTGGCACTGACGGGGACTGGACGGGGGAGGCTGCTGCTGCTACTGCCGCTGCGATGGCCCGAGTCCTCGCAAGCCTGATTGATAGAGTGTGATGAGACTGTCACAGAGCAGGGGGAGGGAAAGGGGGAGGAAAAGGGGGAGGAGAGGAAGCGGCGGGCTGACCACAGAGTACAGATAGAGAGAAATAAATCTGAGAGAGTGTGGGAGATGAAGAAGGGGAAATGAAGGGGTCTTCGGTGGACACTTGATTGACAAAGTTCGATTTTATGGCAACAGGTAATCAACGGTAAATGGCAAAGTGAAACAGATTTCTTAGGTGAATACCAGTATATATACCAGTATATATACCAGTATATATACCAGTATATATACCAGTATATATATGTTTTATCCTGGCAATTAAGCCCAGGAGATGTGCTGGCGTCGTTGGAATGATTTCAGATTTAAAATCCAAGGTGGAATAGAACAGTATATGTTATTTGCATTTATTCATCTATTTATTTTATTTATTTTATTTATTTTATTTATTTTATTTATTTTATTTATTTTATTTATTTTATTTATTTTATTTATTTTATTTATTTTATTTATAATTTGTTGTTTGCTCAATAATGCTTATGTAGGATTATTATGACATGAACATCATCAAAACTACAATATCCTACTAGTAAACCCATGTATAATGATGAAAGAGGAATAGATCACAGTATAGGGGTAATATAGGCTGTGTCAGATCACGATTATAGGGTACTGAAGACATGATCGCTATAGCTGTGACTAACAATTATCTTTTACAATAGGCATCTGGCAATTTCTCTTTTGATTAATCAAGTAGCTGCGAAAGGCCCCTGAATCCTGGAAGGGCCCTGAATCCTGGAAGGGCCCTGATCTTTACTAAATGTGACCGAGGTAAAGCTAAAGTAATGCAGCTTGAGGACTTCTTGATTGTGTTCACTCGCAGACAAAATCTAAATGTTCATGTAATTCTTGCTTTGTATAAATGATCAAATCTATTTTCAAAAGGCATGTTATGAAGTCTGTGCAAATTCCCGGGTTACATTTATTTGATTACTAAATTAATAACTTGTTTAACATGCTTAGGGCGTCTATTTCTTTATTTATATCATTTTATCCACCATCTTATAAAAGGGAACTCTCAAGCTGTAGATAACATGATGATAACATAAAACCTCAAACTGTAACCCACTGGGAAGAATCAGGGTCAGTCTGTACCCCAAACCCATGAATAAAAAATACCCAAAATATAATAAAACTAATATATAGGACTTTTATATGCATTCTGTCCATAAAATTGTTTTGTGAATTTTTGTTCAAACCAACAATCAGCCGATCCCTCCAGAGACCAGCTTTACTCATATATATCTAACAAAATAATTCAAATTCCTCTGTGCAGAACTTGTTTCTACTTATAATTCGAGTAAACCAGACATCAGAGTCCAAAACTACAGAGTCTCAGCTCCACAAAGGCTCCAGCCAATTGTTTGTGCTCCAAAAGGTTCAAGAACATTCTCAGTTTTAAATTGGGGTCATCTTTTCAGGCGTTTTAGGACAAATAGGCCCTAAACCGTTAAGTCCGGGGTTAAGTCCTAATTCATGCATTTATCTTCGTTCTGTTTTGTATAGTGCAATAAATACTCTTTTTACAGCAAAGCATCTGTATTTCTTTCACTTGTAGGAATCTCCTAATCGTAAAAAAAAACGACTGATGTAGCGATGTCTGTGCAAATGTTCGACATGTGAAAACCGCACGCTGATCCTCGTGCTGGGGCCGGTTGCTCAACAAGCGCAGGGAGCAACCGGCCCAATCGCACCGTGCGCTTGTTTCACGCTCTTCTCCAAAATGTTTGAGCGTTCGGCGGCGCATTCTTTGCTAGAGATTTTCCTCCTTTGTAAAATCGAGTCCATGTTTCCCGCCCCGTCTGCGCTGTCGACACGTGAGGGGCTTATCGCACTATCTGCACCTGCACCGGGCACAGCGGGCACAGTCCCGGGACAGAAGAATGCTGGCAGCGCACTGCACGGCGACGGAACTAAAGCCTGTTCTGGGAATTCCGCACTTACAGAGTTCAGACCCGATAGAAAGAAAGAAAGAAAGAAGAAGAAAAGAAACGAGTGCAGGAGTCGCCACGATGAGGAGGTTATTATGAGTGGAACACATGTGAAGAAGCTAAAAACCCTATCTGTGCCGTCCTTTCTCCATCTCTTTTCTCTTTCCTCTCCCTCATTATCTGTTCTCCTCTCCGTCCCATCCTCCACTCTCTTTTCTCTCTCTCTCTCTCTCTCTCTCGTCGCTGTCTCCGTTCCTTCTCTCTGTCCCATCGTCCTCCTTCTCTCCTAGAAACAGTCTGTTTCTTGTCCCTGCCCTTCTTTCCTTCCTCTCTGTCTCTTATTCACCATCCCATCCTCCCTTTTCTCCTTCTCTATATTCCTCCTCTCTTCCTCATCCTCCTCTCTCCCCTCTCTGCCCTATCCTACCCTTTCTTGTTTCTCTCAATCGTCTTGCTTCGTCTTGTCAGTCTATCTTGTCTTTCTCCCGTGTCACTCTCTTTCGTCTTGCTCTCTCATCTCTCTCTCATGTCTCTCTCTCTCATGTCTCTCTGGTCTCTCTCTCATCTGGCTCTCTCGTCTCTCCCTGTCTCTCCCTCTTGTGTAACCCTTGCATGTCTCTATAGTATGTGTCTATTGCATCTCTCGCTCCCATGTCTCTCTCTTGTCTCTCTCTAATGTCTCTCTCAAATGTCTCTCTCTGGTCTCTCTGGTCGCTCTCTTGTCACTTTCTCTAGTCTTTCTCTGTGTCTCTATTGCATGTCTCTCTCTCTCTAATCTCTCTCTCTCAGGTCTCTCGCTCAAGCCTCTTTCGCTGGTCTCTCTTATTTTGCTCTCTCGTCTCTCTGGTCTCGCTCTTGTCTTTCTTTGTGTCTCTATCGAATGTCTCCATCGCATGTCTCTCTCCCATGTCCCTCTCTCTAATCTCTCTCTCAGGTCTCTCTCTTATTTGGCTCTCTCGTCTCTCTGGTCTCGCTCTTGTCTTTCTTTGTGTCTCTATCGAATGTCTCTCTCCCATGTCTCTCTCTCTAATCTCTCTCTCTGAGGTCTCTCTCTCAAGCCTCTCTCGCTGGTCTCTCTCTTATTTGACTCCCTCATCCCTCTAGTCTCACTCTCTGTGTCTCTATCGCATGTCTCTATCTCATGTCTCTCTCTTATTTGACTCTCTCATCTCTCTGGTCTCACTCTTGTCACTCTCTGTGTCTCTGTTGCATGTCTCTCTCTCTAATCTCTCTCTCAGGTCTCTCTCTCAAGCCTCTCTCGCTGGTTTCTCTCTTATTTGACTCCCTCATCCCTCTGGTCTCACTCCTGTCACTCTCTGTGTCTCTATCGCATGTCTGTCTCTATCCCTCTAGTCTGCCAAACCTCCTCCCTCTCCCCTCTGTCCATCCTCACCTCTGTCCCTTGTCATCTCCTTTCTCCTTCGCTCTGCTCCCTTCCTTTTCTCTTCCTCCCTCCCTCTCACTCCCTCCCCTGCCCCTTCCTCTACAGTCTCCAGATCAAATGAACTATTCCCATTCAGGGACAGAGAGACTCACACTTGCTCACTGTTTTCTCTGCTCCTGACAGTCCAGTATAACAGTCAGAAATAGTGTAGGGAGTGGCCGGCGTGTGCCTGTGTACCAATGATTCAGCGTTAGCAGGCCATTTAATAATATTTGCCACGGCGCTTTCGACTGAGCGCGGTTCGGAGGAAACTGGGAGGCGCTTTGCATAAACTCAAAAGACGTGCAATATTGCTGTTGCTTCTTTGGGAGGAAAAAGTGCGGCTCCTCCGCTCCTTCCGGATATGAGAATATTCAGTCAGTGAACTGGAAATGTTGCCAATATGAATGATATTAGTGACAACCATATTAAAATGCTTAGCTGTGCCAAAATTAATTCCGTCTTTCAGCAGTGAGACTCGGAGACACGGTTTAGGGACAGCGGGTTAGGCGAAGTCACAGGAACAATGTGGAAATCTTCAAAGGATGTAACTGTATTGTATTTAATGGACAGCCAGTCTTTAGTACTCACTGTTGTACCTGAAGAATTATGAAAGGATAATGTGGAATGTATGTTATGTCTGGGCATTTTGTGTTAACTCAAAATGATGGATTAATTGGAAAAGACTCAAAAGCGTGAAAAAATAATGATAATTTAGCAGTCACTTGGCAATAAAAAAAATTCCCATAACACGAACAGGAATCTGAACTGTAGAGCTCGAGATTAAACGTTATAAAAACCAGTTGAGCAAATTATCCATAGAGATACATTTGCAAAAACAATGTACCCTGTGGAGTAAATACATTGATCACATGTTAGAATTATTATATAGCATCTTAAAATCTCCATTAGTTTAATATTAAGCTAACTGAAAATGATTTTGGTTCCTGAGCTCTATACTATTTAAGGAAAATCAAAATAGAAATGAGTGAATAACACAATTAAAAGCTTAAAAAGCATTGTACATGCTATAGTACGTCTTTTTTAAACCATTGATTGGATTTTGCATGTCCTCGCTTTGTCGCCGTATTGTCCTTACGTCCAACCACTTTGAACTGCAGATAAGCCACGATTTCCGCTCTTCATAATCAAACGTGAACGCAAACTATATCACAACTGTAGTCAACAATTGCTTTTCTGAATTTGTTCCTCGGTTCATCGAGCGTTCCCGCCATACAATTTCTGGCAAATATTAAAACACGTCAGTAAATCTCCTATTTGCATAATTAACTGCACCGGCACAAAAAAGCCATTATTCATTGCGTAAATACAACTTGGCAAATTAATTCCGAGCATCAAGTAATGTAAAGGTTATTCTTTTGAAGTGTACACATGTTTGATAGCATGGCAATGGCCTGCGCGAATATGAATAATGCTAATTAAAAACACAAAACTATGCTAGCGTCATCGAATTTAACCCCAAACTGATAATTATTCAGCCCATGTTTGATCGGCCTAGTTTTCCTGTTTGCAGTGCTAACAGTTCTGGCAGCGCAGATTACATTTTAAACTAAATTAAATCACTTAATTCCCAAATGAACATCCTTAAGAGGGGTTGTCTTGACTATAAAAATGATCAAAGGGTAAAAATAAAAAAAAATACTACTCTTAGATATGATTTGGTTATTAGAATGCAGAATTCCCTTAATATTTTCAACCCCCAAAAAGGAAGCATTTAGAGAATATAATAGAAGCCATTACAGTTCAAAGTCATTAATATCACAATAAAGTCACACACTGAATCAAACATAAACCAGTGCTTAACTTTGTGTAATCAGCAACTCAAATTTAAGCATTTACCCCATAACTAGATGGTTCATGGTTCCGGGCATTAGATCTTAACCATAATAATCAATTTGTCTTACCTATAGCTTTGATTTTTGACTTGGGTTTGGTCTGCCTTGCCTCACTCAGTAGAAATCAAGTACAGCTTCAACCAATGTACAAAAATATCAACTTTTTTTTCCTTTTCCATTCTATATAATTCCCTCTTTAGCCGAGTTAGTAGTTACCTGTAAACAATGTATAATGAGACTGCTATAGTGCACTATGTGGACTACATCCGATTGCATGTCTGAACACGCAAACAAAAGTTATGTCGAAAGCTGTAACATGAACAAACATCATGTCCAAGCTCTGCTCCACAGTTCCCTCCGCAAAAAGGGGTTAAATTCTACCCGAGCGATGTTTACTCGTTATATCGACACGCTGAAACATTTTAGAGTGGGAAATGTCAAAGCGTCCACTGTCAGGGTCTGTGCGGCGAAACAGCGGAGGTAAGATAGAAGGGCTAGAAGAAAGCTAGAAGAAGCGTTTGGAACATCAGAGTGGCTGCGTGTCAAGTTGTGGAAAAATAGACCCGCCACAAAGGGCGAAAGAAATACGAAAAAGTGGATTCCATTTTGCGAGGACATAATGATAGCTGTTAAACAAAAGAGCGCGGAGAGGGCTAGGAACACAAAAGGAAGCGGGCGACAGGACACCAATGGATGGAAAGACAGGGAAAAGGGAAAGCAAAGCGCGAAGGAGAGGAACGAGCATCCGCCTGCGCCAATAATAGTGTTGACATTCAAGTCTGCGACAATGGAGCGGGCTGAGGCAGCATCCCGTATGCAAATAAAAAAGAACACATCAGGAAATATTAGCTGGCGTCAGGGGTTTTTCAGAGCTGAACACTGAAAACCACTTGACCCTCGCCATCCCTCGAGTGCTCCAGGTGTAATATTGTATGTGCCGAGGCGAGTAGTTGATGTGGCAGAGCGGGACGATTTGCCACTCCAACTGTCTGTGGCGTTCTAGCATTAGCGAGGTAAAATAAGACGACAAATAATTATATTCACGGATTGAAAAAGAGATAATGGATATGTACAAAGACATAACGATCACTGTTATGTAAAATGGTTGGGTTGTATGTATTCTTCATGGTAGTTAAAAGGTTTGGACAGGGAAGTACAGTTGAGTTTTAAAAGTCTAAAATATATGGAAATACTCATTTCTGTGCACAAAACACCATTGTTTAAATAAGGCTAAAAAGCTATTGCTAGTTTAAAAGGCAATTGAAAAACGAGTTGATTGAATTTGTGACATGAAACACTTCTAGATAAGGAAACACCAAAGCTCAAAAAAGTATGTTCGGCAAAATATGGGAAATTTAAAGTGTTTTAGTTTAGTTTGAGTGAATAAGTTTGGCATCCGTTTTCAAAACTACTGGTAAATATTCATCACATTTTGTCAGAGTTGATCAGAGGTGAACATGTCAAAGGTTACGCATTCAGGGAACGAAGACGAGCACATTTCCTGAAAAACAGACGTGTATTTCTGTCAGGAAATGTTTCAGAATCCACATAATATCACAAGGTCATAATGTTATGGGTGATCTATGACGGACACATTATGCTCACTCTTCTTCCCTTTGATTCTCCGTGTCAGGCTACCTCGGATACCCAGGTCAAACATAATTCAGAATGTTGTAGGATCATTAGTCGGCAGATTCATTCCTTTGATGCACCCCGCGTGGCCCTGCGGAGCCCATCGATCATAATCAGACGTGGACAATCAGGCATCTCGCCCTTTTTTATTCCCTTTTAAGAGCTTTGCAGTCTTTTGTATCAAGGAGGAGAACTTTCTGTCTCCGAAGCGCAGTGGGGTTTGAAGGACTGCACATTTCAGCAGCTCCCCCACTGTGCCATAGGTCAATACTTATTATTCAGAAGCCAATAGTCAATACGTCCGATAGCGGAGTCAAGTCGAGATGTAGAGACTGATCGCGGTGATAGTTTGCTCTTGTCAAATGCTTTATCTGGATTCTTAGGACAGCAAATTAGGTTGCACGTTGAATAAAGGCCGGTATAGCTCCAAAACGTAGATTGATTGCCCGTTTGCCATGAGTGCTTTTTAGCTCAGCTCCTTCTAAATCACTACCACTACTGCTTTTATTGAGTTGCCCGCACGAAACTGCATTTGGCGAAGTCTTCCAGGACGTGCGATCCAGTGGCACGATCATTAGTATTCAGCCTAACTAGAATACGTGCTTTACATACGTTGTAGTATATAGGTCGACCGATGATGATACAGCGATTTCTAGTCTCAAATGTTATATTAGTAGCTATATTTTTCATACAGCTCTCTATAATCCCTGTTTGATGCTTGGCAACCGATGAATGAGAACAGAATCATGCCATAATAATAATAATAACGCTGGAAAGAACATTTCAAACGAACTTCCTGTAAAGCTTGCACATTATATTTGAATGCAGAGTTATACTTTTTGTTCCTACATGGTTTGAGCCCTGTCCAGCCCTTATATATGTTCCTGTTTAGTTCTGGTCTAGTCCATGTTTAGTTCTGGTTTAGTCCATGTTTAGTTCTGGTCTAGTCCATGCTTACTTCTGGTCTAGTCCATGTTTAGTTCTGGTCTAGTCCCTGTGTAGTTCTGATCTAGTCCATGTTTAGTTTTGGTTTAGTCCATGTTTAGTTCTGGTTTAGTCCATGTTAAGTTCTGGTCTAGTCCATGTTTACTTCTGGTCTAGTCCATGTATAGTTCTGGTCTAGTCCATGTTTAGTTCTGGTTTAGTCCATGTTTAGTTCTGGTTTAGTCCATGTTTAGTTCTGGTCTAGTCCATGTTTAGTTCTGGTCTAGTCCATGTTTAGTTCTGGTCTAGTCCATGTTTAGTTCTGGTCTAGTCCATGTTTAGTTCTGGTCTAGTCCATGTATAGTTCTGGTCTAGTCCATGTTTAGTTCTGGCCTAGTCCAATGTATAGTTCTGGTTTAGTCCATGTTTAGTTCCGGTATAGTCTATGTTTAGTTCTGGTCTAGTCCATGTTTAGTTCTGGTTTAGTCCATGTATAGTTCTGGTCTAGTCCATGTTTAGTTCTGGTTTAGTCCATGTTTAGTTCTGGTCTAGTCCATGTTTAGTTCTGGTTTAGTTCATGTTTAGTTCTGGTCTAGTCCAATGTATAGTTCTGGTTTAGTCCATGTTTAGTTCTGGTTTAGTCCATGTTTAGTTCTGGTCTAGTCCAATGTATAGTTCTGGTCTAGTCCATGTTTAGTTCTGGTCTATTCCATGTTTAGTTCTGGTCTAGTCCATGTTTAGTTCTGGTCTATTCCATGTTCAGTTCTGGTCTAGTCCATGTTTACTTCTGGTCTAGTCCATGTTTAGTTCTGGTTTAGTCCATGTATAGTTCTGGTGTAGTCCATGTTTAGTTCTGGTTTAGTCCATGTTTAGTTCTGGTTTAGTCCAATGTATAGTTCTGGTCTAGTCCATGTTTAGTTCTGGTCTATTCCATGTTTAGTTCTGGTCTAGTCCATGTTTAGTTCTGGTCTAGTCCATGTTTAGTTCTGGTCTAGTCCATGTTTACTTCTGGTCTAGTCCATGTATAGTTCTGGTCTAGTCCATGTATAGTTCTGGTTTAGTCCATGTTTAGTTCTGGTTTAGTCCATGTTTAGTTCTGGTTTAGTCCAATGTATAGTTCTGGTCTAGTCCATGTTTAGTTCTGGTCTATTCCATGTTTAGTTCTGGTCTAGTCCATGTTTAGTTCTGGTCTATTCCATGTTTAGTTCTGGTCTAGTCCATGTTTAGTTCTGGTCTAGTCCATGTATAGTTCTGGTCTAGTCCATGTATAGTTCTGGTGTAGTCCATGTTTAGTTCTGGTTTAGTCCATGTTTGGTTCTGGTCTAGTCCATGTTTAGTTCTGGTTTAGTCCATGTTTGGTTCTGGTCTAGTCCATGTTTAGTTCTGGTCTAGTCCATGTTTAGTTCTGGTGTAGTCCATGTTTAGTTCTGGTTTAGTCCATGTTTGGTTCTGGTCTAGTCCATGTTTAGTTCTGGTCTAGTCCATGTTTAGTTCTGGTGTAGTCCATGTTTAGTTCTGGTTTAGTCCATGTTTGGTTCTGGTCTAGTCCATGTTTAGTTCTGGTCTAGTCCATGTTTACTTCTGGTCTAGTCCATGTTTACTTCTGGTCTAGTCCATGTATAGTTCTGGTCTAGTCCATGTATAGTTCTGGTGTAGTCCATGTTTAGTTCTGGTTTAGTCCATGTTTGGTTCTGGTCTAGTCCATGTTTAGTTCTGGTCTAGTCCATGTTTAGTTCTGGTGTAGTCCATGTTTAGTTCTGGTTTAGTCCATGTTTGGTTCTGGTCTAGTCCATGTTTAGTTCTGGTCTAGTCCATGTTTAGTTCTGGTCTAGTCCATGTTTAGTTCTGGTCTAGTCCATGTTTAGTTCTGGTGTAGTCCATGTTTAGTTCTGGTCTAGTCCATGTTTAGTTCTGGTGTAGTCCATGTTTAGTTCTGGTTTAGTCCATGTTTGGTTCTGGTCTAGTCCATGTTTAGTTCTGGTCTAGTCCATGTTTAGTTCTAGTCTAGTCCATGTTTAGTTCTGGTTTAGTCCATGTTTAGTTCTGGTCTAGTCCATGTTTGGTTCTGGTCTAGTCCAATGTATAGTTCTGGTCTAGTCCATGTTTAGTTCTGGTCTAGTCCATGTTTAGTTCTGGTCTAGTCCATGTTTAGTTCTGGTCTAGTCCATGTTTAGTTCTGGTCTAGTCCATGTTTAGTTCTGGTCTAGTCCATGTTTAGTTCTGGTCTAGTCCATGTTTAGTTCTGGTTTCGTCCCAATTCCAATGTAACGTGTGCAAATAGCAACACAAAACAAACCACTTCCAAGTTCTTACTTAACCCAATTTCCTGAAAGTAAACCAAATATGGCATAAATATTTGTGTGTGTATAAATCATGTACAAATAGCCGTGAGGTGAGATGAATTCTTCACGCTGCCAAACCAACACAGAGCCAAACCCATACTTTATCTTATTGTATCTGATTTTAATCATAGTTCGAAGAAACCGTCATTGTGCAGTTGGCTTGCTGTATTAATATTAACACAAAGAAGTTCCTTTCAATGTCCTTATCACTTCAATCTTTAAAACGAAAAAAAAAAACATTAAAGGGGAAGCAAGCGAATAATTTAAATATTGAATGAAAGGGAAAAATAGGGAGAGACACGGTGCGCAGACAAGCTCCAGTGACTTTTAAGTTTGTATGGGAAATGAGATTTGGAATATGACAGAGCGGCTAATATCCTTTTCGCCCACTTCCCTAGCGCGTATGCTAATGCCCTGTCCTGACCACTAATACACAACGGGGCTGAGGGAAAGTGGGCTAAATGAAACCAAGGTGGAAGCTGTGAATATAATTTTGAATGCGTATAAGCCACTACAGTATCGCATGTCTCGGATCATTCGGATGTTCTCATTTGTATCCACACCTGTGTCATTCACCGGCCGTACGTCTTCACTTCATTTCATGGTCTGTAGCTTTGGGGAAAGGATGGTTTGGCGGTGACTTGTACACGGAAGGGAGACGAGAAGTGAAAATATACAATAGTAGGGCCGTAAAATGAGAAACAGGGGCCAGGAATGTTTTTTTTAAAGGGGCACCAACACCCCCCTGAAGTAGAATCATTTTATATTTAAAAAAAAAATTGATTTAGGGCTATCCACAAAGTGTTGCGCCTCAAAAAAACAAAGACACATTCATAGCGTTGCGTTTCATAAATGACGGAAGGGAGAAAAGAAGAGATAATATACAATAGCAGGGCTGTAAAATGAGAAACAGGGGCCAGGAAAGCGTTTCTTAAAGGGGCACCAACACCCCCATGAAGTAGAATAATTTTATATAACAACATTTTGTGGATTTATGGCTAACCACAGTGTTGCGCCTCAATAAATAGAACCAAGACACATTCATAGCGTTGGGTAAATAACGGAAGGAAGAAGAGAAAATATACAATAGCAGGGCCGTAAAATGAGAAGCAGGAATCAGGAACGTTTTTTTAAAAGGGGCCCCAACACCCCCATGAAGTAGAACAATTTTATATAACAACATTTTGTGGATTTATGGCTAACCACAAAGTGTTGCACCTCAAAAAACAAACAAAAGCAAAGACACATTCATAGCGTTGCGTTTCATAAATGACGGAAGGGAGAAGAGAAGAGAAAATATACAATAGCAGGGCTGTAAAATGAGAAACAGGGGCCAGGAATGTTTTTTTTTTTTTTTAAAGGGGCACCAACACCCCCAAGAAGTAGAATAATTTAATATTTAAATTTTTTTGGGATTTATGGCTATCCACAAAGTGTTGCGCCTCAAAAAAAACCCAAGACACATTCATAGCGTTGGGTTTCATAAATGACAGAAGAGAAGAGAAAATACAATAGCAGGGCCGTAAAATGAGAAACAGGGGAAAAGGAAAGTTTTTTTTTTTAAAGGGGCCCCAATACCCCCCTGAAGTAGAATAATTTTATATAACAAGATTTTGTGGATTTATGGCTATCCACAAAGTGTTGCGCCTCAAAAACAAACAAAAACAAAGACACATTCATAGCGTTGGGTTTCATAAATGACGAAAGGAAGAAGGGAAAATATACAATAACAACATTTTGTGGATTTTTGTGGCTATCCAAAAAGTTGTGCACCTTGAAAAATACAACCATTTATGAGTTTCATAAATGAGTCTGGGTCATGTCAATCCAATGAATAATGATAGAACAAACATGAGGATGAAACTTACTAAAAATAAAAGGATTGTGGCTCTTCAAATGCGACAGCGGCGCCTGATGCAGCCGGGGCTACAATAGCATAGAGAATTGGACTGCCCGCCTCATATTAACCTCTTCACCTCGTACTTTCTGTTAACAAAATACATTAAGCTCTGGTGGCAGGCTGACAGTGGATCGAGACGTGAGTGAGCAGAGGTGAAGCCATTTTGCGGTAATGCACTTCAATTACAGTAAAGGCAGCGGGAAACACTGAAGTTAAAAAGAAGAATAGTGATGGTTTTGTTAGCTGTTTGTACAACTGGCAAAAAAGAGAGCAGTTCCTCTTAATAATGGTACACAATATTGACTCACACATTTTTAATACATGATTCCAAGTTGTAATAAAAAGGTTCTATGACAATAATCCATCCAAAAGTAACTTCCACACTACATGCAATAGTTTATAGATAACACTTTATAATAACTACACTTTTTCCTGCCTTAGTAAAGCATCGACAAAGACTTAATTAATAATAAATGATCAGTAGTTTATTGAGAATGATTCAGTCTTAGTAATTACTTAATACTCTTACCCTACTTCCTAACACCTAAACTTATCCTTAATTAACTATTTACTGAGCCTGAATCATGTTTAATAAACTACCGTATTTTCCGGACTATAAGTCGCACCTTTTTTCATAGTTTTGGCCGGGGTGCGACTTATACCTATATTTATATTTATATACTTATACTTATACCCTGGAGTGACTTATATGTTATATTATTTGTTATTTTCACACTTACAACCACATTTGATACTCCAGTGCAACTTATATATGTTTTTTTCGTCTCTGTTATGCATTTTTTGGCTGGTGCGACTTATAGACCGGAAAATACAGGTATATTATGTTCATTATGAATTGGGGTTTTGTTCATGCTTTGTCAGGGCAATTTAAAATGTAGGTATTATAAAGTGGTACGCTACATGCTAATGCCAGTTTACCAATACTGATGCATTGTCAGCATACAGGAAGTGGCTTTTATTAAGGAACTTTTATTAAGTTATATTTTAAATCAAATCAGTTGGAACATTTTGAGGAAAAAGTAATAGCATAGTGTTAGGTTTGAGTTTTTGAATACATTCACTGTGTGCCTTTCCTAAATGTATATATTTTTTTTACTATTATGCGAGACCTGACTCTGACCTTTGACCTTCCCTGTTGCTCCAATGCAGATGTAAGTGTTACAGTATGTGGAGGCTTCTGTGTGTGGGCCCTTTATTTTCTACAAACAGATTTACAAAGAACTGACATAGAGCGAAACAATAAAACATACAATCATTTTTTGACTGTGGTCTTAGACTGTATTAACTGATGTAATTGCTTCATAAAGCAAAAGTCAGAACAAAAAAGCTGTTTCAATCTAACGTTTAGCAAAATCCCTCAAATGCTGCAAGCGTCACATGAGTGAGATAATTGTGAGCCGTTATTATTATATTCCGTTTCATTTTTGTATAAATATTGCAGAGTGATCAGGGAGACGTTTTCACACCCAAACCGACTCTGAATGCATTTACTAATTAAAACATTCTACCTTTGCAAAGCTTTACCTTTTTTCCCTTTGAGGCACTTCTTGTCATTAGACTTGCCAATTTGTCGTGGAAAAAAAAGCAGCTTATTTTAATTAATATGGTATCTCATTCCATTGGTACACTTCCCTTGAAATATAAAGTACTTTGGACGATAAGTAAAACCATAATGAATATGCTAATTACCTCTTTTATATTCACAATCCGACAATGGCTTAACATTATAATAACAATTGAGACATTTCATATAGGCTTTAATAAGTGCGTCTAATTACAGAAAAACGGGTGCGTCACCAGAGAAGTCATCTGTGAAGTTATGTACGTATATATGCAGTCGAGAAAAGTACTTAGAAATGCCCTAATCCCACCATATGTATACAATTACTTCAATTTGAGATTGTGTGCTGAGGTGAGCGGATTGACACTTGTTGTCAGTCTTCATTGCTTTTCCAGACGTTATACCGGCCCAGATAGAGACAGACCATTTCCTGGAGTCCTCTCTGACTGTCAGGCTCTGTGGACCATGAAAGCCCTATATGTGATGCCCAAAAATTACTTCATCCTGCAAGTCACAAAAAGTAGAGTTGGGAAATAGCAAAGGTTCAAGTCAAATCTCTCGAGCAGAAAGAAGAAATGTGAATATTTGCTCTACTACGGTATATACAGGGACATGATGCCGTGTACTATTACCACCTTTTGTCCCGGGGCAGGGTTGAAGTTACAATCTAGACAAACTGAACCTAAATGTACATGGATACGTGGCCTTGTCATTGCCCATGTTTCAATTATATGTTTAATTACAAGCAAATAATCCCATCGTTACACCAATCACTACTAAATCTCCTGGACAGCATCATCCTGCACATACATACACAGACTTACGGTACATGCATACATTACTCACGGGTACAAACTTGCAATTTCACAAAAAAATATATACACTTGTATTATATTTATGTCATAACATGTTTTTGTAGTTTATTTACTACTTTATGCGTTGTTCAGGGTATTTTCTTACATTTTCAAGATTATTCGGTTTAATCAATAACTGTGATTGTTTTTCAGGGAACAGTCTAATCATAAGACCTTGAAAGTAATAAATGTATTTTTAGAAGCAAAGTTAAGTCATTTCAATTCAATCCATACTCTAAAAAGGCAAACTTGAATGTAATAAGTATTTATATTTGGCAGATTTTTCACACTTTAACTTTCCATTATCATTCAAAGTTGAATGATTAAATGGTTAAATCCTGATGTTTCTTCTTACAATAATCGTAACACAAAAATGATATATCGTGACATCCCTATTGAATGTATATAATGTATATACTAGCAGCAGTAGTTGTACTTACAAAATGTGTCCATATTGTGACAAAACTGAATCGCTGCATGACCCCTAGTTGCATTTAAACATTAACACAGTAATAGTAATGATTGCTGTAGCTATATTTATTCATATTTTCAGTCTGGAGGCATTTCAAAATGACCAGCAACATCCACCCCCAACCGACTCAGCTTTCAAGGTCAATCAGCGGAGGAAAGTACATTTGGTACACAGAAAGTTCATATTTCGTGACTTTAAATAGTATAAATAGTTTGCAGAATTTTAGTAAAGCAATTACTCCCGCATCAAAATGTTTAGTTTAGTTTTAGCGTGGCGTAACTTTCCTCCCGTGACGTATACATTAGACGCCGAGCAGAATAGCCTGTCCAATTAGACAAGACAAATGTGTGGAACAAACGGCTTGGACTGTCTTCTACAAGTCTCTGCATTCCTCGCCGGTACAATTACAGCAGTGCAGCGCCGTCACTTAGCCCGCTAATACGCGCCGCGATATTAATTACTGTTGGTAAACAATGCACTTTGCGAAAGATTATCACGTGCACGCGGCATCCTCCGATTGTGCGGGGTAATTCTCACGAGTGATTAAGCGCTGAAGCCGGGACAGCTGTTCAAGATGACTTCATTGGCATGTTTAATTAATTGCACTTGAGATAATTATTCAATCATTACTTTGATTGCTTCTATGCGTCTCAGATAATGCATCACATGTCTGCGTGGTTTCTCTATGGTTGTGAGTGCGTCTGAGAGGGTGGAGGTGGGGCTGTATTGTTCTTTCTGGGAGACAGTGGATGTGTCAGCTTGACTTAAAGCAGCACTACGTAACATGTCCCTGTGATGGTTGAATATGTATTTTCGGGGCGTTTGAAGCGTCCGTCTTTGCCCCCCGCTGTCTCTGAGCCTTTTTGACGACCCAAGAAAAAATATCCTGAGAAACCCCTGGCTCCATTTATTCATGTATATTTGGCTGACTTATTTCAATATAAAAGAAGAAGAAGAAGAAAATTAAGAAAAAATAATAAGGGAGCTGCAGGAGCCCTATGGTTAAAGTTACTTAACGAATTTTCCGGACTATAAGTTGCACCTTTTTTCATAGTTTTGACCGGGGTGCGACTTATACTTATATTTATACTCATATAATTATACTCTGGAGCGACTTATATGTGATATTATTTGTTATTTTCACACTTGCAACCACATTTCATACTCAAATGCAACTTCTATATGTTTTTTTCTATGCATTTATTTGGCTGGTGTGACTTATATTCCGGAAAATACGGTAATTCTGCTTTAAAAGGAACTCATTATAATCAGTGTGTTGTAGTTTTTTGTGAGAGAATATTTGTCCCGATGCAACTAACTTCCACAGCTTAAACAAACCTTTTACAAACAAGTCTGGATACCAAAGCCTTACTTACCAGAAAATAATGTGTAATATAATAGTAAACAACTCTGATATCATTCTTGTGTATTTGAGTGCTTTTAATTTGACAAAACACCTCGATTTTCCATATTCTGTGATAACTTAAGATGAATCCCAGTTTTTCACTTTTGCCTCCATTCCTGAATTTAGCATGTTTTTGTGTACAAACCTTTAAATAGTCTCTTGGTGGATACAACATTTGCATCATCGCAGCATTTCCGGATGAAGTTTGTCATTTCAAACCCCAGCCACTGCTCTGAAACACGCATACTCTTCTGCAGTACACAGAAGGAACATGGTGCTGAAGGAAAGCAAGGCAAATAGTTTGTGAGAGATCTTGTCAAACAGATTAATTCCCACCCTGGGCCTGGGGCTTCTGGACCGTTTTTCTGTCACGCTGCTTCGCCGGGCTCCCTCTTGATAATACCCCAAAGATAAAATTAATTGTGCGGGGAGATGTGGGGTGGGGAGTATCTAAAAAGGACCTTGAGCAACACATGGAGCTCTTTGGGGCTCTGTATGTGCGTGTGTGTGTGGGAAGACGAAACAATCAAGGAGTCGGGAGCATGACACGTCACGTTACCGAGTTTGAGTTTGTGGAAGGGAAACGTGTTGAGGGAGCGATAAAAGAGGCAAAATCAACACTGTCGACTGTGAAGAGAGATGTTTAGAGATGGACACTCACAAAAAACGATTTACTATACAAATCGGGTGGAAAAAACTACGCTAATGATGAACTATTTTACTTTTCTGTTTGAGGTTGATCTATAGATAAAACTAGCCCTTCAATAGACCTGTAACTCGACCTGGGAACAACCATGTCAGGTCAAGAAACAAAAAAATAATAATCATTTTGGCAATTTTTGAAGCAATACAAAAATAGCCCTAAAGTATTATTATTTTTTGTATTTTTTTATTTTTTAAATCTAGCTGTTAATTTGGCAATTTTTGAAGCAATACACTGTCCAAAAATACCCCTAAAGTATTATTATTATTTTCTTTTTTAAATCTAGCTGTTAATTTTGTCATTCAGAAAGATAGATTTTGTAAAGTGAATCACAAACGGGATAAATAGTAATGTGTTAATAATGGGAATGAAAGAAAATAAAAGATTTCACACTTGTTTGGGTTTGGTCTCTGAATAATTGTGAATAATTGTTTTTAATTGTGTTGTTTCTTCTAAACGTCATATCGTGACATCCCTACTTGGGAGTGTCACCCGCTTCTCTACATGATTAGCTCAATGTATGGACCTCCAAGCACAGTAATAACATCTCCATGGAGACAAGCCGTTTCCACACATTGCACGGTGCACATCTATGTATTTGATGATTATTTTTAGTATGACTTGTTTATTTCACAGTATATAATCGAAAAGTTAGATTTGACTGTTTTGTTTTGCTCTGGCATCTGTTTCCCCCCAAAAAAGACTAATCACAGTGTAAAAAGTCTTGCAAATATGATTATGAAATGTATGTTTTAATGAGTCTTATATGAAATGTACAATTTTAAACATTGGAGAAGAGCTGATGTCAACAAAGCTCTGATGCAACACTGGAAAATGTATTGCAATCTGCTTTGCTCAAGGCGGAATGCTTTAAACAGCAGCCAAATTGTTTGCACAAGGTCTATATGTTAAGTAAAAATAGAATAAAACTATGTGTCAAATAAAAAAAGAAAAATGCAAATTGTCCTATATACTGTAAGTCCAAAATAAAAGTCCATGGAGATACCACACAAGAAAAGAACTTTGACTTACCGTATTTTCTGGACTATAAGTTGCACCGGAGTATAAGTCGCACCAGCCAAAAAATGCATAACAGAGAAGAAAAAAACATATATAAGTTGCACTAGAGTATGAAATGCGATTGCAAGTGTGAATATAACAAAAATATCACATATAAGTTGCTCCAGAGTATAAGTATATAAGTATAAATATTAGTATAAGTCGCACTCCGGCCAAACTATGAAAAAAGGTGCGACTTATAATCTGGAAAATACGGTAATTCACATATAATGCTTGTGCCGTCATCTTTTATCATAACTAGTTGAGCAAACACCACAGTCTGATCCAACAACACTAAACCCACTGACTTCCAGGGGCCGGGGGCAGGTGTGGCAGATGTAGTGCGTTTGAGGGCCCTCTGCGGCCCCTCTGTGGCCCCTCTGCGGCCCCTCTGCGCCCCCCCGTCACCTCCAGCGGCAGATGGTGCAAATGAGACTGTGAATGGGGCCGTGGACGCGGCGGGCAGCAGGCTAATGTGCACGCTCAGCCACAGGAGAAACCAGGAGCTGATATAAAACAAACACCGCCGTCATTTCAGCGGGAGCTTTGGTTTGCGATATTTTTAAAGAAATGTGACTGCACGATCACAGTTTTGTCAGATAAAGTCGTCTTCAATTGGGACGACTGTCGACTGAAATGGCATACTAGTTGTTGTTTATTTTTATAGTGCTGTCAGGCTGGCGCTGGGAATAAGATATTAGATCACACAATTGTTTTTTTAACACTAGTCCAAGGATGTGTCTGCTGTTAAAAACATTTCTTTGTATTTTTGGAGTGTGTGCACAATATGGCTTCAAACTTTTAACATTTAACATTAGCTGACCATTCAAATGGCAACTGACACCAATGAATCATCATAAAGATCTATATATACACATAATAAAGGTGCACTCTGTAACCTCCTGCTGGTATTTGTAAAGATATTTGTAATGTTCCATCAAATTTATCTATCACGCCAAGCAGTGGACACCAGTTGGACAGGTCAGGTCTGTGGACAGGTGACCTCACTCCAGTGTTGGTCACTAAGAGTTGTAATCAGATTATTATTGTGCAGTAATGTAATGAGTTAACATTTCAAATTGAGTCATTGTATTACAGTTACTAACCCCATTGACTTTTAGTTACTTTTCTCTGTATAAAATGTGTGTAATCTATAGAACTGTGTCACAGAGGAACTATGAACCAAAACGAATATCAATATTGCATTCCGGAGGACAGTATGTGTTGACTGCTGTTCATTTGGAATTATGTTAAATCATACAAGTTTAATTACTGGGAAGATTCCATGCTTTTCATGAATTCCTGAGCTGTATTTATATATTTAACTTGGCGTAATCAGTAATCAAATGACTTTTGACATAAAGTAATCAGGTGCTGCTCGGTGGTCCAGTGGACAGCACATATGCCATGCAGGATTAGGAGTTTAAATCTGGCTCCAACAATTTGCTTCTGCAGTCCCATTTCTCACTGCACTGTCTAATAAAGCCAAGAAGAAAGTAAGAAAGTAATCAGAGTAATTGGATTACTTTTGAAAGGAGTAATAATTTAACCACATTTTATTCATCTCTAAGGGGAAATTATTGATATGCAAACATGATCATTTTAATGCTATAACGAGGCAAAGCACAAACGTCTGCACAGAAACAAGCATGTTATAGTGCACCTTTAACTTAATCTTACGCTTGATGAGAAGTTAGTAAGACATTTGTTGTGTCCATGTGTTTTAAATTAGACTGAAGTCCGTCAGGGCAATAGTCAGATAGTGGGCCCTTGTAATAATCAGTGCCTTGGCAAAAAGAGACTTCTTCAAATATAAATGAACTATTACTTTTCATTGATAAACTCCTGATGTTGTGCACTTTGCCTGAAAAATACACACTTTTCTCAATTGATCACAACTTTTCTAAATACATCACTTGGAGGCCTCCCTGATCTGTACTAGTTTGACTATTTTGGGAAGCATTTCACGCTCTTACACAATGGCACAGCGGCCCACGACAAGTCGGCAACCTGCTTTCCTGAGCTGTCACGGTGACATCACCGAAGGTCCCTAGGGTGTTCTCCGTGCTGGAGATATCCTTCAGCTGAGCCCTGAGTGTGACGCTGCTCTGTCACTCAAGACGGGCAGTGCGGCTCGGGATGACAAGCCAGGAACCAGAGCTGGAGAACAGGTTGAAATATATTCACATCGCCCTGGGGAACAATGAGGGATCAGACCTCTGGGTGTTTTGGAATCAATGTACAGGGTTATGAAGATGGAACAACAATTGTGAAAAAGAGAGCACAATTTGTAATATGTGAATTGAGGAAGAGTGCAGGATTGCCTACTACTTACCATTATTTCAAACAAATATTGGCATGGTATAATAAGTCAGTGTGCCAGCTCCAAACCTGTTTAGAGATAGAATTAAAATCTTAGCAAATTACTAACAACAAAGCGAATAATGATGGTAGCTCATGTTTAACGTTCTTTGGTCGCTCGCTGCTTCATCCATGCTGTAGTTTCAGCTGTGCCATTGCAGCACTGACATGTTTGGGGTCATTTGGCTGATTATGTAAAGAATGAAGACTTTATATTCCTGTTATTAAAGGTCCCTCATTTAAAGCTAGTTAGTCTAGACTGGCAGGCTCAGAAGCTTTTAATACATATTCTGTAACTTTAGGGTTCCGTTAACCGTTTGTCTCATGAAAATTGTATTGCTTCTAATATCTTTCAATTATTATTATTATTATATATTTCAATTACACTTTTATTGCTTCCTGGTTCGGTCGAGTCACCTAACTGTCTTGCTTTTATTAAAGTTTTATTCCATTTTGTGTAACATTCCAGGCAAAACAATAACATCTCAATGGAGTGAATAAAGTTTCAGACCTTCCACTTAAAAAAAATGCCATAATTAGGGAACAGCATGAACCTTGTTATGTAATATGAATATGAATTGATATTATGCTTATAAATAGAGGTGTGAGATATAATAAATATATGATGCAATTATTGTTTTAGATACAGGCAAGGTTAGACTTCTGCTCACTGGCCTCTCCAAACGAGCTGCAGTACATCCAGAACGCTGCTGCTCGGGTCCTGACTAGAACCAGGAAGTATGATCACATTAGTCCTGTTCTCAGGTCTCTGCACTGGCTCCTGTGGCTCAGAGAATAGACTTTAAAGCAGCTCTGCTTGTGAACAAGTCTCTCCATGGCCTAGCACCAAAGTACATCTCAGACATGTTAGTGCCATATGAACCATCTCGGACTCTGAGGACCTCAGGGACCTCAGGGACCGGCCTCCTGCTGGTGCCAGAGTCAGGACTAAACATGGACCGGCCTCCTGCTGGTGCCAGAGTCAGGACTAAACATGGACCGGCCTCCTGCTGGTGCCAGAGTCAGGACTAAACATGGACCGACCTCCTGCTGGTGCCAGAGTCAGGACTAAACATGGACCGGCCTCCTGCTGGTGCCAGAGTCAGGACTAAACATGGACCGGCCTCCTGCTGGTGCCAGAGTCAGGACTAAACATGGACCGGCCTCCTGCTGGTGCCAGAGTCAGGACTAAACATGGACCGGCCTCCTGCTGGTGCCAGAGTCAGGACTAAACATGGACCGGCCTCCTGCTGGTGCCAGAGTCAGGACTAAACATGGACCGGCCTCCTGCTGGTGCCAGAGTCAGGACTAAACATGGACCGGCCTCCTGCTGTGCCAGAGTCAGGACTAAACATGGACCGGCCTCCTGCTGGTGCCAGAGTCAGGACTAAACATGGACCGGCCTCCTGCTGGTGCCAGAGTCAGGACTAAACATGGACCGGCCTCCTGCTGGTGCCAGAGTCAGGACTGAATGTTTAGACCGGCCTCCTGCTGGTGCCAGAGTCAGGACTAAACATGGACCGGCCTCCTGCTGGTGCCAGAGTCAGGACTAAACATGGACTGGCCTCCTGCTGGTGCCAGAGTCAGGACTAAACATGGACCGGCCTCCTGCTGGTGCCAGAGTCAGGACTAAACATGGACCGGCCTCCTGCTGGTGCCAGAGTCAGGACTAAACATGGACCGGCCTCCTGCTGGTGCCAGAGTCAGGACTGAATGTTTAGACCGGCCTCCTGCTGGTGCCAGAGTCAGGACTGAATGTTTAGACCGGCCTCCTGCTGGTGCCAGAGTCAGGACTAAACATGGACCGGCCTCCTGCTGGTGCCAGAGTCAGGACTAAACATGGACCGGCCTCCTGCTGGTGCCAGAGTCAGGACTAAACATGGACCGGCCTCCTGCTGGTGCCAGAGTCAGGACTAAACATGGACTGGCCTCCTGCTGGTGCCAGAGTCAGGACTAAACATGGACCGGCCTCCTGCTGGTGCCAGAGTCAGGACTGAATGTTTAGACCGGCCTCCTGCTGGTGCCAGAGTCTGGATTATAAGCAACACAACTGACCAAATGCCTTTCTTTTCTTATTTTTTTTTTTGGGGGGGGCTTATTTTTTTGTCTTTTTATGAACTAATTAACTTTATTTAGCTAAATTCAAACTGAAAGTACTTTCTCCGTTGATGCTCGGAAAGCTTGGCCACCTTATTTCCTGAGAGTCTGTATCAGTGATATAAATCTGAGCTCTGGTTTTCTTTTACTGTTTACTGCACTTGGAGCCTGGCATACGTCCTGATGCTTTAACCACTCCACCACCGGACAGCACTGTTTACTTGATTTTCAACTTTTAGATGTTAGCTACAAACTAAATCTTTAACAGTTGTCCTTTATAGTTGTAATCTGATTAGAGCACATGTTTAAATGTGTTTTTAGCTCCTACAGGGGAAAATATCATCGCTCACTGCTAAAATTCAGAATGCTGTGACGTCACCTGCATAAACTCTATTATCGAATCGGGATTTGATCCAACGGAATAATGGACAAACTTCATTAGTCTTTACTTCACAAAACACAGCCAAAGCCAACAACATGAACTGCTTGCACGGATCGGAATGTTAGTGTCAATTACAGCAGAAATTAGATTACAAACCTGGCTAAAACAATAGAAACTGATGCAAAACAGACGACAGACAAAGCGCAACATTTTTGGAAAGAAGTTTAAATGTAAAACGTTAAGCTGTTCAAACTCCAGCAAACTTCAGAGCCAAACGGGAGAATATTAATCACGCTGGTTGTCAAACTTTCCTGGTTTACACAATATTAAAAGATACGACTCGCTCCTCACCTTTACACAGATTTATGAAAGATGTTATGCACTTCGGTGATTAACAAGCTGACCTCATGCAAGTTTTTCCTCAGACCTCAGCATTTGTATTTTTTAGGCCTAATAAAAATCCAAAGGGGAATAAATTGAAAAGCTTGCATTGACGCCCGGGACATCACTCTCCATAAAATACCTGCAAATGATCAAGGCAGACAGATAATGGCTGGGGAAGAGACTCGGCTTGCTGCCCTGTGACAGACATTTCCAATTAAGCAGGGTAAATAACTTTAGATTCATCTATTTCACCCTGTCCTGACGTTTATCACGCCATCGGGCCTTAAATCTGCTCACCCCTGAAATGGTAATATCACAGATTTAGCTTTCTCAGGCAAATAAAAATGTCATATACTCGCAATATCCCCGCATTCCTATTTAAATCTGGCTGTCTGCGGAGGAGATTTTGGCGGGGTAAGTCGAGCGGAGGAGCACGCTGACATCTCGGGGACGGGGGACGGGAGTGCGGGGCTGATGCAGAGATTCCACGTCTAATTATTAGCATCATCTGCAATAATAACGCCTATATGGAGTCACAAGCATTGCTATATTTAAAATTGTAAACAAAACCAACGGTTCAAGAAGATACCTTTAAAGAGGTTGAAATATTGTCAGGATATTTAGATTATTGGCCAGTTTAAATAACATGAATTCAGGATTAGATGTATTTACATGACGGACCGTGTTTATTTTACTTGTTTAAATGTGTTTCAGTGTATTTATTCTTATTTCAGGCTAAATTATCTCCTAAGAAATGTCTTGAAATGTTAGAAAATAAATCTCGCCATGTCATTTACATTACATTAAGATTCATAGTCTGAATTCAGGTCATTTTAAGCAAGGATGGATAGTAATGGCCATTTTTGCAGTAAAAAATGAATCCATTTAAATTACTGTCCAGAAGATATTTTTACCCTTTTTTATTTTATATTTTTGCAGCAGTTTTAAAAGCGTTTGTTTTGTTAGAGTTATTTTAAGGCAATTTATTCTGTATTATAATTTTGAATATATCCAAAACAACAGTTGCTTTAAATATTTTTTATCTCCCACCTCTAATTATAAGCATAATCTCAACCCAGATTTATATTACATAACAGGGTTTATGTTGTGTTCCCTCATAATTTCTTTAAAAGGGGCTCTATGTCATTTTTCAAGTGGAAAGTCTGGAACTTTATTTATTCCATGCAGATGTGATTGCTTTCCCTGGAATGTTACACAAAATGGAATAAAACTGAGCCACGGAGAGAAAACCAGGAAGCAATAAACATGCCTATAATTGAATAAATGCAAAAATAACAATATCGCAACATAATTTTCATGAAACAAACAGGTGAAAGAACCTTTATCAAAAAAGTAACAACAAGGCAGTAAAAGCCTCTGGCAGTGCAATACAACTAGCTTTAATTAACTTTACATTCTTTACATATCAGCCAAATTCCAGCACCAAACATAGCAGCGCAGCAATGGCACAGCAGAAACATTATTGATGAAGCAGCGTGCGACCAAAAGCCCCAAAAGTAACCAAAAAATCCCAGCCTATCCATGACCTAAATGTGTTGTCAGCGAATGTGATGAATGAGTTGCCTCTGGCCCAAAGCTTGACCAACTGCTAATAACTGGCTCTGAACGTGCCCTAGTTCAGCGTCCTTCCCACTGAAACGCCACATTTTCCCCCCACAAACACAACACAACCAAACGCAACACCAGAAAACAACCAGAACCGGCGCTTGCTTCCCATTTCGTCCAATTGCATTAACCCCGACGCGAGAGGAAACGCCGCGTCGTGACAACGCCGATGGTCCGAGGGGTGAAACATCTTTCTCTGAGTAAATACACTGACATGACTCATTAATGTGATGAATGACCGGGCGATTCCTCCAGGACTCCGGCTCGTTCGCACCCCCGGCCCACGAGCGTCCCTCTCGTGGGCCATTCCGGGTGAGAGGCGAACGTTTAAGCGAACGCCGCTAAGTGCTGAGGCGAGCAGAACCGCTGGCCAAATGGTTGTTCTCTTCGGCAGTTAGCGTCAACTCATTAAATTCGCTCCGTCACTTAATGTTACGGAGAGATGGCTGGAGAGACAGAGACGGAGAAAAAGTTTAATTCAAAGGAACAAAAAGGGTCAATTGATAATAGGCCGTGCACATTGTTAGGTTGGAGCTAAATGGAACTGACGGCTGTTTTTCGCCGGTCTTGGTTGCGTCCGCAGGTATCAGACGGATTGGATTTGACTAGCGTGTGACCGTTGCAGAGATAGCATAGCGTCTTTGAAAAGATCTCCCCTTGACCCAATTGCCACTGTTGAAACGTCTCGCACCAGAATGCCCTATCACCAACTCAAAAGCAAATTGCTACTTCATTTGCCCAATTATTTTTTGCTCAACTTGGACTTCATTGTTGCTAACTTCATGAGCCCCGTCGCCACCTTCATCGGACCGTCCGACTGTCTTTTGAACTTTTCAGCATCTCTGCAGCAGAATATCATCAAAGTAATTCAGCGCATTAACGCGATCACCGGCATTCCTAGTTTTATTTTTTAAGTCTTACCAGAATCGTCCACCTCGCAATATCGTTTCCCTCACCCAAGCACTTTTTAAGAAGATTTATTATGCAACATTTACTTTGAGGAGTGAATGACTGTGTTATGATTTCCCCTCATAAGTGTACTCAAAGTTGTATTTTGGTGGATTCTTGCATGTCACAGTAATCATGTATTGTCCAGCATTTTAGGCTTGAGTGTTCACCTCCCCCCTGTCCCCACCCACGTTCTTACTATTCAAATCATTTATACTCAGTTCATATTTCAATTCTATTTATTTTTGTTACGCCCGAATTCACAACTGTGGTTTTCTCGAAGGGCGACAGTGAGAACAGACAAACAATGTTCATGGGGACTCTGCAATGTCCCAACATCCCCTGTCCTTATACAAATGTCCCAAGGTCCCCTGGCCTTATACAAATGTCCCAAGGTCCCCTGTCCTTATACAAATGTCCCATGGTCCCCTGTCCTTGTACAAATGTCCCAAGGTCCCCTGTTCTTCGACAAATGTCCCAAGGTCCTGTTCCTATACAAATGTCCCAAGGTCCCCTGTTCTTATAGAACTGTTCCAAGGTCCCCTGGCCTTATACAATTGTCCCAAGGTCCCCTGTTCTTACTGAAATGTCCCAAGGTCCCCTGTCCTTATACAAATGTCCCAAGGTCCCCTGGCCTTATACAAATGTCCCAAGGTCCCCTGTCCTTATACAAATGTCCCATGGTCCCCTGTCCTTGTACAAATGTCCCAAGGTCCCCTGTTCTTCGACAAATGTCCCAAGGTCCTGTTCCTATACAAATGTCCCAAGGTCCCCTGTTCTTATAGAACTGTTCCAAGGTCCCCTGGCCTTATACAATTGTCCCAAGGTCCCCTGTTCTTACTGAAATGTCCCAAGGTCCCCTGTCCTTATACAAATGTCCCAAGGTCCCCTGTCCTTGTACAAATGTCCCATGGTCCCCTGTCCTTGTACAAATGTCCCAAGGTCCCCTGCCCTTATACAAATGTCCCAAGGTCCCCTGTCTTTATACAAATGTCCCAAGGTCCCCTGTCTTTATACACATGTCCCAAGGTCCCCTGTCCTTATACACATGCCCCAAGGTCCCCTGTTCTTATACAACTGTTCCAAGGTCCCCTGTCCTTATACAAATGTCCCAAGGTCCCCTGGCCTTATACAATTGTCCCAAGGTCCCCTGTTCTTACTGAAATGTCCCAAGGTCCCCTGACCTTATACAAATGCCCCAAGGTCCCCTGTTCTTATACAACTGTTCCAAGGTCCCCTGGCCTTATACAATTGTCCCAAGGTCCCCTGTTCTTACTGAAATGTCCCAATGTCCCCTGGCCTTATACAAATGTCCCAAGGTCCCCTGTCCTTATACAAATGTCCCATGGCCCCCTGTCCTTGTACAAATGTCCCAAGGTCCCCTGTTCTTCGACAAATGTCCCAAGGTCCTGTTCTTATACAAATGTCCCAAGGTCCCCTGTTCTTATAGAACTGTTCCAAGGTCCCCTGGCCTTATACAATTGTCCCAAGGTCCCCTGTTCTTACTGAAATGTCCCAAGGTCCCCTGTCCTTATACAAATGTCCCATGGTCCCCTGTCCTTGTACAAATGTCCCAAGGTCCCCTGCCCTTATACAAATGTCCCAAGGTCCCCTGTCTTTATACAAATGTCCCAAGGTCCCCTGTCTTTATACACATGTCCCAAGGTCCCCTTTCCTTATACACATGCCCCAAGGTCCCCTGTTCTTATACAACTGTTCCAAGGTCCCCTGTCCTTATACAAATGTCCCAAGGTCCCCTGGCCTTATACAATTGTCCCAAGGTCCCCTGTTCTTACTGAAATGTCCCAAGGTCCCCTGACCTTATACAAATGCCCCAAGGTCCCCTGTTCTTATACAACTGTTCCAAGGTCCCCTGGCCTTATACAATTGTCCCAAGGTCCCCTGTTCTTACTGAAATGTCCCAATGTCCCCTGGCCTTATACAAATGTCCCAAGGTCCCCTGTCCTTATACAAATGTCCCATGGCCCCCTGTCCTTGTACAAATGTCCCAAGGTCCCCTTTTCTTAGACAAATGTCCCAAGGTCCTGTTCTTATACAAATGTCCCAAGGTCCCCTGTTCTTATAGAACTGTTCCAAGGTCCCCTGGCCTTATACAATTGTCCCAAGGTCCCCTGTTCTTACTGAAATGTCCCAAGGTCCCCTGTCCTTATACAAATGTCCCAAGGTCCCCTGTTCTTAGACAAATGTCCCAAGGTCCTGTTCTTATACAAATGTCCCAAGGTGACAGGGGACTCCATACCTGAGTATTCATACATGTAGAATTCAAAACATTTTGTACAGCATTTTTTGGAAAACAAAAGACACATAAATTAAATTCTGCTGCTTGCTCCTGTGGAACGTCACAATGAAGAGGCGGGGCCAATCAGTTCTTCAGTTTAGAACAGGAAGTCCATGGACAGGTTTCTATTAGAAAACTATCATAGATCAATACTGTAACTTACAATGAACAACATGGGAAGTAATGATGTTATAGCGTATATTACTGAGTACCTGAAAAATCCTACCCATCAGCACACAGCACAAACACGTGAAGTTGAAGAGAGCTGGATGGAATAGACGACGCTGAGAGGAGTTTGGGCTCATCACAAACGGGATCAATGGAATCGGATTTGACTAACGTGTCACTGCCACAGGACTTGGGATTATTCTAGTGTATTAAAATTTTAATTGCATCTTCTGTCACATCTGAAAAATCACAGAAAGTGTCACGCTGTATGCTTGGAGCAGATGTCAAGTAACAAATTAAGACTTCACTTTCACTTATATAACCTGCGTCTTTACTTTGCGGCGTGGAAAAGAGCAGGTTATATAAGCAAATGGTACAGGAAATGTCTTGAGATGAGCACTGGGAAAAGGCAGCCGTTTGACGTAAGCACATTTGACAAGTTTGTCCATTGTATGCTTGTATTTTCATGCCACATCAAGCAATTACAGTCTTCATCTGAGTGCACACATTCATAAAAGATCTGATTATGTGAGCCACGACGGACGTTCAGTGATTTAGCGCCAAAACTTTGCTACTATAAATGCTAAATGCTAACGGCTATCTCATCGACATCTCTTTTACGTTGAGCGTTCGATATTCAGACACGCTAGAAACCGTGTTGCTCATGCTATTTGCTCTCCACAGCACAAATACACACATTGGCGCTCTGGTAGTTCTTACTTTTACATTATATTAGCAAACCACATGTAGAGGGAGCGTAGTTTGTAAAATACATTTGTAAATTGGACTAAGCCACTTATCCGGTTTCCTGGCGTGCATGTAAACGTTATTCCATGGCAATTTTATATTTTATAAAATCCCGATCCTGATCTGATCAATCTAGTTACACATCCTGAGTGTAAATAAGAGTGTAAATAACAGGAGAATTTCATTGACAAATCGATTACAATTAATACATTGTTAAATTTCAGTCTAAAAGTCCAGACATTAAGCACAATATATAGATAATTACAAAAGAAGTTCAAGTTGATATTTGAGATAGGGTGACCAGACATCCCTGTTTGCCCGGGACAGTCCCAGAGGTATCCAAAACCATTGATTTGTCCCAGTTTTTTATTCAAGACATTGTCCCAGTTCGGACCACTTCCAACAGTAAAGAAGGGAATATAATGTTGTTTCTTTGGCTAAACTAGAGAAAATCTGGCTTTTTAGAAACACAACACAAACGATGCACTCATTTCCACTGATAAAGGTCTCTCAGATTATATACTATATACCTCTTTCACGGCTCACTTGGTATGAATGATCCAAGTGCATACAAATGTACTTAATTACCTACCTTTTATTTATTTTTTTACACTCATTATTTCCCATCCCAACCCGGGTGTGTCTCAGTTTTTAAATTTGAAAATCTGGTCACTCTGATTTGAGAGGCTAGATTCAAAATTGTAATATAAAGTTTTTTAGCAGGCTCTTGCAGTCCTACCCCAGCAGCTTAAGAACCTAAAGCCCTCCTAAGAAGCCAAATTAAAAGGTAGCTATTTAGAATGGGTGTAAATGTCCTCAAGCTCCTCTCCTGCTGAATACTTAAATATGGCTTCATTGTGTCATTGGCTGTTCCGCGTTACACACCAGTGAAGCACCAATTACAGGCAATTATGTCCACCCAGTACAATCTATTATAACATGCACAGCATAAAGACACTTAGAGGTGTTCCAACTTTGCCTCCTGTGGGTGACAGTTTCTATGGGAACCAAGAGCATCATAATCCATCGACTCAAGTTTACTGCAAGAAAGACATTATTTTCTCCTTTAAAACTTGAAATTATACATAGTTTGAGTGGCAGGAAAGGTTTCTAAGATGCTTAATTCAGCCTTAATATGTGTCGTTACAGTGCTCATTGCGAGTCATTTTTGGAGGATTTCAGATATAGAAAAACTGCATCGCTCGTACGGTCAATTATTTTCCAAATCAGTGGCACATTGTTGAGTAAGCATTTAAAACAGTCGACAGAATGAAAGACTGAATCGTGGCTTCCAGCTGCACTTGTTAATAAGCCGCATGTATAATATACAATACTCATCAGCAATGTTTCTGTTTTTGTCGGAAAGTTGGCAAAGTTCTCAAGTTGATCGCGGCACGGGAAGTAAGTCCAGGTTGGATTGCTACTGCCTTTGGTTCTCCTTGTGTCAGAGTTGTAACATGCGGAATAGGTTCATCCTAGTTGTCAAAAGATTGATTTTTTTGGACATTTTTTGGCCAATTCAACATGATTAAGGTCAATAATGACTTTGGAAGCAGCATGCGCGTGTCATGGTCCATCTATTGCAGTTTTGTTGTTTGTATATGTTACTTGTCCCAAAAAAACAAGATATTAACCATTTTATACAATCATAAAATATGCGGCAAAAATAGAATGCATATTACAAATAGCATAGAACAAAATATAGCAACGAAAGGCTTCTTGATAGAGAATATTTTTATTTTCTTTTTTTCTTTTTTTATATTTTTTTTATTGAAAGAATAAACACAGACCAATCAAAACTTGTGTGTAAATAAAGATACAGTCCAGTAACATTGTCAAAATAGAAAAAAAAGAGAAAGAAGAAGAAGAAGAAGAAAAAAAAGGAGAAAAAAAAGAGGAAGTAGTTTTTTAATTAAAATGTGTACTATATTTAGTACATGCCTGGGGATGCAGTAGTTTAAGGCGTTGCTGCCGTCGTGGGTTCAATTCCCAGCCTCGACCATTTGCCGAATGTCTCTATCCACTCTCTCACTACCTGTACTAGAAAATAGTATGGAATTTCATTGATTGCTTACCGTATTTTCCGGACTATAAGTCGCACTGGACTATAAGTCGCAACAGCCATAAAATGCATAATAGAGAAGAAAAAAAACATATATAAGTTGCACTGGAGTATGAAATGCGGTTGCAAGTGTGAAAATAACAAATAATATCACATATACGTCACTCTGGAGTATAAGTATATAAGTAAAAGTATAAATATAAGTATAAGTTGAACCCCGGCCAAAACTATAGTCCGGAAAATACGGTAGTTACAATTCTTCATTTAGCCATTGCAGCCCAAGAAATAATATTTGAAATTCATGCAACAGGCTGTAGAAAACTGGAGGTGAAAGAGCGGATGTCCCCATTTACCCGGGACAGTCCCAGTTTTGAACCCTGTGTCCCGCGTCCCAGCAGAAGTATCCAAAACCATTGATTTGACAAGACATTGTCCCAGTTTGGACCACTTCCAACAGTAAAGAAGGGAATATAGTGTTGTTTCTTTGGCTCAACTAGAGAAAATCTGGCTTTTTAGAATAACCAAAACACAAACGATGCACTCATTTCCACTGATAAAGGTCTCTCAGATTATATACTGACTATGTACCTCTATAAGTAAAAGTATAAATATAAGTATGTAGGGTAACATACTAGTACAAGTACTGTAAGGTTATGAATGTCCACCCACTTGTAAAGGGGGCGGGGCATTCAGGTTTGATATTGATTAAAGAATTGCTCAAGAATTCAAACATGACACACTGCCCAAGTGTGGGTAAGTTTGAATCGTATTTTTAAGAGAAGAATGGGGCACCAGCCGGATAATCGGCAATTTAACAACTCTAAAATCAGATATCTAGATTAATTAATTAATTAGAAATTAATTTGCTCGTTGATCTAAAGGTTTGAGAACGTAACCGTGACATTGACCCCTTTTCTGGAAATGAAGGAACACTTAACCAAATGTGGGTTATGAAGATTTAATGACCAAAGAATTAAACAGATAAATATGAATCAGGAATATGCAAATGAGTCGATAACAGATGGAAAACACTAGACATGATGGTTCTAGATCTATCTAGGTGTGTGCAAGAGTTAACTCTAAGATGAAATTCAGCCAGCCTGTGAGGTGCATTCATACGAACGGAACCAGAAGCTGTGATCCTGAGGAGACGGGCCTGCTTGGGGTCCAAGGGCCTGCTTGGGGTCCAAAGGCCTGTGTGGGGTCCAAAGGCCTGCGTGGGGTCCAAGGGCCTGCGTGGGGTCCAAGGGCCTGCGTGGGGTCCAAGGGCCTGCTCTGGAGTTCGGCTCTGACGTTGTCTGGCCAAAGAAGGACTGGATCGGTTCTGCGATCTGCGTTCTCCTTGGCTCTGAGGCGTTCTCCTTGGCTCTGAGGCGTTCCTGAATGAAAAGGCCGTCGTGCTGCTCCACCGATGTGGCTGGTCTAAAAGGCTGTGGACTTGAAAAAGTTGCAAAAGGTCCTTGCTTGATTTTGCGTGATGCAGCATCAATCACGTTTTTAAAAACGGGCACAGGTTTCTTAGTTCCGGGAGGGAACATTAGCTTCTCTTGGAAAAGTCTTTGTCCCGTAGCGTAGCATCGCTCACGCTAACTAGGCCCGAGGCCTGCTCCCAAGGCCTCATGGACCTTGCTGGTGGGACCCTGGATGGAGGGTCGAGCTTCGAAAGAAACTCGGATGGAACTCGCTCTGGAGCTCGGATGGTACTGGTCTGTAACTCTCTGCTCTTTCCTTTTGTCTTTCCCCGCGGGGGTTTTGGCGCCGTGGCTTCAGCCAATCAGCATGCACGCTGGGGTCAGAGCTGATAAGGAGACGAGATCTGGCTTTAGGCCACAAGAGTTACACAAAAAGGTAAAATTGTCCACAAAACAAGTTATGAAACAGTTAAAATGACATGTTAAACACAATGACACAATATGTACACGTAAAGTCATCTGGTGGACACACATTTTTGCAATCTGATGATTGTTTGTTAAAACCACTAAAGCCGCATAGTCTTTCAGCATTTTAGCGTTTGTCTTGGAGAGATCGTTACTCTCTGTAATCCAAAAGGAGTCATTTGATGAAGAGTTATTTTCAAAGTTCAGAGCGTCTCTGTTGTCGCTATCACGTCCTCTTTCTTCTGAGGGCCGTAAAACTCCACACGGGCAGTAGATAACACCTAGCCCGCATTCCTGTCACCATGGCAACAGGGGGAGGACATCTGCATATCCTACAAGTATAACCCCAGCTAAAACTAGTCCGGAAAATACGGTAGTTACAATTCCTCATTTAGCCATTGCAGCCCAAGAAATAATATTTGAAATTCATGCAACGAGCTGTAGAAAACTGGAGCTGAAAGAGCGCAGCGCCATGACACCAGTCAGATGCGTCGCTTGTAGGCTTTTTTTTTTTTGGCTGCTGCTCTCACCTGTGTACGCGGCATGAAAGGAGCAGAAAGCAAATATGTCCGTCCTTCTGTCGGATCAGCCCACGAGGCAGAGCGCATTTTTCACACGACCATTACAGGGTGAAATCAGAAAGTGAATTTCAACACAGTGGCATATGAAGCGATTGCCTCCAGGGCCTGATTTCCTCATTGGTGCTGTATTAACAATGAGGCTGCACTCGACAGTCCAGCTGAGGCAGTCATGTTGAAGTGGCCCTTGAGATCACCGCTGTTTGGTCTAACAAAGTAAAAAGTGCCAAAAGGAAACTAGCCTGACACGTTTGGGGAATGAAAACGCCTTTTGTTAATACAGCAACACCAAATGTCAGCAGACGTCAAGTCAAACAATCACTAGATCGTCTTGAAGATAGCTCTGTGTGTTTTGATTAACTGGGAAAAGTGTGACAGGCTGTTTGAATTGCTCTTTTGTTTTTCAAATGTTAGAACTGACACAAAATAATGGCAATATATGCTGCAGTGTTTGGAACCTGGCGGACCATTTCCTACTTGGGAATACCATAGAATTGGTCATCATAGTCATGGGAATTTAAGGAAAGGCAAGCTCTCTCCATCTACTGCAGGGGTGTCCAAACTTTTTTCACAGAGGGCCGCATTTTGAAACTTCTTGAATTGAAAAAATCTTGAATTTGTTGAATGAAAGTTAATCATTCTAAATTTTGCATTTGACATAGTTTCGATGAGCCTCCACACCTTTTAATAAGACTGGGAAAATTAATATTATGCTGGTATAACATCAAAATGCTTTAATTTGTCAAATTTTTCAGCAAAATGTACTACTTTTTCTTGTTTGGACTGACTTTACAGGAAGCTAGAGGGCCCGGGCCCTAGTTTGGACATGCCTGATCTACTGTATACCAGAGGTTAGCAAAGCTTTTGGCTTCAGGTGTCATTTTGAAAAGCCCATGCCTCTGAATGTCCCACCACATTGTCTTTGTGGACACAGCGCTGTAATGTCGGTCCATTGCACTGCAGCTTTGGACAGAATGAAGTCATAACAACGTTTTGCGCATGCGGCTCCTAAAGGACAGAACGAGAGCCACAACAGAGCGGCTGCAAAGGGCAGTGCTGGAGCATGTACGAGGCACACGGCTCCTCCGCTGTCAAAGTGCACATGTCATGTTAACCCTCTGTTCCTGGGGGAAAGAGCCCAAAGCTGTGGTGGGCACAAGTTGAATGAGTCGCTTCAGAAGCAGCTGTCAAACTCTGCTCTGAGGGGCTCAGTCTGCTGCCCGAGTGTGTGCACGGTGCTGATACGTCAATGAGTGCAGCGTACCAGCCCTACGACACGAGACAGGAGCCCTACGACACCAGAGAGGAGCCCTACGACACGAGACAGGAGCCCTATGACACGAGACAGGAGCCCTACGACACCAGAGAGGAGCCCTACGACACGAGAGAGGAGCCCTACGACACGAGAGACCAGCCCTACGACACGAGAGAGGAGCCCTACGACACCAGAGAGGAGCCCTACGACACGAGACAGGAGCCCTACGACACGAGAGAGGAGCCCTATGACACGAGAGACCAGCCCTACGACACGAGAGACCAGCCCTACGACACGAGACAGGAGCCCTACGACACGAGACAGGAGCCCTACGACACGAGAGAGGAGCCCTATGACACGAGAGACCAGCCCTACGACACGAGAGACCAGCCCTACGACACGAGACAGGAGCCCTACGACACGAGAGAGGAGCCCTACGACACGAGAGACCAGCCCTACGACACGAGACAGGAGCCCTACGACACGAGAGACCAGCCCTACGACACGAGAGACCAGCCCTACGACACGAGAGAGGAGCCCTACGACACGAGAGACCAGCCCTACGACACGAGAGACCAGCCCTACGACACGAGAGACCAGCCCTACGACACGAGAGACCAGCCCTACGACACGAGAGGCCAGCCCTACGACACGAGAGAGGAGCCCTACGACACGAGACCAGCCCTACAACACGAGAGAGGAGCCCTACGACACCAGAGAGGAGCCCTACGACACGGGACGCTAACCGGGCCCAGTGTAGTGAGGATCATCTTATATTAGCTCTTGATCAAACCAAAGAAGAACAGTAGCTCACTTTGTGCAGTGAGAGGAGTCTTCTCGTGTCGGTGTGACGACTGTTCTGCGTAGCTGGTGTTTTCTCTGCACAGCGACACGTGTTATCAGCTCAATGCAGAGCGAGCGCACTGTCTGACTCTCCCGCTCATTTAATTAACTATTTTCACTGTTTACTGTCACCGAGTTAAGATTTTGTCACTCACGGTCCATGTCACGTTAAAGGAGTCACAGTCAGTGCAGCAGGGCTCACACCTTTGCTGTGTTGCACAAAGCATGAAACATAAAACCTATAGAATTAATAACGATTATCACAAAATAAAACAACATTCCTTAACAAGTGGGAAGTGAAGGTCCTTTTTACCCAAAACAGGATAGAGTATTTATTTGTTTCGCATCTCGTTTGCTAGGAGGTCCTCGACAAACTAAAACACAATTTAAGAAAAGGAGAAAATTTCTCCTTTTCTTAAATTGTGTTTTAGTTTGTCATGACAACAACAAACACACAACATGACATCAGCATTCATTCTAACACACAAACTGTGGTAGTTAAGCAACCTCATAGTTCCATTTAGCATTTAGTACACAAAGTGGCATAGGCTTGAAAACAACATGTCTAATGACTATGAGATGTTTCTTTAGAGACAGAAGCAAAGCGTTTGTAGGTGTTTAAAAACTGACACCTTAAATTGAGAAATGAAATTGATCGGATTGGAATCAAGAACTGTTTAAACACAAATTAGAGAAAATGTAACTTCCTTCTGGCTGTGAGAGAAAGACAGTTCAGTGAAGTATATATTTGACAATGGTGCGTTCTATAGGGACAGCTTAGTACAGGCATGTCCAAACTAGGGCCCGGGGGCCAAATGCGGCCCTCAGACCAATTTTTGTTGGCCCTCCAGCTTCCTGCTATGTCAGCCCAAACAACAAAAGGTAGTACTTTTTACTGTGAAATTGGGAAAATTCAGGCATATTGATGTTATACAAACCTAATATTAATATTCTAGGTCTAATTCAAGGTGTGGAGGCTCATCGCAATTACGTCAAATGCAAAATGTCTAATGATTCACTTTGTCATTCAACAAATTCGACATTGTCAAGTTGTTTGTGGCGCTCTGCCCCGTTTAAGTGTCAAAATGCGGCCCTTGGTGAAAAAAGTTTGGACACCCCTGGCTTAATACAATCCTGCTTGCACTGTTATGAAGCACATCTAATGGTCAATGCTGTGTGTGATGGATTGTGTCTGCATAATCAAGTATCGGCAAAAGCAACTGTGAAACAATTACTTTTCTAATTTGTAAAGTAAATCAATTCATACATGAATGTCCTCAGAAGATATGAAATGTTCTTTATAACTATTAACTGAAACCATGTGCGCTTTAAATTAAGTTGGCCAAATTAATTAAATTGATCAACTTTTACCGTTGGAGTTCCATCACTATAACTCATGAAAAAATTGCAAAATTCAAGATTATTTTTATAATTAAATTGCATGGGGTAGGATTTATTCACATTGAGTAAACGTTTGTTACTGTTAAACAAAGATTTTAAAATCAGAGGTGCAACGTTAATAGGAAGGCCGTGGCTGGAGAGGCGCGGCGCGGTCAAATTGCCACGCAGTTTCAGGGACCGCGGCATTTCCCTTATAGCCCGTTATAGCCTCATGGCTAACCCTAACCCTAACCCGGCGCGGTCTAAAACGGCGCTAAAACGCGGTTAAATAGCAGCGCAGTTTCAGGAGCCGCGACGCGCGGCCGGCACAAAAATAACATGGCAGTTTCGGCCGCACGCCACGGCACTGCAGACACTCCCTAATAGGAAACACATCGATGTCTATGGTGAAGATAGGAATTAAACCAGCGCACAGATTGTTTAGTCAAAAATAATTTAACAAGGAGAAGATAATGAACTACTAGATCGAACGCTTTGGAAAAAACAATAAATTAAAGCGCAAGTTTGTATATTTGAATCAAAAGAAGAATATAATTTGAGAAGTTTAAAAGAGCACTTGTGGGAAAATGTGTCTCAAAGCCTGAGGTGAGGAGACAGAATATTGAAATGATGTTCATACTGTGAAAGTTGATTGAGTATTGAACTTAAAAGAGAAGACAGATGTTGCATTTTAGACTACTTATAAAATGTCACAATTTGTTGGCTTATACATTTATGCACTATTGGTGTGAAGATATAGCTTCAATGAATATCAGAAAAAGCTTCTTGTTAAATAGAAAAGAAATGGTGCAAATTCAAAAAAGGAACAAATTAAACTGCATGTTTTAAGTATTATGTGTAGCGTCAGTTTTATCATCAATTATCGCATTTTCCGGACTATAAGTTGCATCTTTTTTCATAGATTTGGCCGGGGTGCAACTTATATTTATACTTATATACTTATGACTTTCTTACGGACTTACATGTGATATTATTTGTTATTTTCACACTTGCAACCGCATTTCACACTCCAGTGCGACTTATATATGTTTTTTTCTTCTCTATTATGAATTTTTTGGCTGGTGCGACTTATACTCCAGTGCAACTTATAGTCCGGAAAATGCGGTATATCGTTATCGCAAATTTTCAACTATAAAATGTGATAAAAAATGTTTGGACACATTTTGAGTACATTCAAAAGATCAAATATTTGTCTTGATATGGCAACGGTGCTTGATTTTCACCACTCTGAAGCCCATGAACAGTATGTTATGTTCTTCTTCTTATAGTCCATCTTGTACTTCAGAAACCTTAACCCAGGCATGTCCAAACTACGGCCCGGGGGCCAAATGCGGCCTGCATACCATTTTTGTTGGCCCTCCGGCTTCCTGCTAAGTTGTTCCAAACAACAAAAAGTAGTATTTTTCACTATAAAATTGGAAGAATTCAAGCATTTTATGTGATAACAACCTATTATTAATGTCCCAAGTATTATTAAAGGTGTGGATGCTCATCGAACAATGCCAAATGCTAAATCTTTCAGTATTCACTTTCAAATTCAACATTGTCAGGTTGTTTGTGGCCCTCTGCTCCATTTAAGTTTCAAAATGTGGCCCTTGGTGAAAAAAGTTTGGACACCCCTGCCTTAACCTCTTGACTCTCGGGTCATTCAGGAACACTTTTTCCCCAACACTTTTCCCAACAAGTTCTTTACAGATTTGTCCCCAGAGCCCCTTGGATTCTCGTCTTCGTTAGGGAAGTTCCTCATTGATCAATCATCGTCAATGAGGCTACTCTGTAATTGCACTGTTTCTAATGATAACTGACAGCCTTTCTTTCTCCTCCCTCCTCCACTCTTTGTGTCGTAGGTCTCAGGAGAGAGGATGATCCATGACTTGCACACCTCACACCTCAAGGTAGGCCTCCCTAAGGACTTTGAAAACATCAGAAAGTACAGTACAAGAATACGCTTGGAACGCTGACAGAATGCAAAAATACTCTCAATAGAACATACGCAACATATTACACAACCAAACACATTAAAGCTACACTATGTCACTTTTTGTGGGGGTTTGGCCACTTGCTATTGTTATTAATATGGCTGGAATGACAGTATGATATCGAACGTTTGGCATTTAATGAAGTATTTTTATTGTCAAAATAAATTATTTCAAAGACCTTCATTCTTACGGTGAGCGGGCCAGGGGTTTCTCTCCACAGATCTGACTTGATTTCTTCTTGTTTCCATGGAGATGGATAATTTTAATGCTGTACTGTGGAACACACAAAAAATAATACAAAAATCTCAAATTACGTATAATGCTAAAACAATTCCACCGGAAAATATCAGACACTCTCCCAAAATAAAACAATATAATAATACTAATAATACTCCATGATTTTATTCAGTTCCGATTTTTAAGCGTGAAAGAAAATGCTTGTATGCTCGATGTGAGAAAAGTACCGTACCGTAACTTCACCCATCGTTTGCCAAGTTATCTTCTTCCATCTTTAACACTTGTTCACACACACACAAAAAATAAATACCGTATTTTCCGGACTATAAGTCGCACCAGCCAAAAAATGTATAATAGAGAAGAAAAAACATATATAAGTGGCACTGGAGTATGAAATACGTTTGCAAGTGTGAAAATAACAAATAATATCACATATAAGTCGCTCCGGAGTATAAGTATATAAGTATAAATATAAGTATAAGTCGCACCCTGGCCAAAACTATGAAAAAAGGTGCGATTTATAGTCCGGAAAACACGGTATATGTACAGTATGGCATGATTAGCAGACTACTGAATTCTGTATACACTTTTGAAACAACACTATTTCCTATGATCTTATGGTTCTCCAGCAGGCGTAAGAAAGGCTTCCATTAAGACTAACACAACAGTATTGTTATGTGTGTTGAAACTTCACTCCAAAGCCATGTCGTCCGCCCACTCTCATACCTCAGCCCGTGAAACCCAACTGAAGTCTGGCGTTATTAATCTACAGCGTGAAACATGTTTGTTCTGAGATCACACTGTACCTCCGCCCTTCCCCACACCGCTGCACAAAAGAAAAAAAAGACACTACTGTACGGGCGGAGCGGCTTTGAACGAGGAAATGATGTTGCCAGGGTTCATAGTCTCTGTGGTGTATGTGAGTTCATGATTGATGGTGAACCTGCATCGGGTATTATGTTAGAAAAAGCGTCTGTGTGACTGAATAATGCAGTCCGAAAGCAAAATGATTGAGATTCATGTTGGTATATACATACACACCGGTATGTATATTATACTGTACTACATTCTTTGTATTGGTTTGGTTTGGATAGAAAAGGATACACTTTTTTTTCCCACTGCAAGATAAACTGAGGCGATTGCCAAAAACTGCACTCATGAATACTGTTACTTCAAAATAATAGGATTTAATTCATGATATTTAGTAGTTGATTAGTCGACTTCTCTAATTGCAATTGTATAATCGGAGCCAATGATTTTTGGTCGGTAGTCTGACCTGAAAGTGCTTATAGTTTGCCTTTATTCTTCAAAATAAGATTGATTGTAAAATGAAATTTAAATACGTATATCAGTATTCATGGACTCATCAACAATGTATAAATATCGTCTTTCGGCAATTCAGCAATGTCGCTTTTTCCCTTTTAAATATGTCGTGTTAAAGAAACAACTTAAAATAGCTTTGGATCAACATAAAATATCTTAAAGTTAGTTTATGTTGCTTAATTTCACAAACTAAATGTCATTATTTTTGTCAGAAACAACACAATTTACCATAAATAAATAAAATAAATAAATGATTTCACCTTTTTCTATCGAACTGTGTAATGTTAAATGAGGCCATACATTTGAACAAATAAATAATATTAAATTTGTGATTATTTCTATTTCTAATATTAGATCATAAAATATTCAAATAAAAACTGTGTCATTTTTAGGGTCAACATTTAATTTTTCTCACTCACCTAAAAATGTATATTAGTGTCAAACGTATCTTTTGCACGTTTAAAAAGCCTCCCCAGACAACCGCTGCGTTTCTTCTCAAACGCACCACTTTGACATTTCTAAAAAAAATCCGTTTTGGGTGCCAGCTTGTACATATGCTCCTACACGGCGTAATCTGTCATCTCCCGGAGAGGACAAACCGCCACCCCCTCCCCCCTTATGCTAATGCCCCAGCCCGCGCCGAATATCTCATGCAAATGTCTTTTCATCTTACATTTTCAAACGTCATTGATCCGACAGCTGTACCACAAGCATCCATAATGTTTTGACTAGGACGGGGGGGGAAATTGCCACAGCGACCGGAGTCGTTGTGAATTCAGCCCACAGCCGGTGTGAGAGAAGGTCAGGCATACTGAACTCTCCCTCCCACCGAACACGATTGTTTTATTAAACTTTGAAAGCGTGTTGATGATTAATGCCGCCGCGGTGATACATAAACACAGTAATGGGAAAATGGCTATATTGCAGATACAATAATGCAGGTTTTTTTTGTCCCGCTTTGGCATCTGGTGGGAACAATACGCAGTTATGTTATAGTGTACTGACAACGGAATGGGGTTCGGGCGAGGGAGAAAAGGATTATGGGTATACAAAGTTAGAGACACGGGAGATTTAGAGGAAGTACAAGTTTCATGTAGCCCGAGTTTACCTTTGCTAATGGATGGTACAAGGACAAGTTTTGGATATGAAAAGGTGCATGTAAATACATATATGTAATAGTGAAACAACTGTATACTGCTGACAAAATAACACAAAAACCTGAAAATAGCATTAAACTCCTTTTCGAAATGTGAAATATTGTTAGCTGCAGTCAATGAATAACAAGAATGTCAAGCATAGGAACTTGTTTAGTGACTATAATTAGACGTAAAAGTCACTTATTCAACTTGCAACAGCTACACAATAAATATTGAGTGGCAAAAATATTGTACCTTGCTATTATTTATCAAGCAATAAGTTGATCTATTAATTACCGTATTTTCCGGACTGTAAGTCACACCTTTTTTCATAGTTTTGGCCGGGGTGTTACTTATACTTATATTTATACTTATACTATACTTATACTTATACTCCGGAGCGACTTATATGTGATATTGTTTGTTATTTTCACACTTGTAACCGAATTTCATGTTTTTTTCTTCTCTATAATGCATTTTTTTGCTGATGTGACTTATACTCCGGTGCAACTTATAGTCTGGAAAATACGGTATTGTGACAGACAGACTTGCATAACTCCTCATTCTTCCAGGAGTCCACAAAGAAAAGGTTTCAAACGTATTCTTCTGGACTATATTTTATCTAAATCTAGATGTTTCAACACCCATACTTCCATCCAGCCCTTTTCAATCTAAAGGTGAAAAAATACAATTTCGAAAGTACATTTCAAAGTTAAATACGGCATACTTTTGGACAGCCGCACCCATCTCCAGAACTTGAGCTAGGATCTGGAGGATTACACTTCATGTTTTAGGTTGCGGAGAGAGCCCAGAGTATGAAACCCACACAAACACAAGAAGAACATGCAAACATCGCACAGAAAGGCCCAGGAATCCACTCAGGAACCTTTCACCCACCGTTTCACACCTCCAGGTACAATAGTTTGCAATAGTTCACTCATATTTCACAAAGGTTGACAGATTTCTATGCAAAATGTCTTCTAATGTCTCATAATTGAATATACTTTTTTAAGGTTTGCTCACTCAAATCTGCACCGTTCATTTCGCCTGTCAAAGATTACAGACGCCTCGGTTTTTCCTTTTTTTGGGGCATTTACCCACCTCACTTTATCATTGTCTGTTCGTGGGCCCGTACGAGCGAGAGAAAGTTTTAAATTTAAAATGTAATCAGCACAATCACCAGCAGCAATCAGTTCCTCTTCATTTCACCTGATCGAGCCCCCCGCTAAAAATACAAGCCGGTTAAACACGCCATCTTATCATCAGACCTGGGATTAAGTTCTGACTTTGATTAACATCTGTAGTCGTACTTTAGAATGTCAAAGTTCACCTTCAGAGAAAATCCACTTTTTTAGATATGAACCAGCAATGTTCTGAGGGCGAATATTATTACCTTATTTCATATTATTGCTAAACTAGGAGATTGTGGATTTATGTTATGCTTCTGACCCTTTCAGGCTGTTACCATGGCAGTTTTCATGATCTAAAAACATGCTACACGGAAGTATGAACCAGTTAACACTTCTAATCTCCCAATCCCAATAAAAAGGGATAAATAGTGCAAATATGGAGCCAATAGTGCAAGTAATGATGCAAACTGTAATGGTCAAATTCATAAGAAGAGAAATGGCAAATCCTGCAATGATGATATTTGGACTTCTGACACAATACACATTTTGTTCTCCTTTTTACAGACTTAGAATGTATATGTTAAAGCAAAACCATTTAATTAAAAGTAATAAGATTGTTGGGACAAGAGACAATTATTTTTTTAATGGTGTGTTTCAGTTCACAATTTTGGCCTCTAAATGTTTTCATTATTTGTAGATTTTTTGCTGTAATTGGAGCACTACTTTTTCAGTTTACCAGTGTAATTTACCCTTTTTTATGCTGTCAATCAAAACTAAAACAGAGCTCTCACAATCTCACAAGATCATTTTTATTTGTTTGAATTGTGTTTTTTTATTTTATTAGGCCTAGTTCTAGTTATTTTTTTGCTAATACATATTTATATTACAATTATCGGCAGAACTTTGGAAACTATCTTATTAATACCATGTGTTATACAAATACTCGGAGAAGCATAATTTGGATTAAAAAGAACATGTGCTCAATTATCTGGCAATTTATTAAATCTCACAGCATCTTGCAGGACGAGATCTTGACCTGTTCCTAATAAATAATCAAACTTTTATTGACAATACTTTATATAAATTGTTTGAATACACAATGTCTATGTATTATTTATGACTTTATTTATTAATTAACCTTTATTAAACCATGTGAGAAACCATTGAGATCGAAAGCTATAACAGCACACACATTTTAAAACACTTCAAAGACATTTAGCAAAGAAAAACAACATTTATATTTAAAAGCACGAACATTTAAAAAAAAGATTCACTCTCTTTGTCTTTTAAAACCGACCTGAAAACCCCAAACAATTTCACACAATCTCACCTCCGCACCGTCACCCTAAAAGTTCCGATAAAAATCACAGCCATAGTTATTATAATGCAGTCATCGTAAGTGTAGCTCCTGATTGTGAACAAATGGTGTTGCCGTGCCGACACACTTGCTCACAGTGACACAGGTGCTGCTGCAGATGGACCACCTGTACCTGGACACTGCACTAAAGACGAGCTACAAGTTCAAACAATATATATTTTTATTCTTCCCGCTGTTAAGATAAGATAATCCTTTATTGTCAACACATGGGGACATGTTGGTGTTACAACGCAGTAGATACAGAGGAAAAGGACAGATAACTTATAGGAAGTTTCAAAAAAATCTAACAAAACAAAACAAAAAAACTCTTATTAACAAAACTCCTCTCATATCTCAATAGGGAATGGAGGAAAATAAATAATAAATAAAATAAAAAGAAGAATAAAATAAAGTAAATAATAATAAAGTAAAGTAAAAATAGCTAGCATAAGACTAAATAATACTAATACTAATGGTAAGTAAACACTCTTATTTACATCAGTTATATGCACATGAATATGGCCTAAATTGCTAGGGAGTGAATCAAAGCACAGTTTAACTCACTATTTACTTTTTGCTCAATTTGTTCAAACTTAACAAACCCCACACAGTTTTTTCTACCTTTTTGGATGGCGTTTTTGAAGTTTTGGGGCAATTTTCCAATACAAAGTAAAAGGGAAGCAGTAATTGTTTTTAGATAAGCAACACTGATTTGATGCGACAGGGCAATCTAGACCGGGAGATTAAGGCATATCTAAGCACTGTATCTGCCGCTATTCAAAGTTCATTAATAGTCCATAACAAGCAGCCCGGGATGACCTCGTATGAATTTCAATGTCACTGCAGATGGGGGGGAAGTCGAAGCAGGCGCCCTCGCTGTTTGCACATAATCACGAGTCAGGAGTCACATCTGCGGCTCCTCGCAAAAATCAGACCGTCTTTTTGTAGGGGAAATAGGTCAGCCGTGAATACCTGGCTCCTTCCATCTCAAAGATTCCTCTAACGTGTTTAATTGTGAGTGTGCGAGGGTTATTCAAGCGCGACTGCAAAATGTTCTTTGGTGGTCGTAACTCTTTGGGAAAAAAAAGTCAAGCTGTTCCTCGGAGCGGTTTATCACAAAGCTTCAATACACAATAATAATCATCGTTTGAAAGTAGAGCATTCAAACACATTCCTTTTGAAATAACAGAATATCAAAATATGTTCTATTATCTCTGGTTTTATGAGAAAACAGAATATATTTTTATTAGATTAATAGCAGTGAACCAACCAAAAACCTTACAATGAAAATGAGTGATTTTATCATTTGGAAGTTTAAATTGTATTACATCGAGTGCAGTGGTGGGAGAAGTACTAAATTGTGTCAAGTAAAAGTAGAGATAATGTATTTATGTATGTGTTTATTTGATAGGAACAGTGCATATTATTGAACACATGTAAATTACAGTGTAAATATGTTATAACAAAGTTATAGCAAAGATGCTAATTTCCATCTGTGGTCCCGAGGCAGTCAATAAGACATTTATATTAATACAACATTAATACAAGAAGAAAACAACAACACAGGACAATAAAAGGCTGACTAAATGTGCTCTCAGACTTGGTTTTCCTTCATTTACAGTTATTTAATTTTTTTATTATTAGATTATTGTTATTTTAATTTTTTTCTAAGGTCCGTACGTAGGCTTGGTTTAACAGGACAGTGCAGAGTGAAATGGGGAGCACTCATCCACAGTTTCAAGTGCAATTTGAGAGTAAAAAGTGATGGACGTTGGTTTAATGAAGTTCTTTGAAGGGTTGTCTATGAGGAACTTTGAATAAAAAAACATGTTTTTTTAATGAACAACACTGTTAAAATACAGGAGGAAAAAAAAGGGGGGAAAAAATCATCATTGATAAAGAATAATTCTGTTTTTTGGTCAACAGAAGTGGATTTTCAAATTGTCTAGTCATTTTTTATCCATACATTTGTGTTAGTTCAAAGCCCAAACTTGAACAAAAAAGCTTTAGACCAGAAGAACGTTCAAAAATTTGAGTGAAGTAGAAAGAACAGATACCAGCTCTGAGATGTAGTGAAGTAAAAGTAAATAATTGGTATTTCAAGCATATTGAAAATGTCCGATCACTCATAGAACTCTAACGCTCGAAGTGTTGAAGACAGTAAATTGAGAAAACACCCCGCAAATGCCAACTTTGCCCCACTCTCAGCCTGTGCCAACTTGGCCGTGGTTTAGTCACTGGATCATTCAGATCGCACCGCTGTGATTCCTTAATTAAATGCTCGGCTGTGTAATTACTCGGTCTGAAAGGGAATTCAATGTCTAAATGCTGCAAAATCTGCGTCGAGCTGAATAGAAATCAATGGGACACGATGCTGGAACCCAAGGTGTTTTCCGACTTGTTTAGGGCCAGTGCTGAGTATTGACGCGGCCCTTCAGTCAGTAAGTCAAACGCTCATTCCTCTCAGTCTCAGGCATCGATCGGAAGAGTACAGTGCTTACGTGCTGTTTTCTGGAAGTTGACAAAGCCAGTTTGCATAGCTCCACCAGTCACTGTAGATGTTAAGTGAAAGTCAAACACGACCTTCTCCATCTTTATGATTTGAAACTTTCTATTCAATAGGAAGGATGTGAACTGATGCCGTCGGGGCGTAAGGACATCCAGATCTGCCTCCTGCTTCATCTAGCGCGGAATAAAATGTACATATTTCACTGAACCTTCACCTCGTCACAGATCTGGAGTCTCATTTATGAATTAGGTCCAAAAGTATGTTCACAACGCATTTAGATCTCTTTACTATTATTCATTTGATCACAACTGGGAATTAGGAGGGTGTTTTGGATTCATGTTCTGTCGTTGCAAAAATGATGCGAACGGATTTAAGCTTGTTTTGTTTTATTTGAGCAGAAGCTGGAGATGAAGTTTATCCAAAGCAAGTGTCCGGCTGTCAAAAGGCTGCTGTAGGCACGGACCTTCTGCCCACACACACATCACGTCTCCATCGCACACACACACATCACGTCTCCATCGCACACACACACATCACGTCTCCATCGCACACACACACATCACGTCTCCATCGCACACACACACATCACGTCTCCATCGCACACACACACATCACGTCTCCATCGCAAACACACACATCACGTCTCCATCGCAAACACACACATCACGTCTCCATCGCACACACACACACACACACATCACGTCTCCATCGCACACACACACATCACGTCTCCATCGCACACACACACATCACGTCTCCATCGCACACACACACATCACGTCTCCATCGCACACACACACATCACGTCTCCATCGCAAACACACACATCACGTCTCCATCGCACACACACAGACACACACACACATCACGTCTCCATCGCACACACACGCACGCACGCACACACACACACACACATCACGTCTCCATCGCACACACACACATCACGTCTCCATCGCACACACACACACATACGCACGCACACACATACACACACACACATCACGTCTCCATCGCACACACACACATCACGTCTCCATCGCACACGCACGCACGCACGCACGCACACACACACACATCACGTCTCCATCGCACACACACGCACGCACGCACACACACACACACACATCACGTCTCCATCGCACACACACACACACGCACGCACACACATACACACACACACATCACGTCTCCATCGCACACACACACACACACATCACGTCTCCATCGCACACACACACATCACGTCTCCATCGCACACACACACACACACATCACGTCTCCATCGCACACACACACATCACGTCTCCATCGCACACACACACACACACATCACGTCTCCATCGCACACACACACACACACACACACATCACGTCTCCATCGCACACACACACACACACACACACACATCACGTCTCCATCGCACACACACACACACACACACATCACGTCTCCATCGCACACACACACACACACACACACACATCACGTCTCCATCGCACACACACACACACACACACATCACGTCTCCATCGCACACACACACACACACACACACACACACATCACGTCTCCATCGCACACACACACACACACACACACACATCACGTCTCCATCGCACACACACACACACACACATCACGTCTCCATCGCACACACACACACACACACACACACACACATCACGTCTCCATCGCACACACACACACACACATCACGTCTCCATCGCACACACACACACACACACACACACACACACACACATCACGTCTCCATCGCACACACACACACACACACACACACACACATCACGTCTCCATCGCACACACACACACACACATCACGTCTCCATCGCACACACACACACACACACACACACACACACATCGCGTCTCCATCGCACACACACACACACACACACATATCACGTCTCCATCGCACACACACACACACACACACACACACACACACACATCACGTCTCCATCGCACACACACACACACACACACACACACACACATCACGTCTCCATCGCACACACACACACACACATCACGTCTCCATCGCACACACACACACACACACACATCACGTCTCCATCGCACACACACACACAGACACACACACACACACATCGCGTCTCCATCGCACACACACACACACACACATCACGTCTCCATCGCACACACACACACACACATCACGTCTCCATCGCACACACACACACACACACACACACACATCACGTCTCCATCGCACACACACGCACACACACACATATCACGTCTCCATCGCACACACACACACACACACACACACATCACGTCTCCATCGCACACACACACATCACGTCTCCATCGCACACACACACACATACGCACGCACACACATACACACACACACATCACGTCTCCATCGCACACACACACATCACGTCTCCATCGCACACACACGCACGCACGCACGCACACACACACACACACATCACGTCTCCATCGCACACACACACACACGCACGCACACACATACACACACACACATCACGTCTCCATCGCACACACACACATCACGTCTCCATCGCACACACACACACACACATCACGTCTCCATCGCACACACACACACACATCACGTCTCCATCGCACACACACACACACATCACGTCTCCATCGCACACACACACACACATCACGTCTCCATCGCACACACACACACACACACACACACACATCACGTCTCCATCGCACACACACACACACACACACACACATCACGTCTCCATCGCACACACACACACACACACACACATCACGTCTCCATCGCACACACACACACACACACACACACACATCACGTCTCCATCGCACACACACACACACACACACACACACACACACACACACACATCACGTCTCCATCGCACACACACACACACACACACATATCACGTCTCCATCGCACACACACGCACACACACACACACACACAGCCCAATCAAGCAGACTCATGTTTAGGTAAATCTCAGTCATAACTCACTTTGCATTGTCCTTATAATGGTGGAGTGGAGGAGGTGTGGAGGAGGAGGAGGTGAGGCGGAGTCATCTGTGCTCCAGGTGTGAGTCGTGAGGAGGAAATGACCCGCTGGATTTTATACAAAGGGTTTTATAGATTTTTTATTTTTTTTTACATACTTGGAGTTTGGGATTGGTTTATTTTATAAAAAATATATGCTGTGAAACTTTCCCAGTAAATCACTTTATATTTTGTTTATTTGTGGAGCACATTTCATACACAAAGCAATTCAAAGTGCTTCACACAACAAGAAAAATGCATTAAAATCACAAAGACATGACAGAAATCACAAAACAGTTTAAGACTTAAGAGAGAAACACGGCTAAATAAAACTGTTTTTATTCTAGATTTGAACATTGTCAGAATAGAACCTGTCTCACATCTTCAGGAAGAATGTTCCAGATTTTAGCTGCAGAAAACTGAAACACAGATTCTCCATGTTTAGTCCTGACTCTGGCACCAGCAGGAGGCCGGTCCATGTTTAGTCCTGACTCTGGCACCAGCAGGAGGCCGGTCCATGTTTAGTCCTGACTCTGGCACCAGCAGGAGGCCGGTCCATGTTTAGTCCTGACTCTGGCACCAGCAGGAGGCCGGTCCATGTTTAGTCCTGACTCTGGCACCAGCAGGAGGCCGGTCCATGTTTAGTCCTGACTCTGGCACCAGCAGGAGGCCGGTCCATGTTTAGTCCTGACTCTGGCACCAGCAGGAGGCCGGTCCATGTTTAGTCCTGACTCTATTACCAGCAGGAGGCCGGTCCATGTTTAGTCCTGACTCTGGCACCAGCAGGAGGCCGGTCCATGTTTAGTCCTGACTCTGGCACCAGCAGGAGGCCGGTCCATGTTTAGTCCTGACTCTGGCACCAGCAGGAGGCCGGTCCATGTTTAGTCCTGACTCTGGCACCAGCAGGAGGCCGGTCCATGTTTAGTCCTGACTCTGGCACCAGCAGGAGGCCGGTCCATGTTTAGTCCTGACTCTGGCACCAGCAGGAGGCCGGTCCATGTTTAGTCCTGACTCTGGCACCAGCAGGAGGCCGGTCCATGTTTAGTCCTGACTCTGGCACCAGCAGGAGGCCGGTCCATGTTTAGTCCTGACTCTGGCACCAGCAGGAGGCCGGTCCATGTTTAGTCCTGACTCTGGCACCAGCAGGAGGCCGGTCCATGTTTAGTCCTGACTCTGGCACCAGCAGGAGGCCGGTCCATGTTTAGTCCTGACTCTGGCACCAGCAGGAGGCCGGTCCATGTTTAGTCCTGACTCTGGCACCAGCAGGAGGCCGGTCCATGTTTAGTCCTGACTCTGGCACCAGCAGGAGGCCGGTCCATGTTTAGTCCTGACTCTGGCACCAGCAGGAGGCCGGTCCATGTTTAGTCCTGACTCTGGCACCAGCAGGAGGCCGGTCCATGTTTAGTCCTGACTCTATTACCAGCAGGAGGCCGGTCCATGTTTAGTCCTGACTCTGGCACCAGCAGGAGGCCGGTCCATGTTTAGTCCTGACTCTGGCACCAGCAGGAGGCCGGTCCATGTTTAGTCCTGACTCTGGCACCAGCAGGAGGCCGGTCCATGTTTAGTCCTGACTCTGGCACCAGCAGGAGGCCGGTCCATGTTTAGTCCTGACTCTATTACCAGCAGGAGGCCGGTCCATGTTTAGTCCTGACTCTGGCACCAGCAGGAGGCCGGTCCATGTTTAGTCCTGACTCTGGCACCAGCAGGAGGCCGGTCCATGTTTAGTCCTGACTCTGGCACCAGCAGGAGGCCGGTCCATGTTTAGTCCTGACTCTGGCACCAGCAGGAGGCCGGTCCATGTTTAGTCCTGACTCTATTACCAGCAGGAGGCCGGTCCATGTTTAGTCCTGACTCTGGCACCAGCAGGAGGCCGGTCCATGTTTAGTCCTGACTCTGGCACCAGCAGGAGGCCGGTCCATGTTTAGTCCTGACTCTGGCACCAGCAGGAGGCCGGTCCATGTTTAGTCCTGACTCTGGCACCAGCAGGAGGCCGGTCCATGTTTAGTCCTGACTCTGGCACCAGCAGGAGGCCGGTCCATGTTTAGTCCTGACTCTGGCACCAGCAGGAGGCCGGTCCATGTTTAGTCCTGACTCTGGCACCAGCAGGAGGCCGGTCCATGTTTAGTCCTGACTCTATTACCAGCAGGAGGCCGGTCCATGTTTAGTCCTGACTCTGGCACCAGCAGGAGGCCGGTCCATGTTTAGTCCTGACTCTGGCACCAGCAGGAGGCCGGTCCATGTTTAGTCCTGACTCTGGCACCAGCAGGAGGCCGGTCCATGTTTAGTCCTGACTCTGGCACCAGCAGGAGGCCGGTCCATGTTTAGTCCTGACTCTGGCACCAGCAGGAGGCCGGTCCATGTTTAGTCCTGACTCTATTACCAGCAGGAGGCCGGTCCATGTTTAGTCCTGACTCTGGCACCAGCAGGAGGCCGGTCCATGTTTAGTCCTGACTCTGGCACCAGCAGGAGGCCGGTCCATGTTTAGTCCTGACTCTGGCACCAGCAGGAGGCCGGTCCATGTTTAGTCCTGACTCTGGCACCAGCAGGAGGCCGGTCCATGTTTAGTCCTGACTCTGGCACCAGCAGGAGGCCGGTCCATGTTTAGTCCTGACTCTGGCACCAACAGGAGGCCGGTCCATGTTTAGTCTTGACTCTGGCACCAGCAGAAGGCTGGTCCATGTTTAGTCTTGACTCTGGCACCAGCAGGAGGCCGGTCCATGTTTAGTCCTGACTCTGGCACCAGCAGGAGGCCGGTCCATGTTTAGTCCTGACTCTGGCACCAGCAGGAGGCCGGTCCATGTTTAGTCCTGACTCTGACACCAGCAGGAGGCCGGTCCATGTTTAGTCCTGACTCTGGCACCAGCAGGAGGCCGGTCCATGTTTAGTCCTGACTCTGGCACCAGCAGGAGGCTGGTCCATGTTTAGTCCTGACTCTGGCACCAGCAGGAGGCCGGTCCATGTTTAGTCCTGACTCTGGCACCAGCAGGAGGCCGGTCCATGTTTAGTCCTGACTCTGGCACCAGCAGGAGGCCGGTCCATGTTTAGTCCTGACTCTGGCACCAACAGGAGGCCGGTCCATGTTTAGTCTTGACTCTGGCACCAGCAGAAGGCTGGTCCATGTTTAGTCTTGACTCTGGCACCAGCAGGAGGCCGGTCCATGTTTAGTCCTGACTCTGGCACCAGCAGGAGGCCGGTCCATGTTTAGTCCTGACTCTGGCACCAGCAGGAGGCCGGTCCATGTTTAGTCCTGACTCTGGCACCAGCAGGAGGCCGGTCCATGTTTAGTCCTGACTCTGGCACCAGCAGGAGGCCGGTCCATGTTTAGTCCTGACTCTGGCACCAGCAGGAGGCCGGTCCCTGAGGTCCTCAGAGTCCGAGATGGTTCATATGGCACTAACATGTCACAGATGTACTTTGGTGCTAGGTCATGGAGAGACTTTATGGGTTTCACAATGGTTTGTATCGGTGTAAAATCCAGGAAGAAAATGCTGCAAGCAGAAACTCGTTCAACTGTAATATATTTGACACATTCTATTCATCTTAAAAAAGCTTTTTTTTAAATCGATGACTCTGCATACACCATAAACATATACACTAAGCCAAACATTAAAATCACCGGCGCTCTAATGGTTCTTGAAAGGAGTGCGAGCGAGCGAACAATCATCACAAACATTTGATTGAACCGCGGACCTTTAGAAAGTGCCAAAGCCGGGTGTAAGGCCTCGCTAAAATGACACGCGATTATCGAGGCGCCTCAAGGCAGGAGCGACAGTGTAAGCCGCCTGATGTTGCGGTCCGTAAGAAAGACGAGTGGCTGAATTAGCTCCTTCAAACAATGTCAGCTCGTCGGGATTATAGAAACCCCGAGCATTTAAGTCACAAAATTAAGTTGACCCCATCAGAAAGCTTAAGGACATTTAACAAAAGACGCTCGCAATTCGTCCCCCATCTCTCCACTCATCTTTTCAGTGTAATAAGTTCCTACTCGAAGCAAGACCACTGGAGCTAAAACGAGCTTTATCAGCTTTTGATGTAAGATATTAACACCTCATCAAAGTTAAGCCAGCAGTGCGCTTTCCAAATTTACATCAGCCGAACAATGTCTCGGAGAGAAATCTTATCAAATTCAAATTAAGGATCGAGTTGAATAGCCCCCAAGGATAGCGCTACCCATCACTCAAGGAACATGCAATTTGGAGAATACAAGCGAGCATTGTAAATCGACCAACTCCTTCCCCCCCCCCTTTCCTATCACAAAACCATTAATATTTTGAATTTACTTCTCATAATACGGAGTCGAAAGGTAAAACAGAATGATAAACGTTCAGCCGGCGGCCATGACGGGCAGGTCTGAGGGACGCTATCTGCATTCCATGTGTCGGAGAACGCCAGAAATAGCGAATGAAATCAGTGAGTGGGTGCATGGAGGAACGCAGCAGAAAATGTGAAACTGCCATTACATTGTGACCACCGAAAAGGGAAGGACACGCATGAGCCACGTCGTCATGGCACCTGGTAACGGGTAGGTTTTTCATATGCCCATATCAGAGTGTCAGGCGTAGGACGAAGTAGTTAAACCATGTAATAAACCATGTAACTTTTACACTAGGTAACTTTTCTAGTGGATGGTTCTGCCACCTGCTTGTCTCCATTAAGATTGTACTTCTTTGCATGGTTTGTACCACCGTATGACAACCGAATTTGCGTTTTTGTTTAAATTGCCATCTTGAAAAACATATAGAATATTAAGGCTCATTTACGCTCTGCGCTCGAGACTCATAGGATTATGCATAGCTGCTTCTGTCCGTCCTCTGCATTGCTTTATTCCTCGTTTGGTCTATGTGCGGTTTGTACGCTCACCGCTTTTGGGTGTACAGTAACAGAGCATGTGCTGACCACTTGGGGCAGTAGTGAGCACAGTACGACAATTGCAGTTGAAAAATGACTAAGAACAAGCTGCGCAGCGAATACAATCTTTCACCTCATTTTCTTGGCCCATTTCTGTTTGTTTTTCTATTTGCACTTTTTCTTCTGTTGTGGTCATATCTGTAACTGACTTTGAGCGCCCTCTAGTGGTTATGTAGCAGAACAGAGAAAAGAAACAGATAGTAGAATAAACGCAGCATGTGTACAAAAAGGAAGCGTGTATGACCCTTTATTGAGAGCTGGATCACCTCTCCATAGAGCTGAGCTGTAACATGGCCTGATTCTATGGAAATTGATACATTTAATACCAATGTAATATAGAACGTTCTAAAAAAGCATAATATATTAGGAGGAACTGTTTTACAAGAATATAGTCAATAGTCGTTGTGCAACAGTGTTTTACAGTGAGTTTACAGTGAGTGCTTGATGTACGGCTTCAAACATGAAAAATGAAAAGAAATTAAATGGCCAGTGCGCTTTTATTGTGGCAGAGGAAAGAAACAGCGGCGTTGCAAATGGTAAGACATCCCTTCATAGTTTTGTGCATATTGGGCAGGTTGTAACGTCACATGACAGAACCATACTATACCTAAAACATGTCAGAATGTAGTGAAGCAGCACACAATGCATCGCTTGTAAGGGAAGCCATATATCTTTGTATTATTTTTTTCTTCTCAGGGTAAATCCTGTGTGGGAGGTTTCAGAATTCTTATCATCCCTTGTGGCATCTTTTGTCAGAATGCGTGGGAAAAAAAAAGAAATATTAACTGGAAAATATAGCTCGGAGAGATAGAAAATAAATTACTTCAGTGTGGCACGGAAAGTGGAGATAGTGAGATTTATCAAGTCGAGATGGAAATGCCGGCTAAGTCTCTGTGCCCTTACCTTGAAAAATTAAAGCCACATGAAACGCCTGCGAGTACATGGGGGAGTGTCTGTCTGTGTGAGGCACTGAATGTTTTTTTGTGTGCTGTACATTATTAATGTGATGTTATCTATTAAAATGTTCCTGTGGCAGAAGGAAAAAAACGACTGGTTAGAGCTTAAGGATTTTTCTACAGTATATTGATGTCATATTGAAGTACATTTGTATAATCGAGAGGCACATGGGTCACTAAAGGAAATGCTTAATCAATGTTTCCTCTGTATTTGACACATCCTTCAATGCATAGTCCAGGTACTTGGTCAGGAGTACCTAGCTGAAGGATTAACTTATTGCGCGTGTTTGTTTTTTAAGCTAAATAGTTGTACCTTTGTCAGTCCTTCATCCAAATGTTCCAGAGTTTAGTGTGATGGTTATTGTTAAATGAAACATCACAATTTTACGATTACCGTATTTTTCAATGAATGGTCTATTTTTGATCATTTTTCATATATAAGGCGCATTAAGCGAAACAAAACATGTACCACACAAAATCGCTTGGAGGTCAGTAAGCACAACCAGAGTTAATCCATATATAAGGAGCACTGTCATTTTTGGAGAAAATTAAATGCTTTTAAGTGCGCCTTATAGTGCGGAAAATACGGTATTCACGATGATGACCAAACGACAGGTATATTTGATGGTTTCCTTGTCAAGAAAATCTGAAAAGTCTCTACAATCTGCTAAATCTGCTAAATCTAACCAATGTGGACATTTTCAAGTTCTTGTCGTTATTTCCTTACGAGCGTTAAAATGTTGTTCACTCATCAACACAACGCTTTAGTTGCGTTTCTCTTCCGTTAAAAGCGTACAGGACGATTTTGCAGAGAATTCCGTGAGTTTTTCAAAAGCGCGCATGCCTCAGCTCGTCCTCACTCTTTCATCTACCAGTCACTAAGGCGCACTACCGCTCCAGGCACACATCCAGAATGATTGACGTTTGCAAGGCTGACATGATCCACGCAGAAGGTTGATGGTCCTCAGAAATCTTCATTCCCACTGTTTAATACATTCCCCTAGCTTTATGAAATTAAACTTACTGAATGAAATGTCGGCGTAATCCCTCATTCGTCCAGGAGTGTTCCATTCTAGAAAGAGATTGAGTTGTAGTCATCTGTACTCTGATGACTACAACTGAATCTTTTTCTACAATGACTGAATTAAATTTAAAGAAGACATAAACATGGAATATTAAAAGCTAAATTAAGTCATGTTGAATCTCTCTACACTCCAAAAATGTAGCAATTATAACGTTCTTACTAATCAAGGTTATTGATCAACCAAATAATCCGTACATCCCTTCCCATGGCCCATAGTTGCTGAGTCAGTCTCCAGCCGACTTGCAATGAGAATAAGCACATGAACAAATTCCTGATTCTGAACTCAAATGCACTTTACACAATTAGCCCCACACCCTTTTTAACACTCAACAGATTTTCAGCGCTTGACTGGCAAAATCTATAATTGTTCAGATAAGTGGCCATGTTGGCCCGAGAAAGGTTAAACTATCAGGGATATGTTCTCCATTCTTCTCTGGCCGATCTTACACATTCAGCGCCAGCTTTAGTGGTGGAGAAAAAAACGTGAAGGGAAAAAAAAAAGAGAAAAGAAGCCAAGTCAATATTGATTGATCTGAGAGCCTTAGCAATTACCTCCATGCGCAGAAGACCATGTTAAGGTCAGTATTATCTTAGCTCATTTTATGGGTCAGTGCTCTAGTGTTAGCAGAAATAAATTAATGGGGTAAACACTTTAGCTCACCTTGATGAAATTTACGGCGGGGCGTTGGGGGCTTTGCATAGGCGCGTCGCAGTGTACGGAGAGTGACCCTTTGGTATTTGGGAGTCATGTATTCTATTGGCGAAAGCAGAGTATAAATAACAGTGTAATGAAACTGTAAAGGCGCTGTTATATACCGTGTGGAGTAATAAGCTCATTACGTTTCAGTATTTTATGGTAGGACTATTTTGGTTTATATATCATGTTTATGATTTGAGTCATCTTTCAGCACCTTTAAGAGTCACACACACAAACAAACATATGGCTCCTTAGAAAAGACAGTTACAGTCAAATGTATCAAAATGTCATTATGTGATTGTTTTATGGCCAAACACATTTTTTACCCTCAACATTTGCGCACACATTAGAGCAGGCATGTCCAAACTAGGGCCCGGGGGCCAAAATCGGCCCTCAGACCAATTTTTTATGGCCCTTCAGCTTCCGGTTATGTTGGCCCAAACAACAAAAAGTAGTACCAACCTATCATTAATGTTCTAGGTCTAATTAAAGGTGTGGAGGCTCATCTCAATTACTTCAAATGCCAAATTGATGATTCACTTTGTCATTCAACAAATTCGACATTGTCAAGTTGTTTGTGGCCCTCTGCCCCGTTTGAGTTTCAAAATGCGGCCCTTGGTGAAAAAAGTTTGGACACCCCTGCATTAGAGTATCTAAATCACGTAATAATTTAATAAAATGTTGGTGGAGAATGTTTTTTTTTATTTCATAGACAGTGGCATATGTTCTTTTTCCCATTTCATGCCGTGCAGTTATTTTTTTGGCAAGACTCTTCTTCCACCTTGCCCTATGTATTTGTTGAATATATATATATATATGTATATATATATATATATATATATATATATTTTATCAATCACTGTTAAGACTCACATAAAAATAATTACTTTGTCAATGACCCAGAACTATTATCATAACCATCTGTTAAAGCAGCATTGTCTCAAACTTTTCCACTGCATTTGCATCGTTATGTCAATATAGCACTTTGGGCCCAAGGCTTTTATCATCACTGCCAAGTAGGTTAACAGCATCAAGCACCCTTGTGCAAAGAACTCTCTCACAATTAGAGGCACTTTGCGTGTTAATTCTTGACACTTGGACATATTTGACTCCGAGGTACAAGAGAGCATCTTTACTCAAGATAAAAATATATATGTATGTATATATATATATATATATATATATATATATATATATATATATAAAAGAAACGTCATCTTTCAGTGTATTGGCACGCTTCTTTAGCCTTCAGGCTAACACTCAAACAGCCTCAGTTATGTTCTTAAGCCCAAAATAAATTCAGTTTCCAATGCAGTGATCTCCTTAATGAAAAGTCAATGCTCCCACTGGGACAGTTTAAGAGATGAATTTATCAGCGGCCCCGTGACTGCGCCCTGGGGGACATCGTTCCTTATGATCAAACAGAACTGCTACAGAATGTGTCCAACGAGTCCACCGTTATTACCTGGCTCATGTGAGCTGACGGAGGAAGGATGACAGTACTGATCTAATGAAAGGGGTATTCATATTATCACAAATCCTCCTGCCTGTGATTACAAAACCACTCCACCACTGCACCAGCCCAATTAGTTAAAGGTGCACCCTGTAACTTTTCTGGTGGAGAGCACAACACCTGCTTATTACTTTGCCTGGAATGTTCCTCCACTTGGCATTTGTGTAGATGTTTTAAAATACCTTAAAAAAAACATGCACTCTTTTCTTTCCTATTTTACACTCTTGCTGATAGCAGCTATGCCTCTCCACAGAGCTGATAGATGGTTTAATGCCATACTGTGGAACATTCAAGGCAAATAAATAACATACCCATGGGAACAAGCAGGGGGCAGAACCTCCAACAGGAAAATTCACATAGTCCACTTTTACATTTGGAGGGGAGCGGTTGTTATTGGTATGTTCAGCCGCAATGTATGTGTCCTACAAATGCCGTATGCCTTCCATTCTAAAGAGTTTCTAACAAATAATAGCTGTATTTAGAACTGTGGGCATTTGAGTATCTATTTATTGCATTCAAATCATACAAAGGTCATTGGTTTTACATTTTCTTCATGGTCTTTGCCCCAATTACATACAATAAAAGTTGTATCGCAAAAAAATATGAGAGAGAAATGGTCGGTAGAAGTGTTCAATTACACGTAGAATCATTAATAATCAGTTAAACTTGCATTGCATGTACCATGATTGGGGGTAATTTTCTTTCATTAAAAAAGCACAATTGTATTCTGGAAGTCCTTAAAAGTCCGTAGAGATTACACCTACCTTTTTTAGTGTCACAAAAGTGTCTAGATGTCCTGCCAAATCCCCCCAAAATTGCAATTCCTCCATCTAATATGGTAGCTGGTCTCCGATAGAAATAAAATACAGTTTAATGAGATTGCACTGTGTCTCAGACTTTAAAATTGTCTTTGCGTTTAGTGCCAAATCATGCTCCCTAGATACTGTATTCTGCATCCAAATATAAATACACGTTTCTGCCATAGACGTGCTTGGCATTGTTGAAATGTTCCAGTATTTATTTCCTTTAATTTTAGTCTGGATGCTGTGATGTCGTGCAATGTTTCTGAGAAGAGCTCAAAGGCGTTCTGATTATTAATATCGCCTTGTTGTCTGGGCGGCTAACCTGGCGATAAGGGTGGACGTGGGGCTGTTGTCATGGAGGTGTGGTTAGCGGCGCTGAAGATAAGCCTAATCCCCACCAGGCTGGGTGTAATGCATAGCAAAAGGTGACGGGACTCGCAGAGCATACATGTGTAAACAGGGATCAAATAACGGTGCGTTGAAATGACACCCGGCTCAAAGGGAACGCGCGGGAAGCTCACACCGTCTGTAATTCACTGATTCATATTAGGGATGGCGCTGTAAAAAGAAATCGGAATCGGTTGGGTTCACGTGACATCATATCATGCCTATAGTTTGTGATTTAGGTGGAGGGCAGGTAAGAATTAGGTGGTAAAATGTGCCTTTTAACTGTCAGATAGCAGATTGGTTGATAGTATGGTTCATAGGCTCATCTTTGTAATGACTTGGCCCGTCCACATGAAAAAGAAAAGGGCACAAAGTTCAGTGTCTTCTCTGTCGACCTAAAAAAAGACAAAAGTGACATTTTTAAACTGCTTCAGAAAGTATTAGAAGTACATTGTTCAATCCCAATGATGTGATTTTCCTCAGTCGAAAGGACTTTAATCCATTGTAATATGACATGGTTGTGCAAGCAAATCCCAAATAAATAATGAAAAGGTTCAATGGAAAAAATAACCACAAATACAAATTTTAAAAAACAATGGACAAAATGGGACAATTATTTAGAACCTAATGCTCTAGTTCTTCTTTTTTGATATATACGTCCTGATGCCACTCCCTTATTCTCTACTTTTACTTTTACTTACCTTGTGTTCACCCTGGTCCAGCTCGTTCTTTGTGTGTGTTTTGTGTTGTGTTTTTTCTTTTCTTTGTCTTTGTTGCTAATTTTTCTGTTGTTTTTGTTGTTTGTGGGTGCTTTTGTTCTGTTGTTGTTTTTTGTTGTGTTTTTTCTTTTCTTTGTCTTTGTTGCTGAATTTTCTGTTGTTGTTGTTGTTGTTGTTGTGTTTGTGGGTGCTTTTGTTCTGTTGTTGTTTTTTGTTGTGTTTTTTCTTTTCTTTGTCTTTGCTGCTAATTTTTCTGTTGTTGTTGTGTTTGTGGGTGCTTTTGTTCTGTTGTTGGTGTTGTTTTTTGTTCTATGCGCTAATAAAAAACGAAAAAGCAATAATGAAAAGGTTCAACATTTCTGGATCATAAGTTTCTATACTTCTTTCAAAAACAGGATTCCATTTGAAACTCTGACATTGTAATTTAGAATGCCATGAACACAACCAGTTTACAGAATGAAATATAGTAAGTTATGCAGGTCATAAGTTTACTGTAGCAAATACAGAGGACAACAGATATAGGTTACAGAGAGTGATAAAGCATAACTAGATATGGTGCAAAAGAAGACTATAAAAACTGATGAAAACATAGCACCAAAGCACCAATTTAAAACACACTCTGGTACATTTACTTGCATTTTTCATGTTCTTTTTGTAGATCAACCATCATGAGTGACTATGCCAGAAAAAGAGACACATCATCTTTTAATAATAAGTTTAAAAAAGCATACTCTGTCAGCAACTTTTCATGGTTAAATTCTGCCAACCGACTTGTTTACTACATAAATATCATACTGTTTTTTGTTTTTTACAGTACACAGCTCTCATTAAAGACCAAATGGAAATCAGGCGTTGGATGTAACATATTCTGCCCTAAGCAATGTGTGAATATAACACTACATGGGTCGTATCATTGACGTGATTTGTTTAGCTTCAGCGCTCCGCCCACTGTGACTGCTGTGAGCCTGTCAGTCATCACAGAACAGAACGTGGGCCTGGTCAGATCACTCACACTTTCTATCAGACTATTTAGGTTCAGAAAGGGACATTGTGTTGTTGCATTTTCATTTATTCAGACGGGGTCAATATTTTGTGAACTTTAGATTCCGTTTTAGACCCTCTTTCTGTAATTGTAGAAAATATGCAAACGGTAATTAGGCCCGAGCTGAAGGACGAGAATCATCCCGGTGAGGGACATATTAAAATAGTATTCGGGGGCTGTAAGAATGCAAAAAGTAGTAATAAACAAGGACAAATATGCCCTTGAGTGGTATCAGAAATTAGAACTCAGTGAGCTCTAATTTTGAGTGAAGACCCCGTGAAAAAGTATTGAAAGACGGCTCTGTAGCGCCAGCTCAAAAATCGATTAACATGGGGCCAATGGGAGCCTGACCGCCCCAAAAAATAGTACATGTAAGGACATGTAAAACATGAAATGATGACCCCGCCCTAAATCATACAGTAAGTCGGCCATATTGGATCAAACACCGTGCTGACAAAAGTGCACCATAAATCAATGATGGAATTTGTAGTTAAACTGTCAGATTAAAGATATTTAGCCTTGGTTTATGATTAATATTTCTGTCCTTACTGGGCCACAGGAAACCAAAACTGGAACAAACTCGAATGTCTAATTTCACTGTATAAACAACATGACTTGACGATAAGGTTCAGTATTCGTGGCTGGAGTTACTGTGCTGTATTCAGGCCCTTGCCCTCCATCTGAAATGATGACATGATCAAATTCAGCAATTGCTCTAACCTGCACAGTGCTTCTTGAATATGTGGACCCTCTATCTGTTAGAACACACACACACTATGGTCATTTATACTGGGGTACCATTCATCGGATGGCTCACAGATAGAGGATTTCCTTCACCTCGGCTCCTCCAGTCTCTCTAATGTGGCTCAACCGGCCATAAACAGACAGTGAGTGATTAGCGCTGCTCTGCCATTGACATCATTTGCATTTTAATAGACCATAATTACAACTCAGGGAAAATAAATTGCTGTTTGAAGAATGTTTGAATTACTCAAACTCTCTGGCTCTCCTTGTGAGATAGCGCCAAGTGCTACGCTAATGTCTGCTTCCAAAAATGTAGCGCTTTCCAGAAACTACAGGTTCAGCTATTGCATTTTTCAAATCGTACGGTCCATTTTAAATCAATGCAAATCATGCAACTGTGGTGGTGGTGTTTGAGATGGTGGTGTTGGTGGTTGTTGTGGTGGAGGTGGTGGATGTGGTGGTGGTTGAAGTGGTGGTTGAGGTGGTGGTGGATGTGGTTGAAGTGGTGGTGGTGGTTGTTGTTGTTGTTGTTGTTGTTGTAGTGGTGGTTGTGGTTGAGGTGGTGGTTGTGGTGGTGGTTGAAGTGGTGGATGTGGTTGTGGTGGTTGAGGTGGTAGTTGTGGTGGTTGTGGTGGAGGTGGTGGATGTGGTGATGGTTGAGGTGGTGGTTGAGGTGGTGGTTGTTGTGGTGGTGGTGGTGGTGGTGGTTGTGGTTGAGGTGGTGGAAGTGATGGTGGTTGAAGTGGTTGTGGTTGTTGTGGTGGTGGTTGTGGTTGAAGTGGTATTTGTGGTGGTTGTTGTTGTTGCTGTTGTTGTTGTTGTAGTTGTTGTTGTGGTTGAGGTGGTTGTGGTTGAGGTGGTGGATGTGATGGTGGTTGAAGTGGTGGTGGTGGTTGAAGTGGTGGTTGTGGTGGTTGTTGTTGTGGTGGTGGTTGTGGTTGAAGTGGTATTTGTGGTGGTTGTTGTTGTTGTGGTGGTGGTTGTGGTTGAGGTGGTGGATGTGATGGTGGTTGAAGTGGCGGTTGTGGTGGTTGTTGTTGTTGTGGTGGTGGTTGTGGTTGAGGTGGTGGATGTGATGGTGGTTGAAGTGGTGGTTGTGGTGGTTGTTGTTGTGGTGGTGGTTGTGGTTGAAGTGGTATTTGTGGTGGTTGTTGTTGTTGTTGTGGTGGTGGTTGTGGTTGAGGTGGTGGATGTGATGGTGGTTGAAGTGGTGGTTGTGGTGGTTGTTGTTGTTGTGGTGGTTGTGGTTGAAGTGGTATTTGTGGTGGTTGTTGTTGTGGTGGTGGTTGTGGTTGAAGTGGTATTTGTGGTGGTTGTTGTTGTTGTTGTGGTGGTGGTTGTGGTTGAGGTGGTGGATGTGATGGTGGTTGAAGTGGTATTTGTGGTGGTTGTTGTTGTTGTGGTGGTGGTTGTGGTTGAGGTGGTGGATGTGATGGTGGTTGAAGTGGTGGTTGTGGTGGTTGTTGTTGTTGTGGTGGTTGTGGTTGAAGTGGTATTTGTGGTGGTTGTTGTTGTGGCGGTGGTTGTGGTTGAAGTGGTATTTGTGGTGGTTGTTGTTGTTGTTGTGGTGGTGGTTGTGGTTGAGGTGGTGGATGTGATGGTGGTTGAAGTGGTGGTTGTGGTGGTTGTTGTTGTTGTGGTGGTTGTGGTTGAAGTGGTATTTGTGGTGGTTGTTGTTGTGGTGGTGGTTGTGGTTGAAGTGGTATTTGTGGTGGTGGTTGTTGTTGTTGTTGTTGTTGTTGTGGTGGTGGTTGTGGTTGAGGTGGTGGATGTGATGGTGGTTGAAGTGGTGGTGATGGTGGTTGAAGTGGTGGTGATGGTGGTTGAAGTGGTGGTGATGGTGGTTGAAGTGGTGGTGGTGGTGGTTGTGGTGGTGGTTGTGGTTGAGGTGGTGGATGTGATGGTGGTTGAAGTGGTGGTTGTGGTGGTTGTTGTTGTTGTGGTGGTGGTTGTGGTTTAGGTGGTGGATGTGATGGTGGTTGAAGTGGTGGTGGTGGTTGTGGTTGAAGTGGTATTTGTGGTGGTTGTTGTTGTTGGTGTGGTGGTGGTTGTGGTTGAGGTGGTGGATGTGATGGTAGTTGAAGTGGTGGTTGTGGTTGAAGTGGTGGTTGTGGTGGTTGTTGTTGTGGTGGTGGTTGTGGTTGAAGTTGTATTTGTGGTTGTTGTTGTTGTTGTTGTTGTTGTTGTTGTTGTGGTGGTGGTTGTGGTTGAGGTGGTGGATGTGATGGTGGTTGAAGTGGTGGTGGTGGTTGAAGTGGTGGTTGTGGTGGTTGTTGTTGTGGTGGTGGTTGTGGTTGAAGTGGTATTTGTGGTGGTTGTTGTTGTTGTTGTGGTGGTGGTTGTGGTTGAGGTGGTGGATGTGATGGTGGTTGAAGTGGTGGTGGTGGTTGAAGTGGTGGTTGTGGTGGTTGTTGTTGTGGTGGTGGTTGTGGTTGAGGTGGTGGATGTGATGGTGGTTGAAGTGGTGGTGATGGTGGTTGAAGTGGTGGTTGTGGTGGTTGTTGTGGTGGTGGTGGTTGTGGTTGAAGTGGTATTTGTGGTTGTTGTTGTGGTTGTTGTTGTTGTTGTTGTTGTTATGGTGGTGGTTGAGGTGGTGGTTGTTGTTGTTATTGTTGTTGTTGTGCATGTTAGAACATGGTTGCATTTGAACAGTATAAAAACACATCCCTGTATTGTGAGCACTGCAGATTTATGTCCTCCAATCTCAGCCCTTTTCCTAATCACTCCTCTGTCGCTCTCCAGCCTCTTTTGCTCTCCATTAATACCTTTGATAATTGCGTTTTGTCCTTTGAAACACCCCATTTTATCAGCGTACCTCACCTGCCGAGATTTGACACCTCTTTTGGATTTGCGGTTGGCCCGGTTCACCCCGCCAGCGAAAGCCCCGGTGACCCCGTAAGCAAGAGTGACAACACAATAATACTCCGCGCTCCTAATCTCTCACTGCGGGATTATCAGATTATGGGGAACCTCGGTTGTTTACGGGCTCGGGCGAATATCGAAAAAGTTGATCTGTCAAATTTATCTCTTACACTTGTCGTACGGAGGCGACGTCCGGCCATAGAGTTGGCTGCAACGGGAGATAAGGCAGAACACGGCTTTTTCTTTTAACTCTGTAAGAACGTTTATCTGACTGAAGAAATGGAGCTTGCAAAGGTATTACCGATCTTTTTTTTTACAATATCAGAAAATTGCCTTTACTACATGTGGAGTAAAAGTTGTATAAGGGCATAATCTATCATAATCAAAGTATTTTTAAAGGTAGAATCTGAAAATGTGCCTGTTTTTTAGCCAAAGGCGTCTTTAAAGATACATTGCGTAACATTTTCCAATGGGGGAGACGCCATCATGAAGATGTTTTGTCTGGAAAGTTCCACATTATGCTTATCTGTGTGGCATCTTTTTAATTACAGAGGTTGTTACATTTTTACTGCAAGCGGTGTTGCCTCCCGACAGACCTGGCTTGTAATTTGGCCTGTTGGTGTCTCCCGCTTGTCTCCATGGAGATACGTTCAATGCCATACAGTGAAAAATACAATTCTATCAGTGGCGTGCCCTTCCGTCAGAAAAGTGTGTTTGGTTAATTTACCTATTTTCTCGACAGCTTTTATTCTGAAGGTCAAGGCTGTGACACACTGCACATGACAGAAACACAGATTACTATCCGTGTAAGTACGTGGCTGACACAGTACAAGTACTTGATAGGTGTGTAAGATGAAGACCCGAAAGAAACAAGAAGAAAAAATGTAAAGTTAATTAGATTGTTCAATGCATCTGTCCTTCCTTTAAGTAAAGTTGGACGAGTAACAAAAAGACCAGGTCAAAAAGACCAGGTAAAATAGATAAACGTCATAATGAAGACTTTAAAGGTGCATTATGTCATTTTTCTGGTGGAAAATTGACTGTTTATCAACCGTTATATTTGCCAGGTGATCGATACCTCTTTTTTAAGGGTGACCTGGGGCAAAGTCAAAATATAACAGCACAGAAATTATGAAAAAAACAATTACACATTTAAGAGACATTTTCAGAAAATAAAACATAATCTACACTGAAAGCACTGACATTTTTTTGCAGGATTTTTACTCTTTTTTTTTTTTTGCGCTTAGATTGACAAAATAAAAACACAAATTGAAAAAACAGTGAGTCAGTCTCTCCTCAGATCTGACCTGTATCAAAAGTAAAAGCATTCCCCTGTGAAGTTACATAGTGCACCTTTAATAGAACTCAGACTGGCCTCTTGTGTTAGTGATTAACACATATAAGTCCATACTTTATACTATATATAAAGGTAAAGTATGTTGCATATGGTTTCTATGGTCAGTTAACCACAGGTATTTATTCCCCATCGATTCTACTGTAAAAACAGCACCTCGTTGCAAAATCAGACCACTTGTAAAACACTTTATTGATCGCAAACCATGAAAAAAAACAGTTTTACACGTCGTTAAAATACATTTTGGAAAGAGCACAACGCTGTCCTAAAATATGCAAATGATTGTGAATATTAGCGATGCACCAAAAGGCATGTTAAAGCCAGGAACAACCTTTTAAATGCCTACTTCCTCCTTTCACAGTTCGAAAATCAGGTTCCCCAGCTTTAAATCTTCTGTATGTGGCATCATCGTGTATATTTGAGAGTAGTACGAGCAGAAGAACCTCCTATAGGGGTGATAATAACGTCCCTTAGTGCTATTGCCTCCTTATTTACAGCGCCGCCACGGGTTTGTCACTTGGAGCCGGCGTGATTACTCACCTGGCGAGAGTATTATTCCAGCAAATACCCCGCACCGTAAACATTTTTCATATTTCATTGCGGGGGTTTGATGAGAAGACGCCGGATCTCGGTTTATAAAATATTGAGTTAGTGCGTGTGACAAGAATCTGCCTTCCCTGATTACATTACATGATGCCTCGGAGCCAGGTTTAGTCAAATGTGTACAATAGACTGTACTAGTGTGGAGGACAAAGGAAGAAGGAAGCGTGTTTTAAAGGTCATGTTGGAAGGAAACGTGTGTGATTTAGAATTTGCGTCACAGATTATGGCTTCATTTATAGCTGTCTTTAAGTTAGAAGCCAATGGGAGGGGTTTAAAAATAGATATATTAGTAATTAAACCCCACTAACCACTCAAAAAATTGCACTCAGTGAAATGGACAGAGTTAACGTCTGAAAAAGGTCTTTAATGGAAGAAATACAGTAACAAACATAATGGAGAAAAAACATGTTATGACAATTCTCTTAGCCACGGCAGTTTTTAGTCTCTTTTCTATTAAAAAGAGATTTGAGGCGAGTGGCAGGCTGTCGCACAGATGCCGGCGACGTGGGGCGGATGCAACTCATTTGTTGCACTTTGCGCTTATTTATTTCTCTCCCAGAGTTTGAATCAGGGGAACATCTGTCACCTTTCCTAAGTGCCTCCTGTTTTATGAACTAGAGCCAAAGAGAATGTTTCTTGTGATCCTCAGTCCAGAGCTCAACATCTTTCATTGTGGTCTTGGAGATGTAAGCAGGTCGATCTTTATCACTGAGCTGTCTTTTGAAAATAGATTTTCAGAACATTATAGATTACTCAATTAATTAAAAAGAAGAAAAAAAAGACTATATTTAAAAAAATGGCATTGCTTTACCTAGAATCATAGAAAAGGATCAAAGTCTAGAACTGTTTTGAAAAACAAGACGTTTCGAGTTTCATCCGAAAATCATTCTCAATCTGTGGACCTGGTCTGAAAACTCAGGTTTTGATGCTTCTTTGAGCAGAGTAAGCCCCGCCCTCAGTGATGAGTTTACAGATAATAGACAGATGAACAAGCTTCCTGATAAAAGCCTATTTGCTTACACTGCATAACTTTCACCTGAAACTTATCTTATTTGTTACCCTGTCAGCCCTATAACGGGCCGAAGCAAGGTAATGGTGTGCTGACTGCAGCTCCCTCGTCACTGATGAGTACCTGATTAGCATCTGACGGGCCTGAGCTGTTTGTTGAGGCATCAAAACGCTGTTGTAAACAACAAGTACATTGAACCTTGAATCTTCATTTCTGTTTAAAGAAGGCTTTTCTCTTTTTCTGTACAAAAATGGCCTCTTCAACTCTTTCAAACCTTCTTTTCTCCTGCTTAGGATCTTCACCTCACTGTCTTTTATAGAGTGGTTTGAGGCTTTACGAGACATGGCACTCAAGAAAAAGTCAAAACGTCTTGATTCTAAACGGTGTCCAGATGACAAGACTTGAATCCTTTACTCAGATTGGAACACAAGAATGAGGGAAATCACTTTTTGACCTAGAATGTTCCACAGCATGACATTAAAATTATCCATTTACATGAAGACATCAATAGGAGAGCGACGAGTCCTCTCCTAGTAAGAATGCATGGTAGTTTTAGCAGTAAAAACACCAGTAGTGAAATCCTTGCAAAAAAAAAAAAAAAAAATATATATATATATATATATATATATATATATATATGCTGTATATAATAATAATACAAATGACTTTAAGGCCAAACGACTCATAATGGCAAAACAACAACATGACAAGTATTCCCTGGATTAGAGTGCACCTCTAAATACAAACAGTAAGTAGTTTTCAGGTATTTGTTGTCGTATTATAAAGCTGAGGCTGATGTTTTGTGTAAGAAAATGGCCATTTTCCATCATCCGCAGTTTCTCAACTTCTTAAATGTTATGTTTCTTTGGTTTTCTCTCTTTCATTCAGCACATGACATCTGCTTTTCGGAGATAAAGGGTCAAAAATACCACTACTTTTGTTACTTGTGGGCTATGCAACTCCATAATTGCTTCTTCAGTCATTTTACAGTCCCAGAGGCGCGCTGCCCGTTTTTAAGAGCAAATTAATTGACTTGGCCCGGTGCCACGTTTGAGGAATAAAATCTTGATGCATTTGTTTCAAGTATCTGAAGTGACAGAGGCATAGCAGATGTCTAAAGGGTACTCACTCCCCCCCAGTCCCACATCATTCCAGTGGTCATCTGTATTCTACCATTGAATCATGCAGAAAACTCTCTTTTTTGTTTGTTCCATGTTCTGAGCCTTGTTTTACTGTTATCTCCAACTAAAATACAACCTTCAAATATTGTCTTTGGGGCTCAGACCAAACACAGAAGTCAGGCTTGAGTCTCAGGGACGACGACAGATGTTATCCCTACATCACTTTTGCAACTGAAACAGACGTTCTTAGCACATTCATGAAACAAATCAGTGGTGGAAGAAGTACCATATTTTTTGCACTACAAGGCTCACTTAAAAGCCTTTAATTCTCTGAAAAAATTACAATACGCCTTATAATCCAGTGCGCCTTATATATGGATTCATTCTGGTTGTATTTACTGACATCGAAGCGATTTTGTGTGGTACACGTTTTGTTTCGCTTAATGCGCCTTATAGTCCGGTGCGCCTTATATATGAAAAATAATCAAAAATAGACCATTCATTGACAGTGCGCCTTATAATCCAGTGTGCCCTATAGTGTGGAAAATACGGTACTCGTTGTTGTTACTTAAGGAAAAGTACAGACACAGGCAAAAAATACTCAAGTAAAAGTGCATATGACAGGTAATTATGATTTTCTCATTTTGACTTTATTTGGTGTATTTATACCTGTTGTAAATATAAATGGTTTTAAAAGTATAAAATATAAATAGTAATAGTTTTTTTTACAACAATCAAGTGGCTATTTGTGGAAAAAAGTTGAAAATTCTGTAGAAAATTGCAGGAAATGACACACTAGGAACACAATGTTTATGCAGAATTTACACTAAACATAGGACCCTCTAAACATGAATTCAACAATATATATATATATAACATAAATGAACAGCGACGCAATCTTTCTGAAACGTTGTCATGTGCCGATTGTACAATTCAATTACTGTACCATCAAAGAACGGCCCAAATCAGCTGCAGAATGTCTCGCTTCGACTCGCTGCTTTGGGTAATGGTGTTTTTCTTCGTCAGGCAAAATGAAATATAATATCATTAAATAGAGATATGTAGGATGAAGTGTTGGTAGATTTGTCTTTGGATTTGCCCCATTGACAGACCCTGCTTACCATCGCAACATCCTGCGTGGAGCAAAAGAAAGAGGAGAAAGAAGGAAAAAAAAACATTAACGGGAATTTGTCCAGAGCCAACATTTCCACGAGATTTATAGCTGTCAATAATGTGGAAGCGGGAACAAAGGCAAAGACAATTAGGGGGAGATTCTGAGGAATGCTGAACAGTCTATTACTAGGGATTTGTGGGAAAAGATGGAGAGGTGTTAGTGGTCCAGAGATAAAGGGGGAAAACGGAGGTAAAGTTTGTTGGAATTAAGATAATGTGAATAAAATGGCCCAGAATTGAATAAATGTGAATAAAATGGCATCAGAATTGTAAACCATGGCAGTAAAAGTAAACTCTGTGGACATAAGCAGATGACGCCGACAGATCTAATGCATGCTTTTCATGGACCTTTTATATCAGAAATGTAATAGTCCGTATTTTCTGGATTAAAACTGGCTCTGGAGTATAAATCGCACCAGCCAAAAATTGCATAATAGAGAAGAAAAAACATATATAAGTCGCACTGGAGTATAAGTCGCATTTTTGGGGGAAATGTATTTGATGAAATCCAAGACCAAGAACAGACATTTCATCTTGAAATGCAGTTTAAAATAATAACAGATGAGAGAACATGGTGAATAGGTGTACGTATGCTAACGCTAACACCTTCAGCTAACATATTAACAGTTATTCAGATAACTATAACATAAAGAACATGCTAACAAGTTTACCAAAGCATCAGTTTTACCCCAAATCACTAAATCCAAAGAAAGAACGCTTACAGAACAAATGCATGCTTTTCACATTTTTATATCAGCAATTTAATATATTTATTTTTACTTTAAATAGTTTGCAGTGGTCCAAACATATTCCTAACTTTCCTAACTTTTTCAAATTTGCCTTGTCAAAGCGTAGCAAAAGCTAGCTTGCTAAAAGTCTACTTCCTGCTTCTCAAACAAACATTTTATACCGGTAATTAAATGCAGATAACATGTCCCGTAGTAGCGGTGACATGTAGTAGTAATAATAGTAATAGAAGTAGTAGAAGTAGTAACAGAACTATAATAGCATTTCGGGCCTTTGAAATTACTTTTTACACCAAATGCAGTAGAAGACCTTTACGAGGAATACTTTTGTCCTGAGGGCTTTTACTCCCCTCTGTCTACCTATGTATTAGAAGGAGTATTAGTAGTAGCTGAAATACAGTGAGGACATTAGCAATGACTGATTTTGAAGACCGATACATTCTAAATAAGGTCACAAGAGGCAATTCCTACCGGACGACCATGACGCCGGAATTCATATCGAGAATCAACTAATATTCCACCCGCTGTAGTTAAGTGATTTGAGTGCCACTGGGGTTTGTGTGAAAAAGTACGTCCCATCGAGTCGACCACAGACTGTAAAAGCAGTTATCATTTCAATATGGCCAATATATTTATGGGTTAAGGACAAAGAGGTCGGCCGATGTAGACTAAGTGTTCCCTGGGGCCCAAACACTAGACCATTCAAAATGCCCACAAAGAACCGAGGGGGAAATTGATTTGAGTGCTGCGCTTAAAATGCTATGCTGGTGTGTGACCTAGTGGGACTTGCCCGGTAGAATTTGGAAGCCATTTTACAGATGTGGCCGCGTCAATATTTTCGACAATATTTCAAACAACAAAAACACGCAGAGGTTTTGTTTCGGAATGATAGGTCGCCGCATATGTCGAGTGCTGCCGTGAAGGCTGTGTTTGGCAGAAATGACATAAAGACGTAAAAGCTTTCGTACGAGCCGCATTTGGACAAATTGTGGCTTTCAAGTTCTCTTTGGAAGTGCAAATCCGACCGTGGCAAATGCAGCATATGTTGTGAGAGACGGTACAACATATTGGAATAGGTGCACTCAATTTGTAACTAGATTGTGTGGTACATTTTAAGTCATTGTTTGTATGAAAGACTCATTTGTAAGAAGAGAGAACATGTTTGCCATATTTTGACACAAACCAGTAAGATATCAGCCTATTTTGAGTATCAACACACTCAAAATAAGATAATAAGATATGATAAGATGACTTTTGTTTGTCCCACAATGGGGAAATTCCACTGTTGCAACACAGATTAGGTACATAAGAAGATTAGGCAGACAGAAGTAAATAATAAAAAACACAGATAATCTATACAAAATGTGGGTATCAATACTATTATGCCAGTATTGTTACTAGTTATATGTACACTTCAAGGTTACTTTTCTATGTGTTAGGTCCAATTATTCAGCATTTAAATTTTCTCTACCTGAGCACAGAAATTGCATACTTGATTGTGTACTTAACAAGCTTACTGTGTACTTTTCCTAATCCTTTTTTACATGTTTTGGGTAGATGTGGGCAAACCAAGTGCCCGGGAAAACATGCAAACTTTGCCGTGAGGAGTGACCCTGCCTCTGTGGGGTTTGGACATGTCAATAAACCAAGAATGTGTAGGATTAAACATGCTTTATGACACAAAAGCCTTTTTTTGTATTAGTTTATTAGAGTTGATTAAAGTTTTTCAAGGGAGGCTGGCGTTGCGCTATCTCTCCTTCGCGTCACTGGAGCGAGGACGAGCGGAGGAGTGGACAAACACACATATGCAGCACACACACCGCAGGAGACAGACCACGATGAGGCAGAGGAGCAATGGACAGGATATTAACACTCCTGTTAGTCAAGTCTAATCACTTTACTTCGTGGTTTGGTTGTTATTAGCTCAGGAAAGCTAAAACAGCCACATACTTTACATACTTTGCATACCTTTTTTCAGTTTAATGTGTAATCACTGTAATAATGGGGCCTAGATAACAATTAGTATGCCTATTATTTTAATATAGTCTAATTAAACAGATAAAATATGCACAAAATTAAGCACCCCAGTCTTCCCAGTCACGTGACACTCACCGCTCAACACCGCCAAGCCTCTGGTGCCAAAGGAAACTGTTATAGTTATAGATTCTATGCCAAGTATAAGTATATTCACTATTATGGATGCACTGTAGCCCTGTTCCAGTCGTATGTTTTGGCTTTTCTCTCTGAGCACAGTTTTGCCCTTTGCTGCAGTATATGAATCGGGACGCGGGCACTGGGTCGGAAAAGCGTGTTGCACCAGCCGCTGGTGCGTTGCCCTGTACACAGTGGACCTGGGGCCACTTGTGCTGCCAAGCTTGCCCACCCCGACCGTGCAGTGTGCTTATTTTCTCCGGCCCTGTCTTCTTGACCATATGGAGCGGGAGGGTCATAGGGACATGGTGTATCGCCGGCTTTGTATCCCTGCTTGTACATGTTCGCCCGTGGAACCGCGAGCTCGGAGTGAAACGAGCCAACTCTCGCTCACCAGTGTCTGTGGCTTTGGCAGGAGGGTGCAGTGATTCTGTCAGCATTTTCATCCTGCTGCCAGCTCTGAATACTTTTATTAGCTCCAACGGCATAGAGGGGAGAACAGTTTGAGCGGTTCACATTATGCTGTGTTGGGGCTTGTTCTGTCCATTCTTTTGTGTTCATCAGAGGTCAGAACGGTTTAAAGACATCTACTTCTTCTACAACTTCAGTAAAAAAGTTGTATTTTTTGTTTAATTTCGAAGTTCCAGATAGTGTCTCTTTTTGCCATCACACAACTTACAAATATCTTCGCTTAGTAATATCACTTCAACAAGGATTATTGCCTACTTCCGTCTTGCTATTACTACAACATCCTACTTCCAATTATCTTGACTAATGATACTTCCAGTTGTGCAGTAAAACAGCAACACACAGTCTCTAGTTGTCTAATGCTTACTGATACTACTGCAACTATAACCACCACTAAGTTTGAGTTCAGAACACAGTATTTTGTGTTTTTTTAATACAGGACACACCGATGCCATTTGCCATTACACTACCTAATCGTGCTGTACCATTGGCTGTTTTGTTCCTTTATTGTCCACACATGGGGAAATTTCATTGTTGCAACGCAGGTAGATACAGAGGAAAAGGACAGATAACTTATAGAAGAACTCTTATAAACAAAACTCTTGTAAAAACACTCTTAAAAGAAGAACTCTTATTATCAAAACTCTTATAAACAAAAACTCCTATAGACAAAACCTCTCATTTCCTAATAAGGAATGGAGGGGAAAAATAAAGATAAAATAAAATAAAAACAGCTAGCGTAAGACAAGATAATACTAATAATAATGGTAAATTGTAATTGTAGTACCATTAAACATAGTTGTCTGTATAGATGTTATATTTTTAGCTCAACAGTTCTGACATAACCCATCATCGCTCCCACCGATCAGGTTAATACGGGTTAACAGCAACATATTGCAAAAATCAACAGCTCATCAAATCAAAAGCCTTAAAGTTCTCCAGGTCAATCCATCTGGCTCCGGCACATGCTAGCAGTAAGGAAGCCTCAGATGATAAATGTATGTGTCAAAGGTTCGAGACAGTCTATAGGGCGACGATGATGAAGGGGCCTTTACTCAATCCGAAGCCGATCTGGGGTCAGCTCATCAGCCCTGACACACTGACACAGAAGCAACCTCTCATTTAATCACTGTATTAATGCAGCCATCACAGAGTCCTAATGATGCTGCCAACGGCCAATTTTATCTCCCAATTTGATTTACTGACTGTCCATTCATCATAAGTGAGTGTTTCAGTGTGTAATCAATGTGGCCCTTTTAGCTCGGGGGACATCTACGGCTCAACGGTACACAGACAGTGGCACGGTGATGTTTTGATCGACTAAAACGCATGGACAGGACACAAGAGCCAAGCATCAGTCATAACTTGTGTAAAAGTGTCGGGTCAAAATGGGACCGGGAGCGTACAGTGCAGGGCTGAACGAATTTGGCGAAATATGGACTTTCGCAATTTTACTGACAAGCATTGCATTCTATTCTGATTAGAGAAACGATATCTTTTACTTGTAGAATTCTGTTCAAAGTTGACGTTGTAAACACGCCCAGGAGGAGTATTAACATTTACAGCCAAGACGAAAATATAAACTAAATGCATTTCAGAATATGCTTGTAGAAGTCTAAGCTTATATATTTGCATGATTTGATTGTGATATATCTGGCAGCTCTACAGAGTCGTCCTGATATCCAGAGCTGGATAATGTCGGTGTAATCCCTCATTCGTCCAGGCGTGTTTTCTACTAGAGCTGGATAATATAATAGAAACTGCCTTTACAAAAACATAAGATTTAGCGGGGAAATATACTTGCTCAAACCCACAGGTCTGATTGCGAGGCAAGCATATCAAATCACACCGCATAATGTACTACTATTAGTAATTACAACTAATCATGAGGGGGGGATAGTAAATATAACAATACTGCTGATTGTACCAACTCTTTAACTACAGGGTGACCAGAATTTTAGCCTCTGGGCAATTATTTCCTCAAATTATATTGATGGAACATTTTTACGATTGTCAATATTTGACTGCTCAAAGGCGCTCCTAAGTCGATGCAACTTTTGTGGTGGGGTTCTGCCACAAGGAGCTGTTAATACTTTGTCTGGAATGTCTTATTGCGTAAAAAAACATGAAATAAAGTGAAAGACATGCATTCCTACTGTGAGCAATTACTAGAGTGCTTTGGAATGGTTCTATTCATGGGGGAATGTGTCTCTATGCTCAGGGCCTGACTCTGCAGAATCATAGCTGATCTCCTAAACATAACACATATATTCTGTTTTATTCAAAAATAAAATCTAAATTGTACCTGAATTATACTGTTTAAAAATGTGGCGAGTCTCAGAAATGTACAAAAACAATAATAAGTAGTTCCGTATTAAGTTTGTGGCGCTGTGAGACGTGCCTAAAACAAGAAACTACTTTGAATTCATTTAATTACTCTTCACCTCTAAACCTTGTTTTAATATTTTAATTTGGATAACGTTAGATGCATTATGCACTGAAAATAATAATAACATTTTGGGTCCTGACGCAAGTGTTATGCGTCAATAAACAGGAAACAGCTGATGCTAACGTGCGCTAGCTTTGTTTTGCTAAGTCTGTCGGCAAAACAGACAAAGTTCACGAAGCTGGCATAATGGCAGTTTATGACTAGATCAAGTCAGTGTTTAGTGAGACATTATTTTTTTCAATTTATCTGCGGGAACCAAAGCAAGCCAGACCAATTTTAGCTGATACTTCTCAGGGTCTGCCTCGCACCCCTTAAACATGAAGGTACGGTTCACTCGAGGCAATGGAGACACTTTTAGAACAGGAAGTAGAGGAAAAACGTTTAATGACACTTCATTCAAGGCAAAACAAAAACACCAACAGACTACTATTTCAAACTACCGTATTTTCCAGACTATAAGTGGCACCTTTTTCATAGTTTTGGCCGAGGTGCGACTTATACTTATTTACTCCGGAGCGACTTATATGTGATATTATTTGTTATTTTCACACTTGCAACTGCATTTCACACTCCAGTGCAACTTATATGTGTTTTTTTCTTTGACTGGTGCGACTTATACTCGGGTGCGACTTATAGTCCGGAAAATACGGTATATCTCTGCCTTCAAAACACCATGACATAAACAATAACAAATACTCCTGCAGAACTTTTTTACAACCTACAACCTTATGACTTGAGCTGTAGTCTATCCTCAAGTACCACTCTAATTCACTTGTTTATTTTCTTTTTTGGAATCGACCCATGTTGCACCTTGGACACACACACACACACACACACACACACACACTTGCACACGCTACATGAAGCCGCTGCAGGGTGAAGACTCCTCTCTCTGCGCACTCGAGGGGAAAGACAACAGCTGTGCCCGTGACAGCTGGAGCGGGCGTGACATCCCTTCACCAAATATCGGGCACGGCGCTGGCGTATATATCCGTCGTAAGGGGTCCATTTACAACCTGGACGAGACGCCGAAAGCTTTAGCCTGTAGCGACCGCAGTGACTTCCTCATCCTGGCGCTCGCAGTGATAATGTGAGAAGTAATGAGTTTCTCCTTGGTCCGCAGCCCATATAATAGTCCCCCATTTGCTTCCAAACAAGCCCAATGGAGCAAATTAGATAATGTTGTGGTACTGAAAAATGAGCGCGATGTTGATTTTTGTGGGTAGCTTCAACTGAGCCAAAGAATTGCTTAAAATCTATAAATTGCAGGTGCATTAAAAGAAAACTAAAACAGAATGGAAAAGCAAACCACTGACTTGTTTGGCAGATGAAATGCACAGTAAAACTCGTACCGCAACTTGCTTCTTGTGACTTATAAGCTGTATCTGCTTTTATTTGTTTTATGTAATTAGTAAAGTATGTTTCCCCGACACAGGTATATTGTAAAAGCATGTACTTTAGTCAAAATGGGACCAAAGCGTTTTCTCTGCATCTAATTATAGAGCGTTTTATTCTCCGCAAATCAGGAAGTGTGCTGTTAGCATGCTAATGTATGTTAGCTTTACCGGCAAAACCTGCTCTGAGCTCAGGGCGTTGTGAAAAGCGCTTATAAACTCATCGCAGTGAATATTTAGGATGCTAGAAAGGCATTAGAGGTGAGTGATACACTGTAGAAATCATGAATATGCATTAAAAGTGTCTGATTTGTGGGTGTTTAAAACTGTCTAATACAGCCATCATAAGTCTCCTGTTGTATTAACTTTCAGGCGCGTGCACAGCTTTAGAACAGCTTTTTTAGAAAGTACAGTGAGGTAGGGGTGGACAAATCAAAGCGCTCCTTTCGGCTCTTATAATACTTTATAATAATAAAGTATATATTATTAGTATATATAATAATAAATATAAAATACTTTATAATTACTAGCTATAGACGTTGCGGTGATCTCATTTTGAGCTTTTACAAAATACTCTTTGGGAGAAAACATAAAATACCCTCTTTTACAGCTTTAACTGAGGCTTAAACCAGAACAAAACTCAAATCAAATCAAATCAATTTATTTTTGTAAGGCCCAAAATCACAACAACAGTTGCCTCTGAGGGCCACAGGGAGAAATGAATCAAACATGGATAAGGACTAAATTTTAAATATTGTAATAAGATATACATAAAGTATTTTCTGTATTTCACACATAAATCAACCAGACAATGTAAATGTATAGAGCTTTGACATGAAAGAAAACCACTGTATACAACATTAATTAAAGAAAACAACCACAACTATCATATTTTTTCTTGGAATGCCGACATACAAAAGTACTAAATTAAATAAATATTCAAGCTGAAACAATCTCTTTTTCTACTAAATGTTTTATTTGCACCTGTATTTTCAAAAACAATGCTAATTCTCCCTAAGGAAAGAATCATTCCTTAAAAATGCCAACACTTTTACTTGTCAATCTCGTCAGCTCGCCTCTGCCCAACCTTCATTACTCATGCAAACTGTTATCTCCCATAAACACTTTCCCTAATCATCCCCGAGTTTGGGTTTTGTTTGAAATATTAAAAAATGACGGATGCTGGAATATGAAAAAAAGTACGGAGCAGTAATTGTGGAGGCAGCATTATAAAAAGAGGAAATCAGTGTACTATGCAAATGAGTATAATCACCTTGAGCCCATTTAGCGCCAGACCGATTTTAATTACACCTTAATTTCGTGTATAAATACCCCCAATTCAAGCGAGCTGCAGTGGCGAGGGGCAGCAGAGACGGCGTGGGAGGAACGGTATGGCAATAGATAATTACTACTCACTGTTATGGACTCCTGATTATATGAGGTGCGAGTCCAATACCTCGCGTGAACTTGATCAGGGTGAAAGATTAAAGTCGATTGTAGCTTTGACGGCTGCAGTCTTGTAAACTTAATGGGAAACGGCGACTGTGGCACGCGGCCTGCCATTAGTGAGGTTAGATGGCATTTGTTGAAAGTTCCATCAATTTTTTTTACGGGTGAAGTGGAAATGGTGCAGAATAGAGGAAAAGTGCAGTTTGTAGTCTTGTTTTAGATTATTGGCTGTAATGTTGGTTGGATTATTGGTTGTTTGGATTGTTAGAAAGGTACTATAACTCAAAAGCAAATCTCTCATATTTATATTTTATTATGTATGTATAAATTGATTGTGAATTGAAAATGAAAAAAAATATATAAAATAAGCCACAAGTAATTAATAAATCAGCAAAACAATTACTGCAGAAATATATGAAAATTTACATTGTATTACAGTGCATTACTCAAACTTGTGGAAACATTTTTTTTTTTTTGATCACTAAATACTGATTTGAATTATATTTTAAATTCTTGACATTTCACATTCAATCCAATTTTTGCCACTTATGGGTTTAATGGTATAATGTCCCAGATATGTGCATTGTGGCTGTTTTTACAAACAAAATGCCTTTTTTTCATATGAAAACATTACATCATGAAAAGTGCATAATATATTTTACGCTTTATTTTACACTTTACTATCACTGCCAGTATTATGTTAGATCTTCTCTTGTTCAATCAGTGTTGTTTTTCAGACAGACTAGCTTAACATCTGTACAGTGACAAAGAATAAAAAGTCTAACTCTGATATATTTAATGAAATCTTTATTAATGCACCCTATTCCTGTCGAATAAAAATGCATGCACATTACAATACTCAAAGAAAATAGCAGTCTATATATTTGCAAGTTACTTCATTTGAACTCCATTGTGTTTGGACAGTGATTGTATTCCAGAGCAGGGGAAAAGCCCCAGCCGTTGTAATTATGAGAATAGTTGAATATGTGCACAAAAGCAATTGTAAAGCGCCATCGACTTGACATTTCCATTTGCACGTGTGACAGGCGATCAAGCCAGTGCAGCAAGTGATATCATCCCACTTTGTGTAAACACGGACTACATGGGAGTCAAACGCATGGATATTTGTGGAGACCGACTGCCTGTCAGACACTGTGTAGCTCTGTAAGCGTGGATAGTCTACAACACAATCCACACATAGTATTTCAATGAGTTTTTAGTTTAGTTTGACACCTCTTTTCCCTGTTTACACATATTTTATGTATTAAATTACAGATTCCCGCAGATCTGACCTGTAACTTGGTCTAGTGCTGTGTGCTGTAACTTCATGATTACCGTATTTTTCGGACTATACGTTTTGGCTGGGGTCCAACTTATACTCCACAGTGAATTATACGTGATATTATTTGTTTTTTTCACACTGACAACCGCATTTCACATGACAGCCGCAAGAGGGCGCTCTAGGCTATGAAGGCTAAAATGGTTAAAAATAAGCAGAAGGCGCCGTGGAGAAATGATGATTCGGTCAGGGCACAGAAAAGGGAGTGCCGCAGGGCCGAACGGAAATGGCGCAAGTCAAAGCTCCAGGTTCAAAAAGAGATTTACAAAGAAAAGCTGAACATGTACAACCTAATCTTATGTAGAACTAGGGAAAGATATTTTTCTGAAATAATTGGAAGCTGCAGTAACAACTCGCGTGTCCTGTTTGCCACAGTAAACAGATTAACAAACCCTCCAGCTCAGCTGCCGTTAGAACTCATTTCCACATCCAAGTGTAATGAGTTTGCATTATTCTTTAATGACAAAGTTCAGGGCATTAAAAATGCTATAAATCCCACAATGCAAAAAATTACCCTAAAACCACCAAGACACTTAGAGCTAACTCACTTTGCACCAGTAACTGACAAAACTGTCCATGAGATCATCATCTACATGCTGCCTTGATGTGTTACCCACCAGATTTCTAAAGTCTGTGCTGAACAGTTTGTTAGCACCATTCACTCACATAGTTAACATGTCGCTTCAATCTGGAACATTCCCAATGTCTTTGAAAACTGCGGTCATAAAGCCTCTCCTAAAGAAGAGCAGTCTTGATGCCGCAGTACTGAGTCATTACCGGCCCATCTCTAATCTGCCATTTTGGGGCAAAGTCCTTGAAAAGGTTGTTTACCAACAGCTCACAGATTTCCTCTTAATAAACAACTCATTTGATGTTTTTCAGTCAGGTTTTAGACCTCATCACAGCACTGAGACTGCTCTTGTCAAGGTGACAAATGACATCCGCCTGAACACTGAAACGGGCAAAGCCTCAGTCTTAATTCTGTTAGATCTGAGTGCTGCTTTTGACACTGTCGATCATGGGATCCTCTTACAGAGACTAGAGGACTGGGTGGGCATCACTGGCACTGCCCTAAACTGGTTAAGGTCCTATCTGGAAGACAGGAAGTACTTTGTTGAAATTGGTAGCTGTGTCTCAGACCACATGACCCTGACCTGTGGAGTGCCCCAAGGGTCAGTCCTGGGTCCCCTTCTGTTCAACCTCTACATGCTGCCGTTAGGTCAGTTGATACGCAGTGAAAATGTGTCCTATCACAATTATGCAGACGACACTCAGATCTATGTTTCACTGTCGGCAGGTGACTATGGACCAGTAGATTCACTCTGTCACTGCATCCAACAGATCAGTGTGTGGATGCAAAACAACTTTCTCCAGCTGAACTCAGACAAGACTGAAATAATCGTTTTTGGCCCACAGAAACAAAGAGGAAGTGTTAGCGGTCACCTCCAGAGTCTCGCTCTAAAACCTACAAACCAAGTTAGAAATCTGGGGGTAATAATGGACTCAGACTTGAACTTTAATAGCCACGTCAAATCAATAACATCAGCAGCTTTTTACCATCTAAAAAACATTGCCAAAATCAAAAATATAGTGTCAAAACCAGATTTAGAGAGACTTATCCATGCGTTTGTCTCCAGTAGATTAGACTACTGTAACGGCCTGCTCACTGGCCTCTCCAAACGAGCTGTAAAACAGCTGCAGTACATCCAGAACGCTGCTGCTCGGGTCCTGACTAGAACCAGGAAGTACCATCACATTAGTCCTGTTCTCAGGTCTCTGCACTGGCCCCTGTGGCTCAGAGAAGAGACTTTAAAGCAGCTCTGCTTGTGTACAAGTCTCTCCATGGCCTAGCACCAAAGTACATCTTGGATATGTTAGTGCCATATGAACCATCTCGGACTCTGAGGACCTCAGGGACCGGCCTCCTGCTGGTGCCCAGAGTCAGGACAAAACATGGGGAATCTGCGTTTCAGTTTTATGCAGCTAAAATCTGGAACAGTCTTCCTGAAGATGTGAGACAGGCTTCTACTCTGACAATGTTCAAATCTAAGCTAAAAACAGTTTTGTTTAGCTGCGCATATGACTGAAACATTTTTTTCTTTGCACTCTTCTCTTTTGTTTGTGATTTTATTAGTTTAGAAAATCAGTTGGATTGATCATTTTTAATTTAGTTAACTTTATTGTATTTCTGTTTCTGTAATTTCTTTGTGATTTGAATGCATTTTTCCTGCTGTGTGAAGCACTTTGAATTGCCTTGTGTATGAAATGTGCTCTACAAATAAACTTGCCTTGCCTTGCCTTGCCTAGGCTCTAAGCGACACAGAAGAAGAATCTGCACTTCCTCTACCTCCAGAGTTTGTGGATTTGTTTAGAAGTGACACAGAGGAAGAAGAATTGAATGGATTTAGTGATTTTGGGTAAAACTGATGCTTTGGTAAACTTGTTAGCATGTTCTTTATGCTATAGTTATCTGAATAACTGTTAATATGTTACGTTAACATACCAGGCACTTACCACAGTTCTGTCTGTGCCTCATGTAGCTGAAGGCGTTAACGTTAGCATAAGTACACCTATTCACCATGTTCTCTAATCTGTTATTATAGTCTTGGATTTCATCAAACTATTTCCCCAAAAACTGCGACTTATACTCCGGAGCAACTCATAGTTCGGAAAATACAGTAAAAAATCCATTGGAAAACTATTTTGATGACATTTTGGGCACATTTGTAAAACACAGTTGAAAATAACATGAGGTATAGTAAGTAATTGATTAGTAAGTAATTCTCATTGCACCGTTGATTCTAGAAAAGGTGATACCTCAAAATAACAATAACTTTTCATTGGAGGGATTTTTTTTCTTGTAAATTGTGATTTTGGCCTCACTGTCCAAATCCACAGAACCCATGCCCTTGTCTCTCCCTCCAGACATGTGTTTTTTTCACGTGGTCCGTTTTCAAACCCTGTCCATTGGCCTCTTGACAGCAGCCATCAGCCTGGGTGCAATTTAAACATCCCTTCAACCGCTGCCACTCAACCGGCCCGGCTATCAGTCCAGCTGCCACAGTTCAGACAGCCACTGAGCCTCAAAAAAAAAAAAAGAACAGCTTTGGACGTCAGAAGACACCGGCCCTCCCAAATCCTAGATGAACTCAAGGCGAAAGACTTTAACGCTCCAGGACTGAGGTGGCTTTTCAACGATGTACGTATTAGCAGCTAGCGTTATATAGCAAAACGATGTCAATGAATCAATTTTGTCTGATGTATATGCGCAAGGCTAGTTTCTGAAATGAAATCAAAGCAGAAACTGATGAGTTGAATTGAACTGATATTGATTGTTTTATAGGAGATTGGAACACATTTTTAACTTACTGACCATAATAAAGTTCTATAATGTAATCTCTCTACCTACTGTATGCCATCAACACTGAACATTATATACAAGATGCAGGGACAATTTAGTCATTTTAGTACTTTAGTCATTTTACAAAATAAAGGTGTAATTTATTTCTATTCTTAATCATAACTGCTCAATTTCCAAAACAGTGTCCGGATCAATGAATGTGTATATATATCATTTTTTACTTCTTACTTTATTTTGTTGAAAGCCCCTTGAGATGGGGCCCAGAACACATAACCCAGAGACATCGTGATACATAAAATACAATAGACAATACAATAGGCAGTACCGGTAAATAATATTATTTAATATATCTGATGTATACGCAAGGCAAGTTTTCATAATTAAATCAAGGCAAAAACTGGCAAATTGTATTGAAGTTTCATTGATAGTTTACGGGCACAAATAGGGCCAAAATTATTCCAACGAAAATTAGGGAACACACATTTAACTAGCCAACCAAAATCAAGTTCACTGCGATGTTTATCACACTTACAATACTACAGTGCGCTCTAGATAGGAGTTGCATGTTTAGATTATTTTAGTTTCTGCAGATATGAGCTAAAACTATACTTTAGTTGTGTTTTTTTTCTAAATGGCTTGAGATCAATATTTATTGTGTGTGAACCTAATCAAAATGAGATGGTTTGCAGAGTTAAGACAGGGCAATGAATGATTCGCCTTAAAGGGGCAGCACCTGAATTTGTGGTCTTAAAAAACATATGCACAGGTAGTTCATTTTAAACTGTTTGCAACGGCCATGTATCGCTCACTTACTTAACGCATTCCGAGCCTCCTATATATTCACCGCAAATGATTTATAACCAACTTTCAGAGGACAAGTTTTGCCATCACAAACATTAGCATGCTAACAGGACACTTCCTGCTTTGCGCTGAATAAAACACTATAATTAGGTGCAAGGATGGACTCATTTTCACACAAAAAGATCCATATGTACTGTGGCAAAACATTTTTATTTATTTTTTAAAGTCCGGTGCATCCCCTTTAATATCGAAAATGTATTGATTTATACCCTTATTTCTGTGAAGTATCAAGCAAATATGGGTTTACAGTTGAACGTTCAGTCCCAACACCAAACAATACGCCAGAAACTGTAGCCTATTTGAAGTAGAATGCCAAATTTGAAAATGGCTGCGCACTGAGAAGTTGATCACTTACTGTGTCGCCCCCCCTAGAGGCAAAATCCAACAAAAAGAAGACGCATGATTCTGCAAAAAAAAAGCGTAAAGTCTAATGTATGAGATTCATCACTGGGCCGTGCGCTCTTGTATCCGCGCCCGCCCGCATGCTAGCGAAACGCCGCATGCATCGCTTGTCGGCGTCGTGCATGTAGCCTGGAACAATCGAGCGGGGATGTTTTGGCGCTCAGGGCTGGGCGGCCTGCTGCTGCGCACTCCTCTCCACCATATGTCTGTCAGAAATATTTGCTGTGTGCCGAGTGAGGGATGAAATCAATCCAAGTGCTGTTCTCCCAGTTGCTCCGTCTTGAAGGCAGCGAAATCGGACTTGAGACTTGCCAGATCAGTCTACATTGTCAAATACAACAACTGGCCACAAGTGACAGCTTTACAGACGCGCCATCTGGTCCCAGGCATCTGATTCTGTGAGAAAAAAACAAAAGCGCTTCTTTTGCATTCATTTGCAATTATGATCAGGGCCAGTCCTGGGTATTTATGTAGGCGTTTTCTCTTTCAAAGTATTAGTTTTCCATCTGGGGAAGCCACTTCAAACAATCGTACTAGCAATTTACTACCGGCCTTCTTAGGGCTGCGACAATGAATCTGAAAAATTGGGACTAATCAACTACTGAACGAAAAGTGGTGGCTTTAATAAACGTTGATTGTTATCTGGATCCAAACACATTACATATTATTATATTAGACAGTAAGAATGAAAAAATAATAATAATAAAACCTGTGTAAGTGAATGTTTGTGTTTATTTTTTTTATTTTATTATTCATGCCTTATTTTTTTTTTTGCTATTATATTTGTTGTTTCATGTTGCACCTTATCACCGAAGAAAGTTCCTAGTTTGTGAATCTCATTTTTATTCACTGACAATGACAATAAATACACCTTTATCTGATTCTGATTCTGATGAAAAACAATCTTCAACGTAAATCAGAAATAGTTGTTCTCATACGGCTGAAGAAAGTCCAAAATGTGTCACACTATTTATACTTAGTGGTCGATTCTTTACTTTTGGCGTTTAGCATTTTTCAAAATCGCGAACTTAACATAGACAACGTTTTCCTGCACTGGCCCGTGTCGCCTCTGGGCTGCGCCTCTCAGAGCTCCATTGTCCCGATGTCACTGAACGCAGCGGAGAGTTCGACATAAGGTACAGCAGCAGGAAGAGGAGGAGTCTGGAGTTGAACCGTCTTCTGAAGGGGTGAAGGGACACGTGGGGGTCGTGTCAGCTGCACGTCAAATTAAACCTCATGATGTTTAAACTCACGATCATTTTGAGTTTAAAGCAAAGTTTACGCGCCAAAAAGGCCCGAGTGCAAATCATACGTGTTATTAATATGTGTACTGAACCCATAAACGCACCCTGTTCATAAAGCCAGAGGTAATTATGATATTTACAAAAGGTCAAAAGCCAAGACATAGCACTGAAATATGACAAATTAGTGTTTTGCGGATATTTTTGCTAGCCATTAGCGATCTCTTTGCCCAACGCCTTGCTTGGTTCGAAATTCTCTGTTGGATTAAATGTTGCTTTCTGCACTCGTATGAACAAAGAGCCATTGGTTTTTCCCACCCGGAGATTACCCTGCAGGGCCCTGGAAGAATGTGAGCAGCAGCGTATGATGTACACATAACATCAAAATCAAATCAGACGGTCTTGTTCATGCATTATACACCTCCATGATGAACATAACATAAGATAAAAACACCTTGGTGCATGTGCGATATGTACCCGCCGGTGTCAGATGAATGTGTCCTATAACCAGAGGGTTGGCAGTTCCAACCCTTGTCCAGTCATTATACCCTTGAGCAAGACAATCAGTTCTACAGCGTTGAACGAAATCAATGGACCGGTTTCTTTAGTATTATTAAGTCGTTTTAAATCGATATTGCAGTTGAAAAGCAACAAAGTGTAAAACCATGATCTAAAATATGTTATGTTTAGTCCTAAATGTCCAAAAAAAAGCTCAACATTTCATCTTTAAAGGCTGTAGGGTCAGAAATCTCAGCCATGGTCAATAATCTACATCAGCTCGATAAGTTTTCTTAGCAGAACACCCTGCACACTTGTCGTTGCCGTGAGCTACAACTACAATAACGACATGTCAAAGCGTTTGAATAATGCCTCGTCATTCCCTTAAGTTTTATCAAATTTTTCCCTTCAAGTAATGGGTAAACTATTCATTTTAACCTCCAAAAAACAGCTGATTCGTGCGCGTATCAAACAAAGCGCTGAATAGTCAAATTATTTGCTGAAGGAGTTTGACTATTTCCTACCATTTCTGCTCCTGGGCGTACTGAAGCTATTGTGTTCTCGACTCCGAAGGCCCGTGTCCGCCAATGCTTTTAGCCCATTGTGCAGGAAGCAACCCTTTTGGCCAATGCCCCGAGACAACACGCACAAAAGCTCCAGTCGGCGAGGTCAGGCCTGCTATGTACCTAAGGGAGCACACGCCGGTTTTGCATGGGTCCAAAAAGGGTAATTGTTGGGTTGCATTAACATGAGAGAGGCGCTGCCGCTTTCCAAGTTGCAAAATTGCCCCAGGGACATTATGTGGGAGGTACAGCGTATTGCCTGGTCGCATTCAGCAAAGAAATTTAATGGCGTTGAAGTGGGTCATTTGTAAAAGTAAAATGATTGCGGCGACAAAGTAATAGCATAGATTTTGCAAAGATTAAGCAATTTCGGTACATTTTGTGGGGAAACTTGTCCTGCCATAAGACGGTACTTGGAAGCATGTGGAAAATAGAAGATTCATGTATTTGAAGACTTATGTAACAGTTTCAGGATTCAATGGTGATTGAATACATTTGCATAATTATTTGAAATACATATATCAATCTTATGGGGGTATGTGTCCTATAAGCATACATACTCCTTTTGGGCATTGTTTGATTATTATTTTTTTAAGTCCAACATTGTCTTCCTATAAATATCTCAGATAAAATATGAATGAAAGAATTGACAAAGCAAAAAGCAGAAGCACAAGTACCGCATTTTTTACGGATTACACTCGGGAGTGACTTATACGTGATATTATTCGTTGTTTTCACACTGGAACCGCATTTCACAACCACAAGAGGGCGCTCTAGGCTCTAAGCGATGCAGAAGAAAAATCTGCACTTCCTCTACCTCCAGAGTTTGTGGAGTTGTTTAGAAGTGACACAGAGGAAGAAGAATTCAATGGATTTAGTGATTTGGGGTAAAACTGATGCTTTGGTAAACTTGTTAGCATGTTCTTTATGCTATAGTTATCTGAATAACTGTTCATATGTTACGTTCACATACCAGACACTTACCACAGTTCTGTCTGTGCCTCATGTAGCTGAAGGTGTTAGCGTTAGCATACGTACACCTATTCACCATGTTCTCTCATCTGTTATTATTTTAGAATGCATTTCAAGATGAAATGTCTGTTCTTGGTCTTGGATTTTATCAAATAAATCTCCTTTAAAAAAATGTATTTATACTCAGCTTGAGTATAAGCTTGTACAGCTTATACTCTTATAATCCGGATAGATTTAAAATCCAGAAAATACAGTAGTCAGTTATGTTAATGGTTTATGAGGACTGGTTTAATTTTAGTTTATAGCATCTAGTGATCTGGTCCATCTCCTCAGAGCTACAGTCTGCATTTCATTGATTTCTTGTAACATAACAATGGTTGGTTTCTCATTTACCTTAGAACTAGAAGATACATTTTAAGTTTCCCTCTTCATATACGTTTTCGTTTATTCCCAATCCTGCGTTTGGCCCATACATCATATTCCTTGGCCAAATACTTTCTGATCCAGTCAAAATTTGAGGCAAAAATCTCAAAAACAGATCTCCGGCGGGATGTATCATTTGATCGTGCTGGTGTCCTTCTCCTGCCCTTCTGTAATGGCGAGCGTCATTAGTGCGCAGGTTAAGAGAGGGCCAGCCTGTCCATATGTTTCAATAATTACCTTGCACTTCTGTCACGGCGCAAAGGAAGACTTGGACATAATATATCTCGCCCAGCCCAGAATAGGATCCTTAATACCACTCTTTTCTCCCTCCCCTCTCCTGCTTTTGCTTCATAAAATTTAAAAAGCCCAAGGTTAAAAGTACACGTGTAGAGGCTTTATCACATAAAAGGGGTGCACGGGTCAGACTTTAGCTTGCCTTGCAGTTTGAGTGGCATATTATTTCTCTCCGCTTCCCTTACTAACTCGTCCCGATCTCCCGCGCTGATCTAGAATATTTTCTGCCTGGCTAGTCGGATGAAAAGTGCATATATTCTGTCAGATTACTGCCGTCACATCCCGATACGGTTACATTTGATGCTGTTGATTCTGGAAATCTAATTTGTGCTTTTCTGTTCCTGTGATTTTCGTATATTGGAGTGAAAGTATTTGATGTATGGCATACATTTGAAGAGCATTTATCTGTGACAATACAAAATCCTGTTTTGGTCAGTTTGATGTAATACAAAGTAAGTGTATGCATTAAAGGTGCACCGTGCATGTAGCTGTACTGGTGCAGGGGCCAGTGCAGTGTCTATTCCCACCACAGATTGTGTCAGGCCCCTCCTTGTGTGATATTGTCGCACTGACAAAAGGTATGCGTGGAAGGGCATCTGGCTTAAACAGCTAAACCGCAGGAATTGAATTTTGTTTGTTTGTTTCTAATTATGACCGGGAATCTATACATTAAAACAGCCATACACACAATCATTTTAGATTGATAAACAGATGTGTTTTTTTAAATAAATATATACATTATTGGTATTGGTATTATTCTAAATACCAAAAGTACCGTATTTTCCGGACTATAAGTTGCACCTTTTTTCATAGTTTTGGCCGGCTTGTGACTTGTATGTGATATTATTTGTTATTTTCACACTTGCAACCGCATTTCACACTCCAGTGCAACTTATACATGTTTTTTTCTTCTCTATTATGCATTTTTTGGCTGGTGCGACTTATACTCCAGTGCGACTTATAGTCCGGAAACTACGGTACAGTGATAGAGTGGCATAATTCCCTTTGAAAAGTAGCCGATACGGTCCAATCCACCATCTCACTGGAAGACCATGACTGAGAGAATTGCATTTGCCGCAAAATTACCTTAATGCATCTGCTCGTTGTGCACGCAGACTGGCTGTGCATAAAAAGTGCATGACAGACATTTGCTAATAAAATTGCAGCACAGAAGCAACAATTCAAGACTAACAGGGCAAAACTGTTTTTATGAGCCAGCTATAGAAATGAAGCCACATACACTCCTGCCCTGCACTGCATTAGACCAGGTTCTTGTTTAATAGAATGAAAATGTTCTGTCACTGACATGCTCTGGTCATTAAATAGATTGGAATATATAACAATGAATGAAAATTGGGTCTCATTTTATGCAGCAATAACCAGCATATCTTATTAACCTTCTACTTTTCGGATCAATCCCAACATGTATTCTACTCATCATTATTAGACACATTGGTAGTACATTAGCTACAACTGCTATGGCTACTACAATTTTTTTTTTCTCCAAATAATACTACTATTTCAGGGATGATTGGGCTGTTATTTCATGCTACTGAAGACAATATCCACTAAGGAGTGACGGTTTTGTTTTTTTAATCATGAACTTAAGGTGACTCTAACACTGTGTAAATTGCGTCCTACACTTTTAAGTGAAATGTCACATGAGTGGAAAAGGTGAAGCAGCTCTGCAAATGAATATTCTTTCACTAAAATAAGCATTCGATTCAGTAATGCTGACAATCCTGGACCTTTATGTGAATCTCAGTCAGGCGGAAAAGGGGAAATGGCAAAAGCGTCGGTTCACAAAGTCCGCTCTCGTTCTCTCTCTCTCTCTCGCTGGAGCAGAATCTGGAAGAATATGACTAAACTGTCCTTGGTAAAGAAAAGCCATATGACATAGCAGTGGATTTGAATGGACTGCATAATTTTAATGGCTGGACTCTGGAATGAGAATCTGAATGAGATCTGCTGATTATTACTGATGAATGCATTCAGTCGCTCTGTAATAACCATAAAACAAAGCGTTGTCTTTATTCTTAACTTGGATACTTTGATATATTGTCAAATTGCTGGCTTTAGTTAAAAGTAGTATTAAAATGTAAGTATTAAAAACCCGGGATTAAGTATTAAAAATGTAGTGTATTATATTGATGTATAAAACTGACGTCATAAATTATGGAGATGTAATTGTCTGTCTGCAGTTCATAGTGGAACTTCTGTCCTCAGATTTCAAGATTAAATTCAGTTTATTTTTGTAAAGCCCAAAACTATAGCAGTTGCCGAGCAGGGCAGCCCGAAACTGCTGATTTTACCAGCAGAAAGTTAGAGAATCAAGCAAATAATGAAACAGTCATTCACCACTAAATAGAGAAGCAGATTAAGCGACATTCGCAGGAACTAAGTAAACGGGTTCTGTTCTTGACCCTCCTGCTCGGCAAGGAAAAGGACAAAGCAGAAACCTGCCACAGACGGACAGGCTGTAGATGGTCCAGGGCTGACATGCTTCCAATTGCACAGAGTGGATGAAAAGATGAGCAAAGATGTTCAATTTTTTATCAGTGACAGAGACCAAACAGCAGCAGGGTGACAAGGAGCATCTCAAACCCAAACTGGAAAAGCCAGCAGCACAGGATGTCTTTCAGACAGTCAGCCCTTTTCTATAGGAGCTGTAAGATGTGGACTGAAATTAAGAACATTTCTGACTTCAAAATGTTCCTCCAGGCGTAAGTCTTGGCTGAAAACAAACCAAAACTGTTTCCATTTGTGAACCGCCTTGTGAAATCAAAATGGGCCGGCAGTATTTGAACAAATACAACAGCTCAGTGCAGCAGAAAGAGTATATTTTGTAACTATTTTGAAAATCCAAGTTTTGCAAACTGAATCCAAAGCTTTACCCGGGTTAACTGAAAAATAAAGTATCCCCTCTTTGGCCTGAAAAATGCTTCAATCAAACTAGAAAATGATTTTACCCGACTCATTTTTGTAACTTATCCCTTGTCTTTTCAGGACATGATTAAAACAAGTAATTTATTTCCCGGTAAAGGCTGCTTCTTCAAACTTTCAGCATTATAATTAATGAGATGGACATTTTCAATTATCCGTTTCCTGCCGGTTCGGCGATGCCGGGTGCACAGCAGAAGAACAACTGTTGATGGAAGCACGGACAGAGGTCATGCAGCATCTGCTTTCCTCAAACAACAGAGTCAGTTCTCCGACCACTGGAGAGCAAGCTGGCTCCAGAGTGTTCAGGGCTGGTCCACGTCCACTAACTAGAATCATAACTGTTAGGATCCCATTACTAGTCTTTATATTTATTGCTGTTTTATTGAGCTTGCTTTGTGTTTTACTACTGGTGAAGTGTAGCATTAGGGTCAATGTGAGTCAAATTCATCCAGTTTCTTCATAGCCACAACATACATGTCATAATCTAAATGTAAAGCACTACATGTTATAAAAGGAGTAACGTATCCAGCTCTTCCTCAGTGATACAGTTGAAATGTCCCTTCTGTTTTGCTAGTGTAGGTTTTCTTAAATTGCTGAATGTTACATTGCCTGATGTTCTCAGGAAACTATTCCATAACTTGGCACATTAAATAACACATTAAAGCTCTTTGTTGTGGTTATTACACATTGCATTTTAAAATATCTGTTTCTTCCGAGGTTGTATTTTCCAAAGACCTATTTTGAAATCCAGCATCTGTCTTGCATGCATTCAGATTAGAGCTGTACTCAATTCATCGATACGGCAAAATATCTTGACTGACATGATACTTTTAAACAACATAAATTCTTTATAAATTGTTGATTTATACGCAAAAGACTGAATCTGCTGGGAAGAAAAAGTGATTTATTCATAAGACAGTTCTCATTTAAAGGTACTGTGAACACGGGGAAATGCATTTTGTTCTTCAAAACATCATTTTAGTAAACGTTTCAGAGTGGTTTTAAGATGCATCACACCAAGCTCTGAGTATAAAGATATTTAATGTAACACGGACCCAGAATTAGGATATGTATTGGGTGTATTTTCCAAACGTTTAGGTCCATAACACAATATTAACACGTTCAAGACAAGTAAGCAAACAATACATCTCAAAACTGCCTCACAGAAAATCTTAACGTACCGTGATTTCCCCAAAACCACCAAAGTATAATGTACCAGCATTACCCAGCGGGACATGACAGATGTTAAAATGCCTCTCATTATTTTTGCAGCGCCAGTAGCCAAAACACACAAGTTTCCTCAATTACCCAGCCGAGTTAATACTGAAATATTTCCAGTGACAAAATGGGTCACACGGAGTCACGGGGCGGACCCATTTTGCCGTGGCCAAGGTCAGTAGGTCTCGGTTGGCTTAAGTCCATATTCTGCTGGGAGCTGCAATTACGTCGTGAATGCATGGGCTCAGAGTGCGTTAGTCACCGGCTAAACTTTGCCTGGGAAAAACACAACATTACTCTGGGCCGCACCATGTAGCGTGTTTGAAGGCCACAGCCGAGCCACAGGGGGATCATTAGTTTATATGTAAATATGAGGAATAGAAGCAGACTCACCTTGCCGACCTGGATTATACGAGAAGCAATGGCGAAATGACAAACAATGGTCACGGGGAGCACTCCAAATGCTTTTAGTTCGGTTTGATTTGGTCCTGCAATTTCTAGGAGAGGCTCACACGGCGTGTGATAGCTATTTTCGAACAATAAAACACATGTAATTGAAGAAATGCAAGATAGATGATGGCGGATCCCCCATCAAAAATATAAATATGTTTTTTTCACTGTAGGAACCTTTTCTCTGCCTGGTACCTTTTTAGTTCCGGTCCCAATTTGATGCGCACACTGTGGGGACTTTGTTTTAGTGCCTGCTCTGGGGTGGTTTCAGGTCAGTCATCAATTCAAACTTAAACTTGGAAACGTTTTTAATCCGCAAAAGCAACCACTTAGACGCATTAGCTCCAAAACTAAAATTACCAATTAGTAAATAGTAACTAAGATTTTGTAAAAACTATGAATATATGTGTTGTTTGGTTATTCTTATTGGTTGTTTTAGCTTTTTGTGCAGCACAGTTTTATGTGCATGCTTTACTGAGCTCAATAGGATGATATTTAATAAGGTTTTAAGGTTCCACAAGCCACTTTTAGCCACTGTTGCTGTGTGATCGCGTACAAGGGGAACTGGGTAGTAAATAAAGACTGGGGGGTTATGGGTACTTAGTGCTTGGTATGGTATTGTTAAAAAAAAAAAGGTTTTATAGACACACAAATGTATTCCTACTTTGTACTCCATTGTTGCATAAGTGCATTTGAAAAAGCAGCCCAGGATGAACCTTTTAACTATTAAAACCACAGTTACATTTATTTTAGTTCTGGTATATGTGTTCTTGAGTGCAGTTGTTCCCATGCTCTATTTTCCTTTAGATTTCTGCACGTGTGTAGCTTTAGTACGATGAGAGCGGACCCTGCTGTGATAAAATAGTCTCACGCTGAGATCAGTACAGCTTAGAGTTCAATGCAATCCTTTTTATACTCGCGAGCACTCGTTCTTTTCCCTGGACCACAGACAAATGTAACGCATGCACATACGGAGCACATACGGAGCACATACGGGAGCGCAACGGACATAAAGGTTATACTGCTCTGTATGTTATGAGACCAAAAACAAGAACAAACATGAAAATACATTTCCCTTCCAAGAGATAATACTGCATTACAAAAAATATACCGTATTTTTCAGACTATGAGGCGTACTTAAAAGCCTTTAATTTTCCAGTGCGCATTATATATATGGATTAATTAATTAATTATCAATTATTATATTTTCCATGTCAAAACTTCGGTAAGTTTCAACTCCTTAACACTTTTCAACAAGTTATACCTCATTACGATCGCTTTCACAGTATTATGTGTCCTATTACTTTGGACATTTGAACAACTTGTACTTTTTGCAGTATTTTCAAAAGTATTAGTACTTTTTCCAGTACTCTTACACACATGCAGTTCCCCTTTACACCTGAAGTACTATTCTTTAGGCTTTATTCTTTAGACTTATTCTTTAGGCTTTATTCTTCATTCTTTTGACTTTATTCTTTCTGCCACAACGCTGGTATTTTTGACCCCCTGAACATCAATAAAAAGTCACGGGTCACAGAGTTTATAGACATATTTATTGTTTATTTCACCCATTCATTTAGCTGGTATCCAAATGTTATATTACCGCAACACTGTACTTTTACTCTAGCACGCAGACACTCGCAATGTCTTCAGCCATTGCAAATGTTCTAGCTCTGGTTGTGCTTTCTGACCTCGAAGCGATTTTGTGTGGTACACGTTTTGTTTCGCTTAATGCGCCTTATAATCCAGTGCGCCTTATATATGACACATTTTAAAAAATAGACCATTGCGCCCTATAGTGGGGAAAATACGGTACTATACTTTAAGTTAAAAGTCGCAAGTAATTCCAAGTACACAACAGTCAAGTACTTAATTAAGTATAGTAAATAGTTACTTACCACCTCTGATTTACAGACCACTGACAACCACACATTTCACCCCCAAGAACAGCAATAAAACTGCAGTGTGGCATCTTCAGGAGGAGAAAAAGAAAAGTATAAAAAAAAAGCGTGACAGCCAATACAATGACACGCTTCTCTTGTCTGGGCCTTCATGTCAGCCCGTGTTGTTTACAGCAATTACAGTGCACTTTGTGAATAATGGCCGGGCTAAGTTAGATTTTCTCAAGCTCTCTGCACCGTAAGAGCTTTATCGAGTACAACACCAATCACTAGACGGGGGATATCAATAGTGATTATTTTATTTTGAAGGCTGTGGACAGTGCCTATGGGATTATAAGAATAGCATGTGTAAAGTGTGGCAAAATGGTCATGTCAGCCTCCATTCTGCAAGAAATAACAAACATTTACCGTGGTTTAGTTGCACTCAAGCAGAAGTAATGTTATTTAAACCATCACGCCATACTATACACCAAAAATAGGGATCATTTTCAACTAAAAGACTGAAATGTGCCGTATATAAGAATAAACCTCAAAGGAAACCTGGTTGGATTTTTCCTTTTGTTTTTGTAGTTTATTTTTCCCGCAGTCCAGCCTCGCGGAGCATCCAAGTGTAACGTGTTGAGAAATAATTAGCACAATAAGGCGCTGAAAAGGGAAGACGCTTCTTGAGGAAATCAACTGTTAAGGAACATCTGAGACCGCAACAAGCTGCGCCTAAACATATGCTCCACAATGAACAATCTTTGGAGAGAAGAATATGCTATTTTAAGACAGGACGTATTATAATGCATTTGTGCAGAGTCTTATTGAGGCGGAGCACTACCACTAAATACCAGCAATTACTATATTATATTGTACTACTACTTACTGTTATGGATATTATTCAAACTACTATCGTAACCTGTGCCTACAAATCAAATTATCCTCCACATAAATACTCAAACGATTTTAAATATAATTCTTGCTACTTTAGAAATATCTATAAAAAATGCATTTGTTCATCACAGTAACATATAAGTACTACTTGCTTATATGTACTAATATTATTAATGCTACAATATATATCCTCCTTCAGGTGCCCTTTATTCACATACATCAAATAAATGCATGTATCAGCTCTTTTATTTTTGCCATATAAGTGTTTTTATTTTATTTTAAATCTGATAGTTTATTGTTATTCTTATCCCATAGTAGATTTAAATTGTTCCTCTTTTGACTTATACATTGTTCATTGTTTTATGTCGCACCGAATCACCAAGATTCGGTTTGTGAATTTGTGTTCCAAAGTAAACCCTTTCTGATTCTGATTCTGAAACATTTAAACCTAAAAATAAACCTTATCATTCTCAGGGGATGTTTTCTAGAATAAAAATATCAGATTATGTCCAACCACTAAGAGAGCTCCCTGGAATATATTGAAGACGCTGCATGTAGAAAGTTATTTTTAATAGAACAACCCTATCAGTGCTGTCACAAGCCCTGACTGCAGTACCCATCGCACTACTATCTGTCACCGTGGCATCTTTTATCGTGCCAACCAGAACACAGGCCAGGGCGCTATTAAATCTGACACCTGTCACGCAAAAAAAACGTCTATTTCTGGTTAGCGGCCCTCCTTTAGGCTTCCCACTATTTCTAAATGGTTCCCCGCAGTGGTCTACATCAACGTACTGTTATATATGTACAGAATTTGGTCGATAACCATTGTGGAGGTTTTTATTACAGGCAATTATTGGTCAGAAATCCATGTCGAGTGGATAAGGGCTCTGGCAATGGGCTGTTCCGGAAGAAGAGTGACAAAGAGGTCTTTTGCGCCATTCAAACCCTCATTCTTGGTCTAGTCTTTAGTGAGATCTTACACTGTTTGTTCATTGTCTGTTCTTGAACTGTGCTTTGCAACACTTGAATTTCCCTAAAATAAATAAATATTCTCTTGTTTTAAGTCTTGCTCTTCAAATGTATTGCATTTTACTTTTTCATAGATCAATTACCACCAAATAAAATGTGTTGTTTCACATGGTTTGATGCTTTGAATAAGAGGTAGTTTTAGTAGCAGTAAAATTGAATTTGGAGTTTTACCCACAATATTGCAATACCACAATACCAGCACAAGAATATTTACATTTGTATTATTGTATTTATTTGAAGTTGTAGTATTAGTGGCCATTTGTAGGAGCAGTCATTTGTAGTAGTAATTGTAGATAAGATAAGAAGATAATTACTTTGAGTGGGTGATTTTAACATTCACGCTGACGCTACACTTTACTTTGGCTACATCATGTTAAAATAATATAATAAGAATTCTGAAACTTCTGGTTACACACATAGCTTTAATCAAAACAGTAAGTTCACTTTTTGACCTTATTCTAATTAAAACAGATTTCTATTTGAAAATGTCAGGGATTTGTCACGTCCTGTATGAAGCTGTGTATTCACTGGAATCACACTAAGCCTGTGCCCGGATTGTGATTACGCCCAGCAAATAGGCAGCACACTGTACATCACACTGTAACCGTTTCCACTAACTCCACATGATTCAGCCCGCGTATACACTCGGCATCAATTCTTTTCAGCATTTTGACATCCGCTTTTCACATACTTAGCCCTCGTGCTCGTGCAGCCATGTTCCTCTGCCAGATTTACTGTGGTCGCTTTGCCAATCCTGACTTTCTAACTCCCAAGCTGAAAAAAACAGAATAGCATGGACTTGTATTGCGTTTATCTAGACTCAGTCGCAGATTTTGAATGTAAACGTTTTAAATTTGGGACAATAATGATCTAATTATTCATGTTTTTTTCAAATTTATGACCATGTGAATCTTGCCCATATTTAAGAGACACAAAAAAAGCTGTGTACCGGTCATAGCTAGGTTGAGAAGTAGTTGCAATTGTAGGACAGTGAATGGTTCTAGATATTGCAAGATAGCTTCTTCCAGTTAGTTTTGAGCATCCAAAGCAGGTATGAGGTGTTAGTTTCCTAAGAGAATGAACATGCAAGAGAAATTCAGGTTTAAACATGGCCTCCAGTTCCAATGGTCTGACCACAAGTCCAACTCGCAACAGGTTTAAGCTAGCAATACCCTTTCCAGATATTTGAATGGATCATGGTCAACTCTGTGCCTAACTTTGCATTATACTACAAAGTCGCTATGATTTGCTTATTGCCAGTAATATCTAACGGGAACAATAAAAAGATGAATGAATAAACCGTATCAAACGTTCGATTCGATATTCAAGTAACGTATTTTGACTGTGATTTTCCGAACCTTTTCTAATCTGATATTTTTTATGTTGTCCTACAGCTCTTGAACTCCTGGGACCGACTGCTTGAGTGCTGAAAGGTAAGACTCTTATCATCAAATCATTGCCGCGTCGAGCGCCCCGTACACTCGCTGACAAAGATGGGTGGTGGCATTTCCTGCTCGCTTTCCATTTGGGATCGTGCTAACGCCGGCTGCTGCAGAAGCCAGTCTCGGAGGGCTGAGCGCTGAAGGAACTCTTGCACTTTTCTCCCCCACTGTTTAATTAGCATGGGCTGGCAGACTGGCGGCGCTGCTTTAGCAATCACGAATCCTGCCCAGCCAATAAGAACTGGTATTCAAGCACGTCTGACAGAGATAAATGGCGTGCCACGGCATCTCGGCTTCAGTCCGTCGTCCCCGATGCTATAGCGCCGAGTGGAGAGAACAGAGGCACAAATCTAAGTGGGCATTTAGGTCATTCAATAATAGCATAAATCTACAAAGTTGTCCGTTTTGATGTGGAGTGTACTGTGTTTTTCTTTTCTTTTTTGCAAGATTGGACGGTTCAAGAACAACCAAAACATTACGATCACCTGACATTTATGCACCCTTTTTACAGCTGTAACAAATAGTGTATTTTATGTACAATTTTCGATCAGAACCACAACTATCTTCATTAAGAATACTGCAATTTGCATCCAACTTTGCATCACTCTTACTTTCTTAGACTTCTCTTGAAAACATCTGACCACTGCAAACCAAGAATACTGACAATTTGTTCCTGTTTAACCAAGTAAAGACACACAATGGAGCTTTATTGTTCCACCTGTCCGTCTCAATCAAGATGTTCTGAGATATTAAACAGGGCTGTGAATCGCAGGGTCCCCCACAATTCAATGCGATACACGATACGATAATATAACGATTTTGCGATACATGCTATAATCGAATTCTACGCTATATTATCACTATTTTTAAATACACTTTTTTTGAAGAACCCAATACATTTTAAAAACATTAATCTGCGTTAAAATAAAACCTGTACAAACTTAAAATGAAATACACCCATTTTAATCATCAAAACAGTCAAAATTCCACATGTTTTGCGTGAACAGGTTTTCGTTCTTTAAAAAAGCACCAAAATTGTGGCGCGGTCATAAAATAACTTGGAAAAACGATACGATACCAATAATGACTCATGGCAATATATCTATACAGCAGCCCACGATATCGATACTGTATCACCATATTTGGTATCACAATATTTAGATATTTTGGCACGCCGCTAGTATTAAACTTATCTATCGCCATGGCAAAAGCAGGCAATGCCACCAGGTAAAGTTACAGGTTAGATCTGCGGTGATACAACCCCGCTCAAGTATGTTTAAGCACTAAAAAGACTGGCAATTGCAAAATACTAGATAGATTTAATGCTATACTATGGGACTTTCCACTTCTACTGAAAGTGTTTTTCAGACTTCCTATAAGTGATCTGTTCTTCTGTATCTACCTCTGTATCTACCTGCGTTGCACCAATGAAATTTCCCCATGTGGGACAATAAAGGAATATCTTATCTTATCTTATCTTATCTTATCTTAAAGCAATAAAAACCAAATAAGGATAGTGGTGGCATTCCCCTCACCAGAAAAGTATGTGTTTACTGTCATCACATCCACAGCCTTTAGTCATTCTTTCTTATTTGTGCAAAGCAGGTTGAAGGTTGTGACTTTATTTATTCAACACAACATGAACATGAAAGGCAAAGGTTTTTTCCTCAAATCACCAGTTTCACCACTATTTTAAAAAATATGAATTGAAGTGGACAGAAGTTTGGCTTCTTTTCTTTTAAGCAAACTAAATGTTATCCATGTGCCTGACAAGCTAATAAATATAGCAATCTGCAGACAGAGATCCAGATGCCAAGCTCCTCCAAGCGTTCTCTAATCAAACCAAAAAAAAAACATGTGGCTACACAGCTGAAGCTCACAGTTTGTTTCAGCTGCTTTATATTAGTATATATTAGTTTTGAATAGACATATATACATAGAAATAGCTCATAGGTGACCAACGATGCAGATGGTCATAGTGTTTAGCACATTTTTCATCCATAACGACTATAATTTATCGTGATCATTTTGGAACGGAGTGAAGTTAAGCTACGTTGTTCATCTATACAACATCTATACATCGTCTTTCAACTATCTCGTTTTTGCAGATCGTAGCATGCTAGCAGTTTGAAGCAGCGGTTTGGGTTTTGTTAGCCTGCCTCCTTTTCATGGCTTTGTCTTCTTTCCACGCGCAGTCGTAACATTCCTCTGTACTCTAACGCACAAGAGTGGCAATAAAAAAAATACCGCTCGAATGTGTTTATTTGAATCAGAACGGATAAAAGACTTTTCAGTTTCAAGCAGATTTGTGGTTGTGTTTCGCTCTCAACTCTGAAGTAGAAGTTAAAATGCCAACGCTGTATTGATTTGATGTCTTTTTTGGCACATTCGTATGTATAATTAAAGTTTGATTAGTTATTGCTACCACTTTAAATAGTTTTATTGGTCGCTTGTTTGACAGAGACTGCTATAAACATGTGCACCGCTAATGCTCGTTTTTCAGCGTCTGTCCTTTGTTGGACTTTCATCGAATACTAACGCTAAAACACAATTGCATTCTCCTCCGTATCCTTCAAGCTATAGAGTAGGGACTTTAGTAGAATTTAGCTCAAATGTGTTTCTTTGATGCGGAACAAAGACAATGTTTGCCTCGCTTCAATAATCAACGTTGTCAACAATTTGAGACTACAATTATAAGCCAGAGAAAGCTTTTGGGGGTCTGCACTCGGCCCGTGGCTACAAATTGCATAAAAAAGGTTTTGGTCCGGTACCATCGTCTGGTGATTACTGCCAGAGTGAGCTGTTTTGGTGCGATGATGACTGTGTTTGTGAAGAAGGGGTTTCTCTCCATCCCGGGCCTGTTGATGTGAAGGCGGATGAAAGCTGCTTTGAGGTTACAGTACAGCTCTCGCTCGCCGCGCTGCTCCCTCCCCCCGCGTCGTCTCTCGCCGGGTGCTATCTCCGTCAGCCTGCCTCCCGCCTGCCTCTGTTGTTTCCCCGTCCAATTTTCTCTATGCATTCAGCCCTCTCTCCATCACCGCAGACTCTTGTGCTGCCGCCTCCTGCACTTTTCCCCCAAACCCTTCTCGCACAGAGCTTTTGTTCGACTTTAACCAGTTTTGAAAGAAAAGCGGGGGAAATATGGCCAGTCAAACGCTGCAAAATATACTGGGTACAAGCTTTTTGTCCGTCCATTAGTTCTTCTAGTTCTTCAAGTTCTTCTTCTAGTTCTTTTAGTTCTTCTAGTTCTTCTTCTAGTTATTTTAGTTCTTCTAGCTTTTCTTCTAGTTCGTCTAGTTCTTCTTCTAGTTTGTCTACTTCTTTTTCTAGTTCTTCTTTAAGTTCTTCTTCTAGTTCGTCAAGTTATTTTAGTTCTAGTTCTTTTAGTTGTTCTAGTTCTTCTAGTTTTTCTTCTAGTTCTTTTAGTTCTTCTTGTTGTTCTTCTAGATGTTCTTTTAGTTGTTATTTTAGTACTTCTAATTCTTCTTCTAGTTCCTCTTCTAGTTCTTCTTCTAGTTCTTCTTTAAGTTCTTCTAGTTTTTCTTCTAGTTCTTCTAGTTCTACTAGTTGTTCTTCTAGGTGTTCTTTTAGTTGTTCTCGTTGTTCTTCTAGGTGTTCTTTTAGTTGTTCTCGTTGTTCTTCTAGCTGTTGTTCTAGGTGTTCTTATAGTTCTTCGAGTTCCTTTTCTATTTCTTCTTCTTCTTCTTCTTCTTCTTCTTCTTCTTCTTCTTCTTCTTCTTCTTCTTCTTCTTCTTCTTCTTCTTCTTCTTCTTCTTCTTCTTCTTCTTCTTCTTCTTCTTCTTCTTCTTCTTCTTCTTCTTCTTCTTCTTCTTCTTCTTCTTCTTCTTCTTCTTCGTGTTGTGTATTATGGTGGTTGATATCCAAGTGTTACATTACCACCACCCACTGTAGTTAGACTTTAGACTTTCTTTTCCTTCTTTAAATATATTCCACAAAGTATTATTGTTGATCATTGATGCTTTAGGTGATTTTCAGACAGATGTTATATTCTCAGATGGAGGAAATTCTTCTCTTAGTGACGAGAGCGCGGAACTCGCCAATATAAAGTTGTGATGCCAGGTTTTAAGTCATTTAAGTCCACATCGCTGCAATCCAGTAACAACACAGCTCAGAAGAATAATAGATACAAATTGCAGTTTTTGCAGGCTTAAAAATGAAACAACTTCATTTGTTTTGGACCTGCCCTGACACTGCAAGTCTTAAGAAAGGATTTTGTTAAATATGGTCCTCGTTTTTTTTCTCATTAAGTTTAAAGACATGCTGTTTGGTTTCCATAAACACAGTGCACAGAAAGCAAACACTATTATATCATTTTCTCTAGCTAAAGTTCACGTACACATATTTTAGAGTAAGAGGACAGTGTTATAACATGGCTAATAGCACAAAAACGCTATTTTATACAACATAACGTATATAATGTGTGTCTTTAAGAAGATACTAAGGGCGATCCAAAAGATATGGAAATTAAAGGGAACAAATAGGGAATAAGCGGTAGAAAATGGATGGATGGAAATAGTTCTCTAGGCCTGAGCACTACAAGACTGCAAGAAAAGAGCAACTAAATCTGCAATTCATTCCAAGCTGTACACTTGTAAGCGAACAGAACAAAGGGTTCAGGTGCGTGCCCTGAGCCATTTTGAGAAATATTCCCTCTGACCGACCACATGGCACCTCCGAAGATAGCAACAAATGTGCATCTGTTCCCATCACGCTAGAACTCCGCCAATTCCACTTTAGAGTCTAAGAAGTCTTGCTATATTTTTATTCCGCTTGGCTTGACTCGATCAGTCCTCAGGTAACCCACAACGCCGTAAAGATCCTCTATTCAACGCCAAGGAGCGCCAATTCAGTTCAGAGAAAGCGGAACTAAAAAAACAGCTCTTTTGATACAAACCAAAGCCCGGGTTCTTTAGATTTCATTTTGCACTAAAGCAGACTCGTGAACAATGTCTTCACGAGACACTTGGAGCAATTCTGACACATCAGATTATTTGTTATTGCCTCTAAAAAAGCCACACATTCACTTTGGCTTCTGTTGGCGTTATACAAGAGGCACACAATAAAAAATATCGACTACTCTGTACTTTTGTTATTGGATTTCTAGTATTACTTGGGTAATCATTTTGTCAAGACATTTGGCCTAAAGTATCTTGTCTTAGGATATAAATACATGAGTTTCTGCTTCCTGATAGTGCCATTTTGAAGACGTTTCACCGCAATAAACATGATAATAAAGGTAATACAATACATGTTTTATCTTATAAGAATAGGAAGTTGAGCTGAGGTGAATGAAACATGCACAGGTTTAATCAGCACGGTGACTGCTCAGATGTTATATCGGGTGATTTGTTTGAAGTTTTTGAACCTCTTGACACTTTTTGTTGTGTTATTTATAACTCGCTCCACTTCTATCATCTTGGATTGAAGTGAAATCTTTAAGAAGTAAAGCGTCGAAGGAACAAGGGAGGAAAATAAACAACAGAACACTCCAAGTATTCAACCGTTACCTGTGGTGGAAGACATGCTCCATTTTGTGTAAGTGAAAGTACAGATCAAAATGTTACTAGGGTGAAATACAAGATTTTTAAACTTTTCAGTTAAAGTTCAGTTCAAAAATGTGGAGTGGTGGAAAAATGGTTTAAAAGTATCCACAACAAAAAGTGCAGATACCTAAAAATGTTGTTTGAGTACAGTACTTTTTTTACTTCCCAACACTGACCATTACCATATATTCCAATAATAAAATAGATCCATAAATTAGACCTATTATAAATATCACGTAGACATTTTGGCCCTATTTGACAATGATACAAAGTACTTTCAGCTTAAGATATACCGGGTAATGAGTTTGAATGAGTTTAGGTCACACCAAATGATAAAACGGCTTTGATTGACCCACTTTTAATCATGTATTTAAGCATATTTTCCATAGTACTTCATAATTTTGCGCTTTGCATGAAGTGGCATTGTGCTGTACTTCTCCCAGGACGGCCACACTCGTACCTCAAGCGTACCGTACTTTTCTGATTGTATTTCTTTGCACTTGAAGAGGCATGCTTGTTTTCTCATCGATTATATTTACAAGCCTTCTATATTTTACCGTGCAAATCAGAGCAATTGTTTCCAAGTGCATGCATGAATCAATTCCTCCGTGGAGCCTGGGCGTGCGTGTGCGCGCCGCTCAATATCTCCAATTTATGTTTTAATTACGATGATCTACTAAGTGCCGTGAGCTTGGACCCGCTTTCACAGCGCGAGCCAACAAAGGAGGAAGGCATGATGCAATGAATTCTATTGTCTAAATGAAGCAGCTGTTGACTGGGATTCTGTGAAAATAATATAATATACCATTCCACAATGTGCTGACTGAGCAAAGATGGCTAAAAGGACATAAAATAATGTCTTTTTTATGGTTCTGATTTTGAACTCATAAGAAAAAAATGCACTGACTGACTCCAATCAGACAAAGGATCATACAGTCATAATTCATAATCACAAGTTATTATTATTCTTGTCCAGATCATGGCAGTGTTACAATTTTTTGCTTGAATAAATGTCATGCCAACTAAGACTTTCAGATGTATAAAGGTTAAGCTCTACAAAATATAAAAGGTATTGTGTCCAAATCATGTGCCATACTGTCATATTCATATGCAATAACGTCATATTTATGTGCAATACTCATACGCAATAATGTCATATTCATGTGCAATACTCATACGCAATAACGAAATATTCATTTGCAATACTCATACACAATAATGTCATATTCATGTGCAATACTCATACGCAATAATGTCATATTCATGTGCAATACTCATACGCAATAATGTCATATTCATGTGCAATACTCATACGCAATAATGTCATATTCATGTGCAATAATCATACACAATAATGTCATATGCATGTGCAATACTCATACGCAATAACGTCATATGCATGTGCAATACTCATACGCAATAATGTCATATTCATCTGCAATACTCATACGCAATAATGTCATATTCATGTGCAATACTTATACGCAATAATGTCATATTCATCTGCAATACTCATACGCAATAATGTCATATTCATGTGCAATAATCATACGCAATAATGTCATATGCATGTGCAATACTCATACGCAATAATGTCATATTCATGTGCAATACTCATACACAATAATGTCATATTCATGTGCAATACTCATACGCAATAATGTCATATGCATGTGCAATACTCATACGCAATAATGGCATATGCATGTGCAATACTCATACGCAATAATGCCATATTCATGTGCAATACTCATACGCAATAATGTCATATTCATGTGCAATACCCATACGTAATAATGTCATATTCATGTGCAATAATCATACGCAATAATGTCATATTCATGTGCAATAATCATACGCAATAATGTCATATGCATGTGCAATACTCATACGCAATAACGTCATATTCATGTGCAATACTCATACACAATAATGTCATATGCATGTGCAATACTCATACGCAATAACGTCATATTCATGTGCAATACTCATACACAATAATGTCATATTCATGTGCAATACTCATACGCAATAATGTCATATTCATGTGCAATACTCATACACAATAATGTCATATTCATGTGCAATACTCATACGCAATAACGTAATTTTCATGTGCAATACTCATACGCAATAATGGCATATTCATGTGCAATACTCATACGCAATAATGTCATATGCATGTGCAATACTCATACGCAATAATGGCATATGCATGTGCAATACTCATACGCAATAATGCCATATTCATGTGCAATACTCATACGCAATAATGTCATATTCATGTGCAATACCCATACGTAATAATGTCATATTCATGTGCAATAATCATACGCAATAATGTCATATTCATGTGCAATAATCATACGCAATAATGTCATATGCATGTGCAATACTCATACGCAATAACGTCATATTCATGTGCAATACTCATACACAATAATGTCATATGCATGTGCAATACTCATACGCAATAACGTCATATTCATGTGCAATACTCATACACAATAATGTCATATTCACGTGCAATACTCATACACAATAATGTCATATTCATGTGCAATACTCATACGCAATAACGTAATTTTCATGTGTATATAACTGCTGTAAATAAGAGTGTTTACATTGGCCACTATTATTATTATTTTTGTCTTATGTTGTTTTATTTTTATTTATTTTCTTTCTATTTCTTACTACAAATATAAGAGGTTTTTGTCGATAAGAGTTTTGTTTATAAGAGTTTTTTTTTTTTTCTATTAAGAGTGATTTTTAAAGCTTTCTATAAGTGATCTGTTCTTTTACTCCTGTATCTACTGCGTTGCAACACCGAAATTTCCCCATTGTGTGGACAAATAAAGGCTTATCTTATCTTATCTTAAATTTGTTTAAAAGGCTTGATTCATCCATATTTATAATAAAAACAGTTTTGTATCAGCATCAGTATCAGTTTTGTATCATAAAGTATTTTCTAATGACCATCTTTTAGATATAAACAAAAAGTATCAAACTAAACGCCACGCCGCTCACTTCTGGTTATGTAATGATGCCATATTTAGATTTCTTGAGTATCCAAATATTCATCATTTATACATCTTTCACCTCTTTCTTTAGCAGTGGTAACTTTCTCTCTCTTCTCGCTCTTTATTTTGAAAACTATTGAAACTCTTGTGGCTGGACTGAGCATAGTTGCATCTTATTTACAGTTTAAAGCCAGTAACTCAATGACGTCTTTCTTGGCCTCTTTGATTATCCCCGAGAACACTGTAAAGAATTCAACCTTTACCAACAATAATCCCCACATGACGTTGTAGAACGGCAGTTTCTAAAGTGTTTTATTTTTGGAAGACGCAGGAGACAGTTTTTCTTGATAATTAGTCAATCGCAGATGCTCCGGCAGTACTACCTATTATACTCCAGTGGAAAAATGGCCCCATAGTGCGCTGCTGTCAAGCCTCTTAAGTTGATAGCTATGTCTTTACACGCTGCGGGAAGAATCCCTTTCTGTCAAACAGCAGCTGGTGAAGACAACATGATGCGCGGGCCATGGACGAGTGAGCCATCAAACCTCGACTCTGTGACAGGGTTTTGGCAAGAGGAGCTGCCTCACTCTGAACGGCTTTTTGGTGCATGAATCAATGATAATTGTGCTGTGTTTCTGGCTTAAATGGAAGAACTATACCCTCAGAAGTAACAGTCAAAAAGTCCACCGCGAGGAGTGGAAGGAGGTGGACTGAGAGTGACTGAGATGAATCATAGTTCTCCTGGGATTGGGCTTAATTAAGTGGGAAACACTCAGTGCGCCGCTATGCCAATACAAGCCATATCACATAAATTATCAGGATCAATGAAAGCAAGGTTACAATATGCACCAGACGAGGCGGATTTCAACGCAGGATTGAAAAGGAAAATGTGCACAGCTTCCAGCATGTTCTTTGAGGGATGAAAATCAAATTGACTTGGCTACAAGTTATTGGATCTTTTAGTATCTTGGCTTATAAATGACTTGAAAATGAAAAATGAACTGCCAATATATATCCATCAGTTTTGAAAGTTCAAGGATGCAGGCACAACAATAGTCCAATTCTGAAGATATTTGTATTTTTATGATTGCAGTGTACTTATATCATGCTTTTCCACCTTCAAGGCACTTTACTAGGCAATAGGGGTAAAGTGTCTTGCCTTAGGACACAACAACATTTCCTCTAGCGCCCCACTGTGGCACCTGGTGTTCCAGCAGTCTCCCATCCAAGTACTAACCAGGCCCTGACCTGCTTCAGAGAGCTGGAGAGATCGAGCAGTGGCAAGCGGGTACTAAATACTGTACTACAGAAATGTCTTTCAGTGGTAATGTTCCTTGTAACTATATTTGTACTCAACTCCATCACATTTCAAAAACACCAGTTAATATTTCACCAAAACCTGTCTGCAATACTCTGTAACTTAAAACCTTAAGCATTGGCTGTAACTTTATTCATACATGTTTGTCACCAGCTTTCCAACTGATTTGTGATCAAATCAAATCCAACACCCTAATCCCCGGCTTCATCGGGCACTAATTCCATTTCAAACCAAGCCTCCTTTCTCCCCTTCATCCTTCATCCCTCCTGAAAAGAACAGTGATTAGAAGTAGTCTTATGTGGTGACTATTGCCACCCATCCGCCTCACCCAACGGGACCTGTTTGAATCTTCAAAGCCAAAGCCATTTCTATCAACATCCAGGGATCAGGCAATTTCACCATCCCGCCCCCACCTGCCTAAAACGGGGAGGGCTGTAGTGTTTCTGGGCCTCGGTTGTAATCTCTATGGCTGTCGACAGATCTCGCGAAAGGGTCAGCGGCGATAACAGAAAGGCTCAGGGGGAGGCAGGGGAGAGGAGGGGGAAGAAGAAAGATCCAGGGGCTAAAAGCACAGAAATGCCGCTAAGTGCTGTAGGGGAGGCAGAGGCAGAGATTTAGATGAGAAACATGATTGGAGTGCAAAGCCAGTCCGGGTACAATCCACTACCAGTAACCTATGGCCTACAGCAAAAAGATATATTGTATAGAAGTTTGGCTTTCAGAAAGACTTACACAAAACAAACTGTACTTGTCTCACAGCGGTAACTGAAAAAAAGACCACTCTAACCTTGAAGATCTTCTGGATCAGGGATAAACGCTCAATTTATCAAAAGCCATAAAGTTGCTGTATCACAAAACTTGAGTAATATTCTGACACTATATCAGTGGTGAACCAGCAGGTCAGAGGGTTGTTCCACGGCACTTGTTGTTTTTTTTTGTTTTCCTGCAAAATATTCTTTTCCCAAAAAGCTAAAATGACCCTTTCATATTTATAAAGACATCTTGTAGAATTACAAACCAATCAACCAAAATGAAAACCTTGCTGGAGCCAATCAAAGGCAATTACCATTTTAATTATTAGCTCAAATCACTTCTAAATCAATATTTATCTACAAACTGGGTCCAATTTGTCATGGGTGAGCGCCCGACAAACCAATGACCCAGCTAGAAAACACTATTTTTATTTTGTCATAGCCTCATGACCTTTTGTTACATTCAGTCCAGTCGGTCCCTTATTAAAACCGCTATTAACCAGAACTAAAACGAGACATAATGGTGGAAAAGATGGCAAGGTGAAAGGTCGTATGCAGGGGACAGGATCCATGTTCCGCATTGGCATCGGCCTGACGTGGCGCACATAAGACATTACTCACAGTCCGTCAGTCGCTGGCTCTTATGTATTTGATATACATATGGAGATTCATAGTCTGGGGTTGCTTTCTGCACGCTGCACGCTGAGAAGCAGCATGGTAGGCAGTGACACAAAGCTAATGCCTTGTCACACAGGCTGTCGGCAGATTAGCCAGTGGATTACACCCCAGCCATTAGATGTGCAAGGAGCGAAAGGCCACAAACATGCCAGAGGAGGAAGAGGGGAGGAAGAGGGGAGCGAGGAGAAGCTGCTGCTGGGAAAGAAGTGTTTGAAAATGTAAAGAGAAAAGTTTTACCGGCACGTGTTCGGACATAAATGCACTGTAAATGACTGGTCCTGAATAATTACCACTATAACTACTAAACCTGTACATCTGCTCATGCCTATGCCGCTTGTACACATTCTCACCAGATTCCACATTTTTTGGACTTTGTGCTTCTTTCATGTGTTCCTTTTTTAAATAGAATTCAATACATGAATTAAATAGTAAAAAGCAATAATGAATCAAATAAATTAAGTTTAAAAAAAAAACTCAAATTAAAATGAATAAAATGAATAAAATGAATAAAATGAATAAAATGAATAAAATGAATAAAAATAAAATAAATAGAATAACCCTAACCCTTATGTCATATTTTGGAATCGCCTACAATTTCTTTCCCATTGAGGAAATAGTATTTATATTCAGTGGAAGCCATAGCTGCCTCGAGACATAATGGCTGAGAAGTGGGCACCATTATTTACCAGATTTCTCAAGATATTTATTCTGTATTATTTTATTTTTATCCCCATTAGCTTTTCCGAAATGGTTAAAATGGGGTGGTTAAAATGAAAAATTGCAGTTAAAGTTAGCGCACACTTTACAATTACACCAGGAGTTCCCAAACTTTTTAGCATGAAACCCCCAAAATAACCAACGCAGGGCTTTTATTTTGAAGTGGGTGAGATTTAAATCATGTTTATTGTATTCGTCTGAGTAGTTTATTGTCCAAATTCTAAAAAGAAAAACCCAAAAACGATCAATTAAAAAAGAAGGGGAGAAAAATAAAGAAAAGAAAAGGCGTGTCATAAATTAGAAATGATATTTTCCAAGTCATCCTGTAAACCCCACCCTCACTTTGGGAACCACTGAATTTTACAATAAAATAGTAGAAATGCTTAACAATACCTTATCAATAAATGGTGACATTATAGGGAATATTAGATAGATATAGAATAGATAGAATAGATATAGATAGAAGAGACATTAAAACGTTGAATATTTTACAATTCAACACTTCCAAGAACCTCATTTAAACTATACTTTTGTTCAGTTTTGTTGCAAATATTGGCTACTCACACACATATATTTGAACAGAAACAGTTCAAGCTGCAGTAGTTGAACCAGTTGAATAGCAGTACGTATTCAGTGCGTGTAAATGCCAGTAAACTTCTGACAAATACAAGTTTTAAATGAAGTACTTTCTGCAGTGTAGGAGGAAGTATACCATGAAACATTAAATGGATGTCTGTCAGTGCGCTCCCAGAGGAAATGTACAGATGTACGTTAATGGGAGTCTCGGCAGGGAGCACAAAGTTACTTGACAAACATTCTGTCACGTTAACATTTTACGAATGGCCAACATTAACGGAAATATGTTTGAAAAGTTAGATCTATGGCTATCATGAAGTCTTTTGGAGAAATCTGCCATAACTGGAATTGTGAGAATCAATCATTTGACTTCACCATCTGACGCATGATGACAAAAAGCCCATAATTACCAAGAACAGAATCTTTTACAACAATTGATTTGACATGCCTAAATGTTGAATCTGAATAGAAAACACTTTTATGATACAATAAAGACTCAAGTTAACCTTTAAAGCCTTATTTCAAATTCAGCAACTCACCCTCTCAGTCCCACCTCCAGCAGCCCCCACCACCGAGCACTTTATGGATGTAATGACACATAATTGTGCTGGATTTGCCCGTTATAGGAGCTTCATTTGGAGCTGGTATTTACATGAATGGAAGGCGAGAAGTCAAGTTAACAGACGCTAATGGAAAATGCTGATACCCATTCAAAGGACATCGAGAATTGTGCCGCTCGTAATGTCATTCTCTCAGTGAAGGCAGAGATTTGCTGGCCAAACATTGGAATTAGATGGTTATATTGCAATATCGCTGTTTGGCCAAGTCAATATCTAGATAAAATTGACCAAGATGGGCATAGTATTGTTATCTATTTCAGAGAATCAGAAAAGGTTTATTGCCAGTGAACATAATTCACAAACATAAGAACTTGCTTTGGTGATACAGTGCGACATAAAACAATGAACAATGATAAAGACTATATAACAAACACTGTTAGCCCTGAACACTTGCAATACTGACTTAACCATGTGCAATAACGTCATATTCATGTGCAATTACTGCCGTACTCACATGCGCAATAACTGATGAAAATAGAGTGTTTATTTTACCATTATTATTAGTATTATCTTGTCTTACGCTAGCTGTTTTTATTTTATTTTAATTTAATTTAATTTTTATCTTTGTTTATTTTCCCCTCCATTCTTTATTAGGAAATGAGAGGTTTTGTCTATAGGAGTTTTTGTTTATAAGAGTTTTTGTTTATAAGAGTTCTTCTATTTTTTAAACTTACTATAAGTTATCTGTCCTTTTCCTCTGTATCTACCTGCATTGCAACAATGAAATTTCCCCAAAGGATTATCTTATCTTATCTTATCTTAAAATAGGCTTAATATGTACACAAATTTACAGTTGAATTGACATATGTAGTGCAGTGAGTGATTAAATCATGGTTAAAAAGACAGTGTTTAGGAAGTTTTTATTTATTGTTACTTTCCAAAAATCAGAGCCCCGCCGCATGTAAATGTGCAGTCGGATAAAAACTAGGGGCACACTAAGAGTTTGAAATCAGCAGACATTCAGTGTGTTTATTTGCGCTGCAGAGAGCAAATCCGTTTCCAGCATGAAAATCAAATGCGTCGCTTATATATGTTTGACAAACGTGTAGTTATATGTATGATAAACATTTATACTAGCACAATGTTTTGGTGCTAATGCTAAATTACCAGACATCCGTGAACATCCCTCAGCCCATGTTTGTACCTATTTGGTTATTTGACCTGGGACAGGAGCAATCTGAGAGATTTTTTGGCGGCAAATAAGAATTGAGTTTGGTTGTCGTCTGTAAAAATAGTGAATGTCAAATCCCAACTCCGTTTGGCTGTGTCTCTCCGATACTTTTTACCCCGCTACTGTCCAATAACGCCTCATCAGCAACACCGAGTACGTGTCGTGCCAGAACGAGCATCTGATGTGAAAATGTTTGCCAACTTTAAATGGAAACATGAGGCACATGCAGGGACGTCAGGTTTATTAGATTAATCGATAATCAGGATTATTTCTGTCACAATGTAATCGTAAAGACTGAAATAAATGTATAATTGTGACATTTGTAGAGGAAGAAATTCATTGTTTTTAACGCAATTTATAGAAAACAAAATTAGGTCTTTTTAGTTCTTCAATTAAAAGAAATGGGACAATTTCAGAAGCTGAATTAAGTCTTTTCTGTTCACTCTTTCCTCAAAAAAACACACAAAAATGTCAAAACTTTTTTAAAATGTCTTATTTTTTTATCTATGTCAAATTGATCATTCAGAAAGTTTGATATCATACATCAGATGATCACATAATGAGAAGCAGCAATATGTTGAGGTCTTGATGTTATTAAATCGCAAATAATCGTTCAATCGTAATGTTTATCCTCACAAAAATCGTCACACTTCAACGTAAACTCTTGAAATCCCTGTAAAAAATGCATCACACTCACATTATCCCACACAGTTACCCTATATATCACAACAGACATTCTAAAACGGTGCAGCCCTGAAGTATGGCTCTACATTCAGTGCATAAAGTGTGTGCTTGCGCTCGTATGCCAGCCTCCACGCGTGCATTATGTGTGGGCACGCATGCAGAGATGACGCCGATGTCATTGAGGGCGCTTTAGCTGGTTGACTGATTTGAATGTGTGCCGTGGAATCAGGCCCGTCTCACCAAGTGCCAAGGGGAGAAGAGCGGGGAGAAACTGTGTGAGTCCCCACTGGATATTTAGGCTGTTTATTATGATAAGCCTTCACACACTTCTCCTCTCGCAACAGAGTAAACATGAGCACGAGGGGAAGAGGATTTAAGGGAGAAAGAGACACTTGCATTGAGCAAATTGTGCTTGAGAAATGTCAAATGTGTTTTTAAGCCTGTTGCAAGCGAATATAGGTCTTGTGCCAGTCCCATGTCTGGAGAAATACTGCAAGGTGTGTGTTTTTAAGCCTGTTGCGAGCAAATTACGTCTTGTGTCAGTCCCATGTCCAGAGAAATATGGCAAAGTGTATGTTTTCAGGCCTGTTGGAAGGAAATATACGTCTTGTGCCAGTCCCAAGTCTGGAGAAATATGGCAAGGTGTATGTTTTCAGGCCTGTTGGAAGGAAATATACGTCTTGTGCCAGTCCCAAGTCTGGAGAAATATGGCAAGGTGTATGTTTTTAAGCTTGTTGCGAGCAAATTACGTCTTGTGTCAGTCCCATGTCCAGAGAAATATGGCAAAGTGTATGTTTTCAGGCCTGTTGGAAGGAAATATACGTCTTGTGCCAGTCCCAAGTCTGGAGAAATATGGCAAGGTGTGTGTTTTTAAGCCTGTTGCAAGCAAATATACGTCTTGTGCCAGTCCCATGTCTGGAGAAATATGGCAAGGTGTATGTTTTTAAGCCTGTTGCGAGCAAATATACGTCTTGTGCCAGTCCCAAGTCTGGAGAAATATGGCAAGGTGTATGTTTTTAAGCCTGTTGTGAGCAAATATACGTCTTGTGCCAGTCCCAAGTCTGGAGAAATATGGCAAGGTGTATGTTTTTAAGCCTGTTGTGAGCAAATATACGTCTTGTGCCAGTCCCATGTCTGGAGAAATATGGCAAGGTGTGTGTTTTTAAGCCTGTTGTGAGCAAATATACGTCTTGTGCCAATCCCAAGGCTGGAGAAATACTGCAATGAGTATGTTTTTTAAGCCTCTTGCAAGCAAATATACGTCTTGTGGCAGTCCCATGTCCAGAGAAATATGGCAGGGTTTATCGGGATGATCATTACAAAGTGTCAAAATTGAGTTTGATTAAGCTCAAGCAATTGTGATGAAAAATACTGGGTCAAAACATCTCCAAAACGATGTTGAAACTTGGGTAATTCATGTTCTATTGTATTGCCTTTTGATAATTCATTTCAGAAACCTTTTGTCCAGTGAAATGTTTTTCCAAATGCCTGAAATGATTGTTTAAATGTGGACAATTTGGCTATAATTTTGCCCCAGTCTTGGCTTTTTTGATCATTTTCCGATCGTACCTGGCAAACTATAAAATGATCCAATGGTGTTTTTTGCAACAGTTAATCCTAACACTGTTTCCAGAAACCAATTCCCAATAGTCAGAATAGTCGGCCCCAATTTACCACTTCCTTACATTGGAACGCTGGATCTAAAACATTTTCCTTGGCAAGGGCTGAGATGCAAAGCGGATCTACAGTGAACGAGGACTTTGCAGCGACATTAATTCAACTGCATTCCACTGATAGTTCCCATACCACGGCTTGAGAAGCACTTTGCTGGCATAAGTGTGAACGCAGGAAGGTTCAAACGCAGAAGACAGGAGACTTACTGCGCGCGTACACGGAAAGATCGCTGCCAGTTCACAACCTATTAAATCTAACTCCACATTCGTCTCTCCTCGTCCATCTCGCGGGGGAGCCATTGCACCTTTCAAACCCTTGTCTCGCTTAAAGAAGGGCCCAGATGTAAGTCAAGGGGCCGCTTTGGATTAGCCAGAGAGAAAAGCTAATTTCCTTTTGCCATTTTGCGAGTATTTAATTTGAAACAATTAAGATATTACGGCGCGGTGGATTCGCTACACGGAGTGACAGCTGGGAGCAATCCCATAAACCCCTGAGCCGTAGTGAACGAGGAACCTCGCAGCCGTCTCCTCCTTTCCTAGATCCTTCTTTGTGTAATTTCACTCGAGCATTAAGCAAAAGGCTCCACTGAGGTGAATGTTGGAGCGTTCACGATGGCCAATTACTTAGCTGCTCATAAATGCCGGTGATGGCGGGCGAGAGAACGGGCTTACGTTGATCAAGACCAAATAGAAGCACTTGAGTTGTTGTGGACGGCTTTACTTTAACACCTTTCATTGCACTTGTACGTTTATAGCAGTAGTAAATAATCTAGCAGAGAAGTGCCAGCCATAGAGGGCAGCAGAGAGCAACTGAGATGTCTTATTTTGGTGCATTTAGGCAGTTCAAACGGAAAATTCGCTCGTCGTGCTTTACGATACATGATGAGTTAAAATACCAGAAATGAAATAGTTTGTCCATGTTTTTATTTCATTTTTTACTTGATTGAACTACAACATCAGAATCCCCAAAAAGTTGTTTTGCCATTGTCACTTGGAACCTGCTTTGGCAATATGGTATACAAAATAAAATATAAAAACTTCAGTACAGACATAACCAATATGCAAAACTAGCTCCACTGTAGCTAAAGAGTTATTGACATGAATTGTTAAAGTGACAGTCCAACGACGGAGGCTGAGAAACTGTTCTTGTGCCAAATGAATTGGTATTGGCCCAACAAAGCCATTCTGGAAAGTACTAAAATAACAACAAATGAAAAAATAAATAACTGGGCGAAAACGACCAACACAGCACTCCCCTTTTTGGTCTCGTTTGATACAGTCCCACGACCTTTTGGACCTGTGGTTGGTCACCATATTTCGTGTATATATTTTGGCATCCTTTGTGCTGACTTGCATGCCGCCTTTGTCAGCACCGACCCATCAATTCTTCTTTCGCGGTGGCACAGAAGGGCATCGGCCGACGAGAATTGATGAAGGCATTGTTGTGAGAATGCCAGGGAGGGGATTACCGAATGGGCAGGGGTGTATATTTTTTGACGTCCTATGAAGGGGGGGATGGGGCGTTGGATAAGAGTGGCCTGAGCATCTTTTCATGGACACTGAACTGTAAAATGGAAGAGCCAGAGCAAACAATAGCGGTGATCAATTGGCTTTTGGCGAGCGGTTTCCCGTAAAATGCCCCGGCGCGATGGACGGTGAGGTAAAGGGCGAACGCGACACAATTGGGCGTCGATTTGAGTTCGGGGAAGAGCAGATAGAAAGGAAGGACGATGGAAAAAAAGAAGGAATTTGTTGGAGTTTTTCTAGCGTTAAAAAGAAACCAAATAAAAATGGTGAGTGCAAATGTTAAACACATTTCATGCATGATTGTTTTTGACGTATTAACTTGCTTTTGGATACTTTGCTTTGGCATTTTATGATTTAGAACTTAGAACAAAAGCACACGGCAGCAGAGAGAATTAAAAAAGTGTAATAAACAAAAGCTATCGAGCGCCCCCTGACGTACTAATGCAAGCATGGAGTTGTGATGAATGCAATTTGAGAATAAATGTTTGAGTTGTGGACGTAAAACAGCGTTGCAGACCTCTGGATCTCTACCTTTGAGGGCACAGATCTGGGAAAGTGTTTTTGTGAGCCTCAGAGATTTAACTAATCATGATTCATCAAACAAGCATGAATGAAGAATAAATGCAACTTCGGGTATGGTTTTTATAAAGGAACATTGTTATAATTGTTCAAAAAAGGCTATTTTGCATATGATGTCATTTAAGGGAATGACATTGTTATTATATTTCAACAATATTACTCTCACATGCAGCACATTCAAAACAGCCACACAGTTAAAATGGTATAAATATAGAAATTGAATAGAAACATATATATATATATATATATATATATATATATATATATATATATATATATATATATATACACATCATTTTCATAAGCCCACATAATGTGTCTGTGACTCAGTAAAATGCAAGTTAATCCTGCGCTGCACTTAACAGTCGCTGCACTTCAATGACAACAACAAACACTGCATTATTAGAGTATTATGGGGACCGGGGAGAACTCAAAAGCATCTATTAGTCTCCATGGCAACAAAATAGTTGTTTTGCACATCTTCACCTGTCCATCATCTGTGAGGGCTCCACAGAGCTGTGCCATTGGCCAAAAACCTCTAAATGTGATGCACACAATGTTCAAAGGTTTCTTTTGTTACATGTACGATTTAATCAAGTTCACACGTGACATTTCTCCCTTTGTATGAACAGAGGTAACATTTAAAGTGACTGTCTGTTGAATGCTAAGTGCATAAGTGACATTTCTATAGATCTGTTGACTGGGTTTATTGTTAATACCTCTGCAATTACTGGGCCAATCCACATGAAACAAAAAACTGGCACAAAATGCATCGCTTCAACCCCAAAGATGTGATTATTGTCGAAAAGACTGTAAGACGTGGGAATAATGTGGCAAGTTTTGTCATGCAAGTCACAAACAAATAATGATAAGGAGCAATTGTGGATGATAAATGTTGAGATTTTATTCAAAAACACTTCAAAAAGACTTCCAATACATATAAATATACAACATTTAGGCCATGCTACAGTTACCAAGGATGTTTGACCTCTCACTCAAAATTGAAAATCGCGTTTGTTAGCAGTAAAAAGAAAAGAAACTGGAGAAAAGAACAGCAATTTGAAACATTTTCTGTACTTTATTTGCATTTAACATTCAACATTACCTTTATTGTATATGAAAAAGCACATATTTGAGGCTGAAAAGTGGACAGATAAACCCGCCAGCTCAGAAATATCCAGAAATGTAAGAAAAACAAATATTGACGTGTTTCCCACCCTCCTGCATGTTTCGGTGCAGGCTGTTGCTCCCGCCATCCTAGTTGATCTCTTAATGCCCATAATTGCTTCTCAGCTCATTGCGTACCCCCCGTGCCAACATGAAACTAAATCAAACCAGGGTCCCACTCCTTCTCCCGTCCCCCCTCACGCCGCCTGACATCATAACAAGGTGATATTGACTCCTCACGACTCGGTGGGCTCGACACACTCCACTAAACTTGACCTGAAATGGGCCACGTTGCGTTAAGAGTGAGATGCCCTGGATTGTGCTTCGTAGCTGTAGCGTTCTAGCAACGCCAAGGATAGCGTCTTCGGCGGTGACAAATCAAAAGGTTTTACGCTAACTTCATTTGCCCGCGCTAACCTTTTGTCGGTAGATGCGAGTGTATGAAAAGGTCAGGTGAAAGCGTGGGTCAAGTAGCGAGTCAAATGACCGCAATCAATGTGGGGTAACTGGTCGTTTGTCTTTATCTGCACCAAAGTGGCAGACTTGTGGCTATTGTTAACGATTAACTCCCACCCCGGGCCCATAGTCGGTCAATTCATTACCTCTTACTATAACAAAAGGAATGAATATGATATAGAACGTATTTTCCGGACTATAAGTCGCACTGGAGTATAAGTCAAAGCCAAAAAATGCATAATAGAGAAGAAAAAAACATATAAGTTGCACTGGAGAATGAAATGTGCTTACAAGTGTGAAAATAACAAATAATGTCACATATAAGTCGCTCTGGAGTATAAGTATATAAGTATAAAAGTATAAATATAAGTATAAGTCGCACCCCGGCCAAAATTAGGAAAAAAGGTGCGACTTATAGTCCGGAAAATACGGTAATTTATTTATTCGATTTTTATGAAATTGCGGGGATGGGTCAAATGCAAAGAAAAGACTAATTCAGAAACATTGTTGGGACATAGTAACTCAATACATGTACTGAGAATACATATTATTCAGAATACTACTTTTGAGTAATTGTATTCCGGTTCAATTACTATTTTTTTCCCCGGTACATTCATAAGAAAATACATTTTAATTAACGTATTCACCAATCTGTAACTAAATGCATTTTTAAAGAATTCTTCCCAACACTGTTAGTGAAACAAAAAATTTCGGAGTCATAATTTATGAAGAGTTGAGTTTGAGATCTCACATAAATGACACAAAAGGAAAAATATCCAAAGTTATTGCATGTTTTCACTAAATAGCACAGCATTATTAACATTATACAACTCAATAATCGTCCCATATTTGACATATTTGTGTACAAATTTGGGGTCCGCTTGTTCAACAGATACCGAATACAACCAATATTTATTTTACAGAAAAGGGCTTTGAGAATTGTCACTGGAAGTCGTTATAGAGATCCATCAAATCCATTATTTATTCAACTTAAAATACAAAAAAATCATGATATTGCTGACCTAAGGATTCTGAAAGTAATGTATAAAGCAAAATATGACCCGAAATATTACCCGTAAACATTCAAGGACTTTTGGAAAGAAGTAAGAAGTCACTATAATCTAAAAGCACCAGACATTTTCAAAAAGCCCAGATTCAGAACCAAAATAATGGAATGAAGCGTTTCTGTGAAAGGAGCGAATTTATATTATGATTTTGACAAAGAAATCAAAGAATCAAGAACAAAAACTGCATTCTAGAAAGACTTATATAAATATGCAGTAATGGCATATTTACAGTAAAGTTAATTAATATGCAGTGTCTCTGAAATAGTTCAATACAAATAAATAAACACGTCAAAAGTATGAACATTTTGAAATCTGTTTGCAATGTAATTTTTGTAAAACATCAGTGTTAAGTAAAATTTAATATATATATACTTTCTGCTCCTTTTCATTCATTCTATATTTTACTATATGTCACTGATCATGTATTGTATATGTTTTATTTTATATAGGATTTAATGCATGTACCTTGTTGCTTAATAGACAAAGAAATAGTTTATTTGATTATGAATAATCCATGACAAAGAAGCCTTTGTCCGTTTTTCAGCCATTCTTTTCAATCTTAATTATAATCTCTACTCTATTCTAATGTCTTTGCTACGGCCAAAGAAAAGATATTATTTTGATTTCATATTATAGGAATTCAGCCAATTTAGCAATCTCTTCGTTTAGTTCCAGTATTTAAAAATTGTTCGCTCAAGTCTTCATTTCTGTGTACAGTAAATCTCCATTAAAGTCCAAGTATATAATGACACCAGACTGCAGTTAGCGCTAACAGCTAATGTCTAAAAAATAACTGTTGGCACAAACCCAACCCTGAAGTAATCTTCCTCTACCAGCCAAGCTCTGTGGTAATAGCTGGCACCTCCCGACTGCTGCAGTGGAGGTAAAAAGCCCCAAAGCCATGTTTATTAATGAGATATTGTGATTTTTAACAGTATTATAAAGTTATAGGAAGTCTAAACTGGTAATAAATGCAGGAAGTGGAAATAAGCTATAGACCTGCGGGTTTGTCTGTTTGTTTATTGCATTAGAAATATAGGTTTATGATAAATATGCATTAAGGGGAGACACTTTAGGTGACAAGGCAAAAAGATCTTTGAAACTTGTGTTTACTTAGAAATGTAATAAATATATACATTACAAGTTGTGTTTTCATATATACATAAGGCATATAATGTGGAAAAATAAATCCATATTTAGATATATAAATATAGATAGATAGATATACATAATATTTTACCCATTTGGGACATAAATCAGAAAATGTATAGAGTCAATTAATTAAATACAAGAAAACCGGTATTTTGGACTTATTTGAGTAAACCAGATCTTACAAAAAATTGGCGTAAAAAATCAAATTCTGCCACATTTTTGAAGAGTTAAAACATTAATAAATCAGGCTTGGATTTAAATATAAACATATCCTTCCATATGATTCGTCAAAATCTTGCCGTAGATTGTAATGTTATAAATACAACATAAAGACAAAGATATTTATGTCTCCACTGGAGAAAAAGGCATTTCGAGAAAACGGTCTCTGAAGTTTCAATGTCCCGTATAAATCTATGGATGCAAGTGGATTAAATGAAATAATAAACCATCTTTCGGTGCAGAGCGGACAATATTGTTTTGATGTGAAAGCTCATACTGTATGTTGAGAGAGCAAACTCACCAAAAACTGTGTCTTGTCACTACAAACCGGCCAATCAAATACAGAAAAGGGTTTTGTCTTTACCAAAGTAGTAGTAAAGTAGTAGTAGTGGCTGCTTGTTTTCCTCAATGAGTCTGGGCTACGATCTTACAGTATTAAGTAGTAATAGTAATGACGGCGTTAACCCTGCGACGAGCCGGCCCCTTGTCCAGTGTGTACCCGCCTAAAGTCACTGGGATAGGCTCCGGTCACCCGCGACCCGGGTACAAGCGGTCGAATATGAATGAATGAGTAGTGGTGGTGGTGGTGGTCGTAGTACTAAAAGTAATAGACTATGACAAATATTTGAAGTAAGATAAGATAAGATAAGATATTCCTTTATTGTCCACACATGGGGAAATTTCATTGTTGCAACGCAGGTAGATACAGAGGAAAAGGACAGATAACTTATAGGAAGTTTGAAAAACACTCTTAATAGACGAACTCTTATAAACAAAAACTCTTATAAACAAAACTCTTATAAACCTACAGACAAAAAAACTCCCACTTCCCAACAAGGGATGGAGGGGGGAAATAAATAAAGATAAAGATAAAAATAAAAATAAAAATGAAAATAAAAATAAAAATAAAAATAAAAATAAAAATAAAAATAAAAATAAAAATAAAAATAAAAATAAAAATAAAAATAAAAATAAAAATAAAAATGAAAATGAAAATGAAAATGAAAAAGAAAATGAAAATGAAAATGAAAATGAAAATGAAAATGAAAATGAAAATGAAAATGAAAATGAAAATGAAAATGAAAATGAAAATATAAAATAAAATAAATTAAAAACAAATAGCAGTAGTAGTAACAATGGCAGCTTAATTAATAATAAAAGCATTTGTAATTACTTGTGGCAGTAGTTGCAGTAGTATGGTATTGCAGTATAGTATTGCAGGCAATGGTAGCAAGTAGTAGTTAGTTATAGTGCTATAGTTACCTCCATCAATGTGGGGTAACCGGTCATTGTTATAGTGATAATATTGGCAATAAAAGTGCTAAAACAAGTCTATAACACTTGTAACCCCGGAGGTACTTTGGCTTCTCATGAGTCAGGTAGTTGTATAAACTTGAAGAGGATTAATTTGATAATAAAGCGTTGTGAGGAAGACACCAAGGGCACGTTACATGGCTGTCACTGTTTAAAACTTATGTAGGTCACTATCTGAATTATAGATGCTATCGCAGACGAGGAGACTCTTTATACAGCTGTCTGGCACGCCACCAAATACGTTAACCCTTTCTGCCCAACATGTGCACTGCGTAATTATGGCTATTAATCATCCCAGAAGGCTGATGTTGAGGAAGTATTACGGGTCCGGACTACAAAAAAATAAGAAATAAGGTCGTATTGGTCAACATAGCTGTAAAATGATGACTGTCTCTGCTGTTTTCAGTGGCGTCAGACTGGAGGGGGTGAAGGGTACTTTTGCATCCGGGGCCCCAGTGCGGAGAGGGGCCCACAAACAGTCTGTAATGTGCATTTTACATATAGAGAACTTTCCAGCTGGTGAGGAAACTCTTTGCACTCATAGTTTACGACAGGATATGCATTAGGTGAGGCTGATGGTGAGATGTTTAGAGGTTAACGCTAACTCCGCTATCAAGGCATTCAAAAGGAATAATATCTAAACTATACATATATATTTCTTAATAATCTGGTAAATCTCTACTAAATATTTTACGCTGGAATTCAGTTTACACACTGAAAGGGTCTATAGCAGTAATAGTTTGGGTGGTTTCCATAATTTAATGCTGCTAAAAGAGTACAGATGAGCACAGTTTACACATATTCTGTATTAATTCATATTTTAATGAAACAGAATGAAACATTTTGGGGGTTCCACTTCCTTGTATCCAGACTTTTTCACAGTATGGCATTAAACTTATCTATATTTGCAATTCTTCATTCACAAGTGTTTATATTGCTCAAAAACACCTGGAAAAACATCAGATCTTAGTGTGAGCGGGGTTGCCTCTCCACAGATCTGACCTGTAACTTGTCCTGGAGGCTCGTCTCGTCGTGAAGACAGAAAAGTTTAGTGCCACTTTGGAAAACGCCAGGCAAAGCAAGAACCTCTCCAAGCAAGTGGTAGGGCCGTGGATCAGAAAAGTGACACAGTGCACCTTAAAGTCAACAGCTTCGCTTCCACCACCTTGGCGTTTGTCGCAGTTGGCCCCGCCCCTTCGCCGCCTCCGCCCCTGACTGCTTGGGCAATGGCCATAAACAAGTCAATCTCCGTCCGTCTCAACACATCGGATTAGATTTATCCGCTTAAAGATAGATTGTTATCCCAAAGTGCGCAGGTCTCGCTTGATGGGGAAATTAATTTTACGATGACTGGTTTACTTGATCAGGGGCCTGAGGTGAAAGGAGCGAGGGGGGGCGGGGGTGTAATAAATGCATCAAGTGTGGGGTGGGAGGAGGCTGAGAGGGAATAAATAAACGCAGGCTTGTTGTGGATGCCGACAAGCGTTTTTTTTTTTTTTTCCCATGCAGTGTTTTACTTGAGGTTGTTTTTAGTGGCCCAACTTCAATAATGTGTTTCCTCAGAGCGAATGATAAAGCCCAGAAAGGACACGCTCCAATCACCAATACATCGCAGGTTGTTCAAATTGTTCTGTATTAATTATCTGTACCGTATTTTCCGGACTATAAGTCGCACCTTTTTTCATAGTTTTGGCCGGGGTGCGACTTATACTCCAGAGTGACTTATATGTGATATTTTTTGTTATTTTCACACTAGCAATCGCATTTCGCATGTTGATTACTTTCACACTGACAACCACAAGAGGGCGCTCTAGGCTCTAAGCGACGCAGAAGAAGAATGAGCACTTCCTCTACGTCCGGAGTTTGTGGAGTTGTTTAGAAGTGACACAGAGGAAGAATAATTCAATGAATTGAGTGATTTGGGGTAAAACTGATGCTTTGGTAAACTTGTTAGCATGTTCTTTATGCTATAGTTATCTGAATAACTGTTAATATGTTACGTTAAAATACCAGACACTTAGTAGCTGAAGGTGCTACGTTAGCATACGTACACCTATTCACCATGTTCTCTAATCTGTTCATATTTAAATTTGCATTTCAAGATGAAATGTCTGCTCTTGGTCTTGGATTTTAGCAAATCAATTCCCCCAAAAAATTGCTACTTATACTCCAGCGCGACTTATATATGTTTTTTTCTTCTCTATTATGCATTTTTTGGCTTGTGCGACTTATACTCCAGCGCGACTTATATATGTTTTTTTCTTCTCTATTATGCATTTTTGGCCGGTGCGACTTATACTCCAGTGCGACTTATATATGTGTTTTTCTTCTCTATAATGCATTCGGTATTTATTTTGCATTATGGCACTTATTGAGCCACAGTTCTAAAGCGGTAGACGGTAAATGCATCTGCAGCGGGTGGAAAATACCTGGCTTGGTTGCCGTTCCCGACATGTTGTCTCTCCTCCGCAGCCTCATACGCGCTGTTGTCTTTACGTCGGAGAAACCAGAGTAATGGCTTGAGTGACAGTCATTTGTAAAGCGCCAGCGACTTGTCAAGGTGAGGAGGCCTGCACCCGGGGCGAGCGCCAGATTGACACGGAGAGATATTGTGTTTTCACGTCTGTCCGCCTCAACGCAACATGTGGAATTGACCCTCGTTGCATGCTCCATTAGCAGAAGGATTATCAGCACAATGAGAAGATGTCCACTGTGGAATAAACCAACAGCAACAGCAAAATGAAATGTTGGAGGTAGTGTGTTTTTCTAGAGCGATGGAAACACACAAATATGTTTTAGCATGTTTTCAAATTGCATTAAAAAAAAAGATGCCCTTTTCATGACCTATAAAGCAAATTATGTACAGTATGTGGTGTTTTTACATGTTGGTTTTGCCATAGTTTTAAGTAAATAAATAAAATTGAATACATTGAATAAATTGAATACATTGAATACATTGAATAAATTGAATAAATTGAATACATTGAATAAATTGAATAAATTGAATTGAATAAAATAAAATAAATAAAATAAAATAAACAGAACATACAAATACATTAACATTTTTTAAAAATACATTACAATCAATTAAATAAATACATTTAATAGCTTTAATGAACAAAATTAATCAAAGAAAATGGAAAAAACAGGAAAAAAGGAACAGCTCCCAAATTAGACTCTCTTTAGGTTCCTTATGGATTGATTTAAAGTATTGCATTTAAATTCTGATGTCATGTCATTGCATTTAAAATTCCTCTGAAAATGAAAACAACTTTACAAATTCACAAAATGTCAGATAGTACAACACACATGAGCTTTGACTTATCGCTCAATGAATAAAACTGGAACAATATTTTTGGAGGCTGAGAATTTCCTTTGCAATAATGGGGAAAATATTGTTATTTTTCTGTAGTTAGAGCTGTAGAGGGTTGAATAAGTCACTTTTATGACTCACTGCTATACAACAATAACTATGAAAGTGTTTACTTCAGCTTTTTACTTGTTGCAGTTAATTCTTTTTAAACTGGAAATAAAATCTACTTCTGACTTAATTTTGAAATGGACAAATGTATCCGACTTTTGACTAGATGAGACCTTTTTTTTTTAGTTTAATGATTTTGCTTTCTGTAAGTGTTCTGTGCTGCAGTAAAAAAATGTGTTTTTAAAAAATGGTGGCCTACTGTATTTGGGACTTCCATAATTGAGTGACATGGACATACACTTGGAACTTGATAGTGATTGATTGCCTGAGAATATAATATTTCATAGTATATTGGCCAATTGACAATCCTTCATGTTCAATGTTGACTTCAAAAGATTGGCACATAGAAGTCACGCTTGTCTCTATGGAGTCACTGTGTAGGTAGGAAGTGGCGACATCAAAGCGCTCGTCTACATAATTAATCCAAACAGATGCATATGGATATTCTATAGCCGAGCTTTTAGCGTTCTTTGAGTATTTGCATCAGATTTACATAGCAAATGTCAATCAGCGCCACACTTTGGATGACCCCTTACATGTCTGAATGAATGTACGCCCAGGGCAGAATACATTGCGAAGAACAACGGCCCACATTGTGTGCCGATTCGAGGTACAAAGCCAGCGTTTGGCCAGTCACAACACTCCGACTTGAAGCAGCAGTGGTAATAGCAAATCGCCCGCTCGTATCTCAGCCTCGGCACTTTAGGATTTCTCCGTCTGAGGTTCTTGTTATTGAAGGACAGCTGGTTTATGGACTCCACTGTCCTCTGGGTGACAAAGTTCAGTCATGATGGGCCCCATGTGTGAGGGCTGGATAAATCTCAGCGCTGGCCGGCTCTTGAGATGGGCTGTGTGGCTGTAATGTGTGTTATGTGTGGAGCTAGGAGCAGAACAAGTAAGCTGTTATACACCACAAATAAACTGTCCAATATATTTACTCAACCCAAATTATATGGGTCATCATTACTTTTAAGTGAGCTTTTTTCATAGTTTTGGTCGGGGTGCGACTTATACTTATATTTATACTTATATACCTATACTCTGGAGGCACTTATATGTGATATTATTTGTTATTTTCACACTTGCAAACACATTTCATACTCCAGTGCGATTATATATGTTTTTTTCTTCTCTATTATGCATTTTTTGGCTGGTGCGACTTATACTCCAGTGCGGAAAATACGGTATTTATACTAATGTAATAGTCTTTCATGCTGCTTGGACACTCAAAGTTGCTTTACAATTTGAAGCATTTTGTATTTTAGAGCTACAACTAACAATAACTAATATTTTTGTTTTGTTTTAACTAGTCGACAACTAAAATAATTATTATTTTAGTTGTCGACTAGTTAAAACATAACAAAAATATTAGTTGATTAGTATTTCTATTGTACACTGAGACTTTTTAAATAAATTGTCAACCAAATAGAGGTTGAAATATGGCAACAGATTCTTTTAAGAATTGTTTGATTTAATAACGTCACTGTATTTGTGATGCGTTTAGTCCAAACACAATTATGTTTATCTAAATGCGACAAATATAGTTTTTTTTAGTCGACTGGTCATGATCGCTCAGTTGATTGATGATCGTTTCTGGTGTTAAGTTTCTGAAGCTTCTGACCAGCACCAATCACAGCCCTGCAAACACATTCAAACATAAACAAGAAGTATGACGTGTACTGCCCAAGAACGCAACAATAGTGTGCAATGTTTTAACCAGGAACAACAACCATTGGGTTTATGAGCAAAAGAAACATTCTTGTTGTTGTCTATTTCCCAACGTTTGAACCTTCACCCTTCAGTTCAGATAATTATTGTTACCAGAGAACCCTGATTCAAAATATAGTGCCTCTAGACAAAGCTAAACGCTATCAGCTGCTATCGCTCAATGCCAGCGCCAGCAGTTCAAGCCAACAGTTCACAACAGCCATTTCATCAAGTTTCTCTATTGTCTATTGTCACATAAGCTGCACTTTTTTGTATTCGCCGTAAATCTGCATGCGTAGGCCGTATCGTGTTCTGCCCTCAGAAAATAGACCCGGTGTGATTTGCAGGTATAAATCACCATCGGAACTATTCGGTAATCAGATGCGTGACACGTTCGAGAGCGGGCGACGAAAACGAATACGCCGACTCCGACCGTCTGTCCGTGCGTTCGGGGAGAGCGCGCTATTGTCGAGGACGCTGACTGTTCGTGACTGCGGGGCCCGGCTGTTCATCAGATGGTCGGGGTTGTTGGCAAAGGAAGCAAACTTTTTCCCTCCAAAACACGATTGGTCATAGTCGGCCGTCTCTCCGGGCGACGGCGGTTATAGTGCGGAGTCGTAGATCAGAGGCCGGCGCACTTAGAGGCCGTTCGGCGTGCCATTGTCTCTTGGTGTGTTGAATCGCGTGTGCTGGCGATTCATTCCTCGTCGTTGCATATAAGCGTGCGATCACTGAACAGAGAATTAGCACGAGCCGGTCAACTCATCCGGATGACCTTGGCGTCGACAAAGTGGTAGATCACAGCTGCTTTTGTGCTTGAAGCTAATATAAGTAAAAAGCAAAGGTTATGACTGCGAATCAAAAAACTTTGTCTGTTCTAGATGTTACGGTGCACTTTGTAACTGCTCTGGTGGAGGATCTGCTACCTGCTGGTTATTGGTTTGCACTGAATGGCATTTAACTTTTCTGTCGTGCATTTGTTCAGATACATGTGTGTTTTGTTGCTAGATTAAATCCTTGAAAAACATCCATTCTTTCATCGAGCGGACTCTTCGCTTCATAGATCTGACCTGTAACGTGACCTGGTGGCGTCAGCTGGTAGTGCAATGCGAGTTTATTATATAGAGCACTTTTATAGACAAAATACATCATTCAAAGTGCTTTACAAAATCAGTAAAGATGAATTAAATCCACAATGAGAACAGAAAATGTCATGTCACAGCTGAACAGAAGTGTTAAGAGCCTAGATTTGACCTGCTCGTCTCCGTGGAGATAGATACGCTGTGGAACATTCCAGGGAAAGCATTAACATGGAGACAATCACAGAAAGGTTACATGAAGTACCTTTAAGTCTAGTAACAAAATAACCGTGATATGCAAAAACAGTGCAGTAAATTGTCCTCATGGGCACACCAGTCGAAGCATTGATTTTTGAAATATTTATTCATATGTTATACCTCTGTTTACAGTCATTTATATTATTTGTAAAAGGTTTCATCAATACTCACTTGCTAGGGATGTCGATATTATTCAGTTAATCAGGGTTAGGCTTATTCAGGTCACAATATTATTGTAAAGATCAAAAAAATAACCGTGACATTTTTAGAAGCAAAATTAAGGGTTTTTAGTTCAAGGTTTCATTCAAAAATAGACGTAAATGTAAAGAACTTGTGTTTTTGTCAGATTTGATGAAGTTTTATCTTTCAGAAAGTTCAGTTTTGTAAAGCCAGTCACCACAGCAATGAAAGAAATTAAATATTTCACTGTTGTTTGGTCACAGTCTCAATAATCGTGAATATTGGTTGAATTCCAATGTTTTTTCTCACATTAAAATGACATCATCATATTATTTCAAACATTCAGAAGTTTAGAAAAATCAACAGCATGTGCCAGTTGCATGAAAGACTTGTTTGCTTCAGCTGTCTCTCGTCAAAACAGTCAAGTTAGTTTTGGACCAAACTGTTAATGTTTTCTCAGCTCACTCCAATTCCACACCTTATGCAGGGGGTAAAAGGTCGGGGTCTTGAATTACAAAATGACACATATTTAGTATGTTTTGGCCATACATCTGGTCATAAATGATGTTGAATAAATGATTATACTTGAAAAGAGCAAAGAGACAAAGTGCCTGGATAGCTTTGTTCAAGTACATGTTTGTATTTCTACTGCTTGTATTGTGTATTGTGTGTGGGTCATGCTTTTTCATGAAGAAATGTCATAACTTGAAATTTGTAGATATATTTTGTCCTATTTTTTTAAACCAACTTAACTTTCGGGAGTTGGAGAGACACCTGCATGATTCAAAGGAAACACAAATATAAAACCATAATGATTACAAACATTCTCCTGGAAGACAGATGCAAACTGTGCAATTTAAAGTCTAAGGAACAAATGTGCAGCTCCTCCAGTCCAAGAACAAGTCAGGTTTGCGGAGATGCAAGCTCACTTACAGTATGACTAAAAAGTTACAAAATGGTGCTTTACGACAACATGGTGTTAATATTTTGGGTTTGCGTCAAAGTAAATTGCAACGTTGCTCTAGCTGTTTCCTAAATTAGACAGAAATACGTTCTATAACACATTGCAGTAGCATTACATGTTGTACGCCCAGTCTCAGTATTAGACAGTGACCATCAAATACTCTATTAACATCATTTTAAGTCCAATGACAAAAAAAAAAGTTCAGAAATTGGATTCGCAGCATAATCCTACATGTAAACTACATATAAAGCCATAAACGTTTGTTCCTAATTGTCTCCTAAACTACACGCCAACATCCAAAGTGACAAAAACGACAGCAAACGACAATCATCCCTCTTCTGTCTCCGAAATAGCCCCCCAGTGTCCCCCCCCCCCCAAAAAAAATAGCCCCCCAGTGTCCCCCCCCCCCCGCGCGCGCGCATTCCCGTCACGGCCGTGGGGGCGGTGGGCGCGACCGAGGGCTGTTCCACTGCGCGCTTGGAGAGAGTGGGATCTCGCTGACGTCACCTCTCTCTCTCTCTCTCTCTCTCACATACCTCCCTCACCCCCTCCCACCCATCCCCTCCCACCGCCCGAGCGCGCGCGCGTGCGTGTGCGTGCGCGTGTGTGTGTGTGACGTGCGCAGATTTCCCTGGGATGTTGTCAGCGCGCGCTCAGCTCTCCACAGCGCAAAAAAGAAAAAGTGACAGACTGACGCACGCGCGGAGGTAGAGTTTGACTGTGGATAGTAGTGAGTTAGCGGCGGAGGAGGGAGAGAAGGAGAGAAGGAGAGAAGGAGGGAAAGAGAGAGAGAGAGAGTGCGTCCCAGCCTCCCCCCCCTCCTCCTCCTCTCAGAACACAACCACAGTCTCGCCGCGTTTGGTTCGATCCAATGGAGACCTGAACCAGAGACGCGCGCGCACTTGCCCCGGCCACGACGCGTCTCTCCGCGGACTGCTTGACGCGCGGACGCACACGAGGAGTCGAGGAGAAGCCCCCCAAAGAGAAGCAACACAACACAGGGGGACACAAGAAGAAGAAGAAGAAGAAGCAGAAGAAATAAGAAGAAGAAGCATAACGGGAGCTGGATTTTCCACCTCAACCAAACAGGACTTGACCGTTTTTAAATATTGGATGTAAAATTGCAAGAAGACAGAGACACACAGACACACACAAAAACAGGAGAGACTGAGTTTGAAACTGCCTGAAAATGGTGCTAAGGTAAGACTGCTGTGGTGTTTGTTTGATTAAGGCATAGGTCATGATGAGAGGAATAAAGCAGGGAATAAGGCAAATTAAACAAATAAAACAAATGAGCGTTTCAGGCTGGTGAGATCGTCATGTCACATTTGCAAAACGCGACATTCCCACTCTGAATAGGTCTGAATTGTCGTGGCATTGACTGCGACTCGATGGCATTTGTCCCCCCGATTTAAACTTAAACCTCGTGTGCGTGACAGTGTTTGGCGCGGCGCACGTAGGCGTCTGTTTTGTGCGTTAAAAATCTCAATTGCGCGCGTGTGTCTTGGATTGGCACCGAGCTCGCCATCGCCACCGCACTTTAAAAAAAAAAAGCAATAAAACAGACACGAATAGACAAATAAGGTCGACCCCCGCTTTTGACGTGTCATTTAAAACACATTAACAGTGGCATGAGCGCAACGCAAATACGCGTCCGTTTAAAGTTGTGGAGTTGCGTCTTCTTCATGGTGGATTTTTTTTTTTTTTTTTTTTTCAAAGTGCATTCCAGCAACTCTCCGGAGATCTTTATTTTTAGAACACTTGCTTTATTGTCATTGTTTTATGTCTGCGGGGTTGGAAGTTGTCCGCGCTGACGGGGGGAACTGGCGCAGTCACGGAGGGCTGTGCGCGGCACCTGTGCTCACTGCGGGCTCACTGTGCGCTTTGGGCCACTAGAGGACTCGATTCCCCCGGTCACAGAGAGATCCGCGCTGCTCGGGCTCAATGTGGCTCCAGACTGCATAATACAGCTCTAAAATCAACACGGAATATTGCCTGTGTCATCATTTTAATTAGTTGTTTGATTAACGCGCGTTGGTGGTTTTAAATTCAATGGAATGTAGTGAAATTCTAAAATATTAAAGCTAGAGAAATAAACAACATCATGGCGTGTGTGCACTGTAATAATAAATTGCCCATGCCACACCAATAGGAAGCAATTAATTCTAATAAATTGCATATTACTGTGATTGAGGATGGGGCAGCCAACTGTTCCGGTGTGTGCGTGTGTGCGTGTGTGTGTGTGTGTGTGTGTGTGCGTGCGTGTGTGTGTGTGTGTGTGTGTGTGTGCGTGCGTGTGTGTGTGTGTGTGTGTGTTAAAGCTTGTAAATGAATACACACGTGTTTTCTCAACCGTTTCCCAGTAAAGAGCCAGTAAGCACTCAGGGAGCGCACAGCCAGCACCTGACTGTCCTACGTGTTTTACCGTGGCCAGCTCAAACAATTAGCACTTACCCAATTTTGACACAGCACAATTAACGCTGTCACCACACATTCGATTCCCAATTTTGCTGTTCCGACAGCAGTGCTCGGAAGAGAAGAGCGAACAGATAAGCTATACTGCTGGCTTTTAATGCTGCAATTCAAAGTCGCAGAAGGAAGCGCAGTGTTTCATTGGGAAAAGGCAGCACTGACTGTCATTTTCTGTATAAGCTGAAATTTGTGCACTTCTAAACCCTTCAAAAATAATAATTTATGAAACGTCAAAGCAAATGTCATTTGCATCTTAAAAGGAAATGAAAGAAGAGGGGAGCCAAGCTTCTTTTGCCAATCACGGTGTGTGTGTTTGTGTGTAGCAAACAGTTCATGGCATGCAAGCTATTAAATTGAAAAATGATATAAGGCTTTAGAAACTGCCTATGAGGGAGTTGGGCCATTTGCTTTCCTTGCGTTTTTGGGCCTGCAGCTCATTCGGAAATCATATCCAACATTTTTGGCAGTGTCTTGGAGGAAAGGGGCATTTTCTAGACTGAGTATTGAAGGTCTGCGGTCTATTTGGTACTCTTTGCACCTGGACCGCTCTCAAACGGAGGTGAAATATTAGGCTTCCTCACGACTGGTGGCAGGAATACACTTGCTCATCATCTTTGTACATTTCCTATGCCGGTGCGTTTGGGCGCGAGGCCAGGCCCTCTCCCGTCAAGGTGCTTTCAGCTCACAGTCTGACTCACAGCGTGCAAGAGATAAAAAAAACACAGCCGGAAAAAGTTTGTTTCCCTCTCAGCGAGTCCGAGCACTACTTCAGGAATCCCAGGGCCAGGGCCTCTATTACAAGTGTGGAATGAGAAATCAACACTTACATTACGGGGAAAAAAAAAGGACACATAAACACAGGCAGCACAATTATCAGGCGCCGCTGTGTTGGAAGTGGAGAGCCGAAAGGTCTGTTAGCAATCACCCCCCTCACAGGCTGGCCTCTGTAATCCAGTGGGTGTATTCTACTTTATTTTGCGCTAACAACGGCCCTTAACAACTACCCACTGGTTGTCAGGCCGGGTGGCGGGCTAATGTGGCAGTGGATGTAGGCAGTTGTAACAAGGGTCCGACTGGGGAGAAAAGCTCTGTTCTGGTACGGCGCAGGTGAGCTGGGCCTCCGTGTGCGCGACGCTGCCGTTTTGACCGTGCACCAGGGGCCCTTCGGTCGACTATTCGGGCTCCCCTCAGCGGCGGACGGTTTGATGCGTTGTGACAAATGAGAAAGCAGTTTGATTCCGCACAACACTGAGCTGCAGCGCGCCGTAATGAAGTGATCATGACTTTACCCTTGGTTCACTTTGGCCCGAGCCCTGCCGTGTTTTCCCTATTCAATCGCTTCACTCACTTATTTACTTGGCAAGCATTTCCTTCTGTAACCTCTAGTACTGCATAACTAGCGTCAAGGGTGGGTTGCTTGGATAAAAAACACCACTATGGGGCATTGGCTTTTCACATAAGGGAGCGTCAGCCATTTTTATTGATATTCAACTTGCTACTCAGTTGGAATAATAATGAAAGCATTTTCACGCATGACCAATATCACCTCTACTGTCCGTCAGCCATCAGGCCAGAGAGCAGGGCACACTTATGAGCGTGCTATAGCGAGAGTACAGCAGTGCTTCCTGGTTACTCCTCAACTCGTCATTAATGTCGTGAATGTGGTTTTGAAGATGTGCTGAATTTGAGCATACATTATTTGTACCATATTTTCTGGACTATAAGTCGCACTGGAGTATAAGTCGCACCAGCCAAAAAATGCATAATAGAGAAAAAAAAAACATACATAAGTAGCACTGGAGTATGGAATGCGGTTGCAAGTGTGAAAATAACAAATAATATCACATATAAGTCGCTCCGGAGTATAAGTATATAAGTATAAATATAAGTATAAGTCGCACCCCGGCCAAAACTATGAAAAAAGGTGCGACTTATAGTCCGGAAAATACGGTCATAGTTCCGTAACTTAACTTTCACTTAACCCTCAACTAACACATTTAAAGACAAGGTTTTTAGCACATTTCTTTTGGATTGTAAAAATATTGAGATAAGGATTGACAAAAAAATCCATACACATATTGGCATCAAGTGTTTAGGCTTTTGCTTCGTGTCAACATCTAGCCCCGTGACAACACCGATCGAGATTTTCATTTTGTCAATATCATCCACTCCTAAAGCGTACTTTGCTTCTTTAGACGCATCTGTTCAGAACACATGACGTCACAGTGCCCCTATATTCACCTCCTTTACTTCCAGTGACAACAAACAGGCTAAGCGCTTAATTAATGCGGCCCCGCTTTAGTTTCTGCGTATACAGCGGGGTCCTCGGCACGCCGGGAATGCGGGGGGCCGCCTCTGCGCATCAGCTGTCCTTTGCTTGCGTATTGGGTTTCAGAAGCGGTGATGGATGCCAAATGCCTGTAGCCAGTTGTGAAGACGGGGAGGGAGAACGCTCGTTTGGATTTGGATCGGGGTTAGTGGCACTGGCACTGGCTCGGAATTCCGCCCTTGACCTCCATTTTGGATCCTCTCCTGCCTAGCAACTAACGACCCGTCAAATTAACCCCATAAAAACAACTAATTATAAGGAAGGTTGTAAATTTTGTCTTGGTAATGACGTGACGTAAAGGTAAAGGAGGTGGCGGGTTATTTGCGGTCGTGCGGTCGCTTCTGATTGGCCGTAATCTCCAGCCTTATTTCTTTTTTATGCGTCTGCTATTGTCTCATTTTCTCTTATCTCGTTTTTTTTTTTTTTTTTGGGGCAGGCCGAGCAGAATCCACAGAGGTTCATTTGAATGAGAAATAAAAGCTTGCGGACAAAATGGAAGTGGCTTCAGGCTCTGTGCGTTCACGTCACGGCTTTATCAAACGATTCCACAACAGCAGCAACACAAGAAGTGATGGAATTTCAATTAAAGAATGACAGTTTCAGAATTTGTTTCTGCTCGCCGAACTGCCAGGGGGTGAGTGTTTCATGAAGGCAAAAGGGGGTTAGAATCCAGACGGCGGGTGGGCTCGTGTACAGTATTCCATTCTCGCGCCTCCCCGACTCCTTTCGCCATCTAACAGGAACGACTTAGCCGGAGCACTTTTGTTCAGAGGCGCTGTGCGGTTATAGAGCCCGGAGCCAGGCAGAAAATGGGGTGTTATGATAAAGGTCTCGGCAAAAAGAAGTCAAAAATAGAGCCTTCAGTTGATAGGCCCCTTCCAAGAACAATTACGCTACCTGCTGTGCCAAATGGAAGGGTTCAAGAGATAAGTGCACAGGAGCGGTGTTCTGCTCAGACTGGTGGCGAGCTTGTAAACCCAAAATGTATATATGACCCAAAGGGATTGTAAACTGTCGCGGGTAAAATTTCTAACACATGCGAGCTGGAAAACTAAGGCTGTTCAAACACGATAAAACTAATCCTAAGAACTAGCAGCTCTCCCAACATTTGCATAAATACGTCCTAAAATCCATTAAGTCAAAGAACAAAGGTGATTAAGATTAGCCGCACATGTTGTCCCCCAGTCTCGTATTTTGGCTGACAAAAGCTGAATTTTTCCATTTACTAGTGCAGCAAGTCTGCCATATAGTCATTTCGCGAGTGAAAAGGACATTTTCACAGCGAGAAAGATTAGTCATAATTTGGATTGGACTTTTTTCTACGATTTTCCCATGACTCTTGGAGTGACACATGCTGTAATAAGATCCAATGCATCTGTGCTTTCAGCGGCTCTGGCCCCTGCACGTCTCCTCACTACAGTTCAAACAAGTAAAAGGACCCTCAAGCTACACAAAGACTAAGAAACATTGAAAACACAGAAATTACATGAAACCCAATACAAGTGTGCACCTTTGTATGTACTTATATTCATATTCAAGCCTTGCATCGAGGCAAGGTTAGGAGTCAATGTCTAAATTCTGTGTAACCCCTGCATTCTCCCTCAACTCAATCTGCAATTACAGCGAGCTGCTTTGAAGAAGCCAGGCGGAACTAAAATGACTTTTCATGTCCAGTATAATGACTGCCATTTGGAAGCAGACATGGAGAGAGAGGGTGAGAGAGAGGGAGCTACAGAGGAGAGAGTCAATAGAGATAAAGGGAGGGGCTGCAGGGGGGGGACAATCAGAGGAGGGAAACGGCTTAGGTCACCTCTGGTTCTGACCAGACGGCCCGACCCAACCAGCACTTTCTCCCTCATTGCCTGCACATGAGGCCACACTTATGTCCAATTATGGGTTCCTCTGCTGCTTCAGTCAAACCTTCTCCCACTTTCCATTTTTCTACATTTCTCTCCCTTTATTAGCATCAACATAAGCCCAGAAGCTCTGAGACGGATTACAAGACAATGACAGTGAGACGGCTTGTATATTCTCTTTTGGGTGAAGATCTGGAGCCAAAGGCCAGTGTGTCATCACCTGCGCTCACAGCTGGCCATCTCTTACTCCTGCCTCTCTAATGAGGCAAGACAGTCGCACTGAACTTATGGCACACTGATGCTGTGTTGGTAATCTATTATTTAGTCTCTCATGGGAAGGCCGCTCTCAAGAATTTCATGCATGCATTTTGCAAAGCAAATGGCAGCCCCAGGGGAATACACAACCCAGTGTGGGAAAGGATCCAGCACGTATTAGACATTAATGCCAGTCACAGTGTTTCCCTGCACGTCATATCCAAACATAGTTTTTTGTCATTTTTCCCACCGTCGAAGAATAAGTAGATGCTGTTCATACAGATGTGCTTCAGTGCCACTGACAATTCTGTTTGATATTGAGTCTTTATACTTTTCATTCACTGTTTTTCCTCTCTTAACTCTGTACTTCATTGTGATATTTTAAGGATGACAGATGAAGGTTGTGCTTCAAACAACCAACGCAGAAGAATGGGTTTATCTTTCCGTTTCCTTTTCATGTATATTTTAGGAACTGTTTCAGAGGGGTTTCTAAGAGTTGCATCAGGCTGCACAAGCTTGTTTATATTTAGTCGAGCTGAAAATTATGCTGATCATGACCCCCTGCATTGTATTTATAGACTTTCAGTTTGAAATGGTTGTTTCAATGTTTTTAAACTAACCAGGCTATGTTAAAATATCCCCAGGTATCCGCAAACTTTTACAGTCTCATGAACCCATTTCGAATGTGTCTATATTTGGCTAGAGGCGTATGCAAATCTCTCTGGACGTGAGATGGCAACAGTTAAACATAGAAAGGCAGTTAAAGTGGAGCTGTTAAGCAGACTTGGGTTTCTCTTAAATGAACTTAATGCAAAAGGATAAAGATACCGTGAATAGGTCGAGGTTAAAGTTAGCCGAATGGTGACAAGCAAGCCGCATACCGAACCCAATGAAGTCACCAAAATATTTAGAAGAAATGCTAGACCACTCTATTAATGTTGCCACTGAGCTAAAGTGGAGTGTTGAGATGAGCGAACCAAAAAACACCAGTTTCATGATGACTTAACTCCAGGTGCATAATGCTAACGCTATCGTCCAAATCTTTGAAACCTGGAGGCTACATTCCGCTTGAATTTCCTTAACCTTGAATACGAAGATTTTCCACTTAATTTTGGTTCAAGGGAGCCCATGTCAGGTATAGGCCAGCGTAACCCAAACTGCCGTGCTTAATCCTCCACCTAGCGCTACCTTGTCCTTGCATGCGCACGCTCGTCGGGTTACCCTAAAGAAACATTCCAGGGAAGTTTCACGTCTGAAACTGGACACCCGCATGCCCCTGTGTGGGTGTCTGACAATGAGAAAGGGAAAGTTTGAATGTGAGAAAGAGAAGACTTCGCACGCAGCCACGCCGGATTAAGGTTTCATGATACGCAACAGAATTAGCCGGAGGAAAGGTATGAAGCCGATAGGGGCTGCTGCGTTTTATTCATGGCTGTTCTCAGATAATTTTGTCAGAGTACAAGTAGTACCAGAAACGGCGAGGACCATAGACCTGTGCCAAGGCGTCGCGAGAATGACTGACCCCTTGTGACTTTGTTGGTGGATGGAATTGTACATCTTCTTGTCAGCAAAACTATAGTATCAAGTCGTGTGTGAGAATCCTTTCCTATTTTGCTCATTTGCGACCTGAAGAATGAGAATGAGGCTCGTCCAATGCCATTAAAGAGCCCATCATCACATGGCGGTTAAAAAAAGAATCATAATACCTGTAAATATTGACCAAAGACATCGCTTGGTGATTACACGCCTTGCAAATTGTCCTGAAATGCTTGGGCCAGTAGTCAAATGTTAAGTGCATCCATGGCAGAGGCAGTCAGGCTCTTTCTTCATGTTAGATGACTGGCCTCGGGTCTCGACGAGGAAAAAGGTATCCATTACAGTAAGGCTTTCAAAATGCAATAACTCACTCAGAAAGCTAATATGCATCAGAAGAAAAGTGTGGATTGATGGCAATTTAACAGTTGATGTTGGCCGTCTCGCCCAGAGCTTTTAAAATTGCAAATGGCTTTTCCTTTTTGCCGTGGTTAATTTGCATTTCCGCGACAAAGCACCAAGGCTGTATTATGTGTGTGTTTGACAATCGACTCATTTCGAAATACACCAACAATAGGTTAGAATGCAATCTTTTTGGTCCCGTTTCTTGCTACAGCCCAAGTGCAGTTTGGGAAATGTCTCGACAATCTTAAATCTACTTTGAAGAACTAAACTTGAAGTGTGCGAGGAGACATCCCACACTAGCTGCTGGCTACATTGGTGCTTCCCTGATGCACAGCGCTGCCAGCCTGCATAAGCCCTCACTGGGGAATTAACCTCCTCCGCCACCTCTTTCACATTTTATACTTTGCTTTTGAAATACTAACTCCAACTGTGCCACGAGGGACATGGACTGTAAATCTTGCCAAAATTCTGACAGCTTTACTTGACCATAAGAACAATTATAAACAGACGATCTTTCTTTCCTGGTGGATGCAATATCAAACTATGAAAGGACATTTACTACGTTACTACAAATATATTGAGAAAATTGTGATATTATGGTGTCAATCTCTTTTGGTGAGGTGTTAGGGATCTGAACAAAGTGATGTAGAACAGCATGTGTCTGAAAATGGTCACGGTTTAATGCGCGCCATCTGCAGTGGCTGTTACGTCGCGTGTTCAGTCCTCAGTAGTGTTCAGTCCTCAGTAGTGTTCTGTCCTCAGTAGTGTTCAGTCCTCAGTAGTGCTCAGTCCTCAGTAGTGTTCTGTCCTCAGTAGTGTTCAGTCCTCAGTAGTGCTCAGTCCTCAGTAGTGTTCAGTCCTCAGTAGTGTTCTGTCCTCAGTAGTGTTCAGTCCTCAGTAGTGCTCAGTCCTCAGTAGTGTTCTGTCCTCAGTAGTGTTCAGTCCTCAGTAGTGTTCTGTCCTCAGTAGTGTTCTGTCCTCAGTAGTGTTCAGTCCTCAGTGGTGCTCAGTCCTCAATAGTGTTCTGTCCTCAGTAGTGTTCAGTCCTCAGTAGTGTTCAGTCCTCAGTAGTGTTCTGTCCTCAGTAGTGTTCTGTCCTCAGTAGTGTTCAGTCCTCAGTGGTGCTCAGTCCTCAATAGTGTTCTGTCCTCAGTAGTGTTCAGTCCTCAGTAGTGTTCAGTCCTCAGTAGTGTTCTGTCCTCAGTAGTGTTCAGTCCTCAGTGGTGCTCAGTCCTCAATAGTGTTCTGTCCTCAGTAGTGTTCAGTCCTCAGTAGTGTTCAGTCCTCAGTAGTGTTCTGTCCTCAGTAGTGTTCAGTCCTCAGTAGTGTTCAGTCCTCAGTAGTGTTCAGTCTTTAGCAGTGTGTAGTGTTCAGTCCTCAGTAGTGTTCAGTCCTCAGTAGTGTTCAGTCCTCAGTAGTGTTCTGTCCTCAGTAGTGTTCAGTCCTCAGTAGTGTTCAGTCCTCAGTAGTGTTCTGTCCTCAGTAGTGTTCAGTCCTCAGTAGTGTTCTGTCCTCAGTAGTGTTCAGTCCTCAGTAGTGTTCAGTCCTCAGTAGTGTTCTGTCCTCAGTAGTGTTCAGTCCTCAGTAGTGCTCAGTCCTCAGTAGTGCTCTGTCCTCAGTAGTGTTCAGTCCTCAGTAGTGTTCAGTCCTCAGTAGTGTTCTGTCCTCAGTAGTGTTCAGTCCTCAGTAGTGTTCAGTCCTCAGTAGTGTTCTGTCCTCAGTAGTGTTCAGTCCTCAGTAGTGCTCAGTCCTCAGTAGTGCTCTGTCCTCAGTAGTGTTCAGTCCTCAGTAGTGTTCAGTCCTCAGTAGTGTTCAGTCCTCAGTAGTGTTCTGTCCTCAGTAGTGTTCAGTCCTCAGTAGTGTTCAGTCCTCAGTAGTGTTCTGTCCTCAGTAGTGTTCAGTCCTCAGTAGTGTTCAGTCCTCAGTAGTGTTCAGACCTCAGTAGTGTTCTGTCCTCAGTAGTGTTCAGTCCTCAGTAGTGCTCAGTCCTCAGTAGTGTTCTGTCCTCAGTAGTGTTCAGTCCTCAGTAGTGCTCAGTCCTCAGTAGTGTTCAGTCCTCAGTAGTGTTCTGTCCTCAGTAGTGTTCAGTCCTCAGTAGTGCTCAGTCCTCAGTAGTGTTCTGTCCTCAGTAGTGTTCAGTCCTCAGTAGTGTTCTGTCCTCAGTAGTGTTCTGTCCTCAGTAGTGTTCAGTCCTCAGTGGTGCTCAGTCCTCAATAGTGTTCTGTCCTCAGTAGTGTTCAGTCCTCAGTAGTGTTCAGTCCTCAGTAGTGTTCTGTCCTCAGTAGTGTTCTGTCCTCAGTAGTGTTCAGTCCTCAGTGGTGCTCAGTCCTCAATAGTGTTCTGTCCTCAGTAGTGTTCAGTCCTCAGTAGTGTTCAGTCCTCAGTAGTGTTCTGTCCTCAGTAGTGTTCAGTCCTCAGTAGTGTTCAGTCCTCAGTAGTGTTCAGTCTTTAGCAGTGTGTAGTGTTCAGTCCTCAGTAGTGTTCAGTCCTCAGTAGTGTTCAGTCCTCAGTAGTGTTCTGTCCTCAGTAGTGTTCAGTCCTCAGTAGTGTTCAGTCCTCAGTAGTGTTCTGTCCTCAGTAGTGTTCAGTCCTCAGTAGTGTTCTGTCCTCAGTAGTGTTCAGTCCTCAGTAGTGTTCAGTCCTCAGTAGTGTTCTGTCCTCAGTAGTGTTCAGTCCTCAGTAGTGCTCAGTCCTCAGTAGTGTTCTGTCCTCAGTAGTGTTCAGTCCTCAGTAGTGTTCAGTCCTCAGTAGTGTTCTGTCCTCAGTAGTGTTCTGTCCTCAGTAGTGTTCAGTCCTCAGTAGTGTTCTGTCCTCAGTAGTGTTCTGTCCTCAGTAGTGTTCAGTCCTCAGTAGTGTTCAGTCCTCAGTAGTGTTCAGACCTCAGTAGTGTTCAGTCCTCAGTAGTGTGTAGTGTTCAGTCCTCAGTAGTGTTCAGTCCTCAGTAGTGTTCAGTCCTCAGTAGTGTTCAGACCTCAGTAGTGTTCAGTCCTCAGTAGTGTGTAGTGTTCAGTCCTCAGTAGTGTTCAGTCCTCAGTAGTGTTCAGTCCTCAGTAGTGTTCAGTCCTCAATAGTGTTCAGTCCTCAGTAGTGTTCAGTCCTCAATAGTGTTCTGTCCTCAGTAGTGTGTAGTGTTCAGTCCTCAGTAGTGTTCAGTCCTCAGTAGTGTTCTGTCCTCAGTAGTGTTTAGTCCTCAGTAGTGTTCAGTCCTCAGTAGTGTTCAGTCCTCAGTAGTGTTCAGTCCTCAGTAGTGTTCTGTCCTCAGTAGTGTTCAGTTCTCAATAGTGTTCAGTCCTCAGTAGTGTTCAGTCCTCAATAGTGTTCAGTCCTCAGTAGTGTTCAGTCCTCAGTAGTGTTCAGTCCTCAGTAGTGTTCAGTCCTCAGTAGTGTTCTGTCCTCAGTAGTGTTCAGTCCTCAATAGTGTTCAGTCCTCAGTAGTGTTCAGTCCTCAATAGTGTTCAGTCCTCAGTAGTGTTCAGTCCTCAGTAGTGTTCTGTCCTCAGTAGTGTTCAGTCCTCAATAGTGTTCAGTCCTCAGTAGTGTTCAGTCCTCAATAGTGTTCAGTCCTCAGTAGTGTTCAGTCCTCAGTAGTGTTCAGTCCTCAATAGTGTTCAGTCCTCAGTAGTGTTCAGTCCTCAGTAGTGTTCAGTCCTCAGTAGTGTGTAGTTTTCAGTCCTCAGTAGTGTTCAGTCCTCAGTAGTGTTCAGTCCTCAGTAGTGTTCAGTCCTCAGTAATGTTCTGTCCTCAGTAGTGTTCAGTCCTCAATCGTGTTCAGTCCTCAGTAGTGTTCAGTCCTCAATAGTGTTCAGTCCTCAGTAGTGTTCAGTCCTCAGTAGTGTTCTGTCCTCAGTAGTGTTCAGTCCTCAATAGTGTTCAGTCCTCAGTAGTGTTCAGTCCTCAATAGTGTTCAGTCCTCAGTAGTGTTCAGTCCTCAGTAGTGTTCAGTCCTCAGTAGTTTTCAGTCCTCAATAGTGTTCAGTCCTCAGTAGTGTTCAGTCCTCAGTAGTGTTCAGTCCTCAGTAGTGTGTAGTGTTCAGTCCTCAGTAGTGTTCAGTCCTCAGTAGTGTTCAGTCATCAGTAGTGTTCAGTCCTCAGTATTGTTGTCCCGACAAATTTCAAGCTTAATTTTGAAGAAGGAATAGGCTTGATGCCAGTAAAATAGCGCTTGTTTTCTGACAACGGATGGTCATTTTCCACACAAAATAATTGTACTTTATTTATATTACTGTGGTCATATAGTTATGTAGTTCTGAAAAACATCAAGATCAGTTCAAGAAAGGTAAAGTTTTGCCTTGTTTATTCTTATTTTTAGTATCAATAGTTGCTCAAATGTGTATCTAGTTTCAAAACTAGCTTTAGGACCGATTAGGATCACATTTCTGTTACTTCTGGCAACCCTAGTCCTAGTGATAACTCAATGAGCAGAGTTTGTCTGGCTGTGGTGCCCTGACCAGTTCACTTGGAGCTCTTCAGCCTGATTATATTTAATGACAAAGTGTGTTTCCATGCATGTCTCTGGGTCCAGAGGGTCTGCTATGTGAGCAACTGACGTTATCCAAACATAATGTATTGTAAGTAAATAACACATTTAAATCATACCTGAATTATACTAACCATATTCTTTAAACATATGGTCAATCACAGGAATCTGTTCAGTTTTTAATCAGCTTTTCCTGAATCCAACTCACGTCTCTGGGCCTCATGTATGCATTAAGTTAAGTTAATTATGCAATGGAAATGTAATATTTTAGACCCAGAGTCACCCCTTTGTGTGGTAGTGCGTGGCCTGCTTAGGACCCTTCAGTATTACAGTACAGTATTACCTAAAACAGTGGAAACACTTTCAGAGCATACAGATCTGCTCCATAGCAAAATGAAGGATACAAGTCTATAAGCACCTGGCAGAGCAGAGAAGGCTAAATCCTGAACAGGCAGTGCAAACGAGAACTGACTTCAGTGTTTAATTGTGCCTCTTTCTGTCCCAGTAGACTTCATTACCAATCTTCAAAAAACTCACTTGTTTGGTCTTGGAAACAAGTGTTTGTTCTTCTTTTATGTCTCTGCGGCAGAATGAAGCAGCTAGTCAAATATTCTCTCCACCAAAGTGCTTCCAAAGCTTCTGATGTACACTAAGAAAGTTTAGGTGATTATATGGCGCTATAATGGATCTGATGGCAGCTGTATACAGTATAACTCAAGGGCATTTTCATTACGGGAAGTACACTTACAGTTGCACCATTTGATCACATATTTACTTATTTCGCGAAGGAACTTAGCTATATTTTAATGATTCAAGAAGATGGTTAGGTTCTTATGTACTCCGCGATTATGGCAAGTCTTTCAGCTAAACCCCTGTTTATCAAGAAAACACAGTGGAATTTTTAATTGAAGGCAAATTATAGTGACACATTCAGCCTCAACACACACTGCCATAAGGCAAAGGTAATTTTTAACTTCATTAAATCCTGGGCTAAAAAATGTACAGCATCTCCACATAAAAGCAGCAGGAGAGGTGATTATCTTTGGAAATTAGCTCACTCATTTAGTGCTGTGTGGATGCAGATGCCTCCGTTCAATGGAAGCCTATTATTCCAAACGACTCTCATTAAGCCATAGTGAAATAAGGCAAGCTGTGGAAGCAGTGAAATAAAATCTTTAGCCCGCTTGTGCAGAACTCAACAGCACTGAGCCACGGCGTCTTCATTAAGCGCGCTGACGTCAGGAGCGCACAAAACAAGTGCACAGTATGAAAAGAAAATTTGTATACAGCTGATTTGTTCCTCTTATGCCTTATAGGAAGTTGTTTTGTGTTTGCGCTTGCAGCTGAGGAAACCAGAAGTACATATGAGCCTAATGAGCAAGTCAAATAAATAACCTCAAACTTTGGGGCATGAGTCAGTGATTATGCATAATCTGTGCCTTTTTTGGGCTGCTAATTTGGATGCATATTGAATTACACAATGATTTGGATACACATTTCCTGAGCTGCTTATGCCACCAACATATCTGTGCACATCTGGTCTCAACAGCCCTTAGAAGAGGTTCTGCCAATTCAAAAAAGTATACATTCTGCCTTAACACATCTGAATACGGTCAGTACCATTCGCATTCAAGTGGAGTGGGTCTTTAAACAATTGATTTAACTTATCACTTAGACTCATATCAGTATATATTAAATCAACAGGGCACATCTAGGACATTAATGCATCCTGATCTATGTCGGTTTTAAGTGCTATACGCCAAGGGATCGCCCCTGAGGCTACACAGAGAATGCTTGATGAGATGGACTTCAGTCAATGAAAAAACACTGAAGGGATTTACCACTCCCTCAAGTCCCAGCGGTAGAGCGGGTCAAGTCGTATTTGCATCTCCCTCAAGTTCACCCTCTTCCAGCATCTTCCCTCTGTATTTACTGCCACCACCAGGGAGAATTCAAATGGCTGTCAAATATCCATAATGTTAAGTAAGGCACTGTGTCATTTAACGTTTTTTTTTAAAGTTTTTTTTATTGCTGTTAAGGCCGCAGTTATTTTATTACTTGGTTTACAGATTTTTGAATGAAATATACTGAACAGGCGGGCGAAATATAAATATAATTTCAATTTCCAAAGATTTTTTCTTCCGGGTTTACACAAAACGCACCATGGGAGGAGATGGGGGAGACGTGGCGCGCAGGTGAGTGTAACCGTAGATTTAGTGTGTTTTGCATCGGTAGAATTGACGCTTCTAAGTGTGCAACCTTAGTCACGGCAAAACGCGCTGGAGAAAATGTGGTAAACGGGTTTAAAATGTGTATTTGCGCGTAGCAGACAAGGAAACGGTGCCTCTCCGTCACAACAGTGCTTTCCAAAATAAATGTCTTCCGCAGGATTTTGACGAAAAATTGCTTCACGCGTTCTTATCTTTTGACTTAATACCGCTTTTTATATTTCATTTAATGCTATTTTTCGATGTCGGCGGTACTTTATAAAAAAAATTGGATAATAATTTATTTTATTTATTTTGTAGAAATCAATAATCTAAGTGCGGCGGATCCGTAAACCAAGTAATAAAATAACTGCGGCCTAACCTTGCATTGATTCATGCAGCTGGTTTAGCCTGGATGACGTAACGGAATTCCAAATCTCCTCCATCCAGTGCCGGTCAAGCCTATAAATTGCCGGACATTATTTTCGATTAACCACGGCGACTCTCTTGGCCGTCACATTTCGGTGCCATTTTGCCCCCTGTCGCCGCGGAGCCATATTGCAAGTGTTGCTTCGTTTTAAATTGTCTCGCGCCACGATAACGCGGCAGGCAAACCCCGGGACACAAGCCACTGGGCCATCTTATTAACGCAGAGCCGCGATAACGCCGCCGTCCGCAGCCTTCACCATATCTCCATCTTCAGGCAAATTCCTAACAAGTCCAGAGGAGCGGAGGCGGGATAGTGGGAGCAAAAAGGGGGCAGCGTCGTGGCACTTTATCACGACTGTGCTGGCGGATTTCAGTATCTAGCATCGCAGGCTTTCCCCAAAGCGTGGTTTGGGCCTGCAGAGCGCACACCTCTGCTCAGGCACTGGATCTCGTCACCGTAAAGAGCGCTGTCACAATCGAATGATCTTCAGGGCTGTTTCTGAAAACCAACGGATTTAAGGCAGGGCATTATGGGGATAAACATCAAACCGTGATCTCATTCTTCTGCCATTTTAGTCAAATCGATATGTACAGTATTTTTCTCTCATCTAATTAGCCCAAAAGTGCTGAAATATCACTTGTTTGTATTGAGCGCATGTTTAATTATAGACAATATGCTCGTTCTTCTCATTTTGCAGATCTCTAGGAAAACAATTGGACAATATGATAAATGTGTTAATATAAGTCCCACCTCTACATGTATCGTGATAACATTTAAATTGTAATCTGACGCCAAGAAAATTTTGGCTCATTACACGGCACTAATTATACTCCAATTAACCCTGAGCTTGAGACTAGTACACAATACTTTCAATCAGAGTCGAACCACAATTGTTGTTTGGGAGATTAGCCTAAATTAGAATAACTGTATGTGTGTAGTTGAAACAATTCAAAATGACCTTCAAAGGAGAGTAACGTTGAGTGTAATTTCTGAAAAAAGAGCATGAGTTGATTTTTCTGCCCTTTTTTGGTTCATCTTATGGTCCATTCATGTTTTGTACGTTATCAAGACAACATGAAACTATTTATGCATGTGCTTTCTTATTATTATAGTTTTTTTGTCTAATGTTAGCACTATTTTGTAGAATTATTTGATTGCAGTGTTGACAGTAGATTAAAACATGCTGTGATATTCATTCATTGAAGTATTTATAATATCTTAATTAAAGTAGCCCTTTATTAAGGTGTTAAATAGAGTGAAGAGGCTGGAGTTAAATGTTAAACAGGTGTAACTGTGGCTTTGACAGAAACAAATAGTTGTGTCTGTGCTCTCTTAAGTTCTTAATGAGTTCATTGGTAATCGATGGCACTTTCTCCTCCATTGGTGTGTGACACTGAGGCCGCGACCCTGGAGGCCCCAGACACTGCAGAGGAGAGGTCACAAAGCGCTGTGACTGACGCTTGTGTCTGAGCTCCAGCACCATCAAACTAGACTTATTTTCCACAACCAATTGATGCTGTTGTTTCCAGCTATACGTTGTTGCCGTTTTGTGTTCCCACGGTTTGTCTTTAAAAGAACGCTTTGTACGAGTCTGCTGCACACAATGTTGCTGCAGCTTGTCAATCAGACGTTCTAAGCAGTAGCTCTGTAAGCATCCTGCTGATTTGGGCCATTTTGAGCTTGTGGTCTTCCAGGAAGATGGGGCCCGGCCTCCCAGAGTAGGCCAGAGTAGTTGACCCCTCCCTGGCGAGCGCTCACATCTGCCTGTGATGATTTGATTCAGCCACACTCAGAAGAACAGCAGGGAGTGACCCGAGTGGAAGTGCCAGTGCCAAGGCTGGATCCACCAAAGAACTAAAGGCCCATTGAGAGGCGCTGATTAAGTGTGCCGGATGTTTTGGATTCACACTGCTGGGCTTCTGTATATTCAACAATTAAGTCACTCTCAAACAGGATTTGATTTTCTGTCTTTAGAATGAAACTGGCACCACTCGTTTTGAAAACAAATATGTAATATTTCAGATCTTGTCAAAACCAATGCATATACATAACAGGTTATGTCTTTTGTTGTTAAACCCGATACAAAGCAGGAGGAGGACATTTGGCAAATGAAAAACAAGTCGGCCTGATGCCAGGCGCAAGTCGAGCATGGAAGCTCAATAAGGCAGACTGTATTGATTTGCGAGTTATTCATTATTTGTTTTGGATGTAGAGAAAGTTCTCTGGAAGATGATTTTGGTACACAGTCCAGACTCTGAAATGCACACTTTGACAGATCATCAATGGCCAGAGCATATGATAATAAATGGCTTTGTATTGACTTATTTTTCCAATTCTTCTCCTCTCGTGGGCTGTTGTGCTTAAACCAAGACCAAGCACTCTCCCGAGTATTGGATTTTTGTCCGGCCTGGTTTCAGATGTGAAAATGAGGATTTATTTTGTCCTGCTGTTGAGTGATGTTTATAAAAGAGCATGGATTCGACTAGATAAATGGAGATGGAGAAAGGATATAGATCACACTGCAGTTAATATCTCTTGTGACAACAAACAGCCTTGCTGCCGGTAATTTACAAGCATCTACACCTTCAAAATGCAAAATGGCAGCTTTGTTTACTGCATTCGAATATAAATGGCAGAGGCCCCCGCTGTCACTCACATATGGCACTTCCTTTGAGGAAAAAAAGGCAAAGCCAGTGAGTCGTAATAATGCGTTGGCATGACGGCAGCCATTTTGCTAAACCTCCGGAGGAGCTGATCATCACACGGAGGCGATGGCATTGTCTTGGCACTGACCCGGCTGCTGGCTCCGAGTCGTAAGTGATAGCCAAGCTGGAGCTTGTCACGCCTGACGCTCATCACTCGTGACATCTGTCCGCACGTTAGCTCTTCCTTGTGTGCAGCCTTCCCCAGATCACTGACCTTGGGATCTGTTTCTGTGTTACTCCACTGCCCTGAACCTCCCTCCTCCTGCTCTGTCCTCATTTGGCATGGCCACCGTGTGTGTTTTGAGGCTATCTTTTACCCTTTAGACCGTGTTTTTTGAGCGGACAGGACTCGCACTGTTCAAACAGTTTGGTGGCCTCTCAGGACTGATTTGTATGAAGGACATTTCTTCTGTAAAAATAGAACACAAATTACATGCCTTGTTATGGTGAACTGACAATGTGATTACTGTTCGAACAGGAAAACACAACACTATTGAGCATTAAAAACAGCTCAAGCATTGTGACCATGGTCTTAAGCACAACCAAACAGTCAATTTGTCAGTTACCAAAGGTAACTTTTCTTCTGCTTGTTTGCCGACGTTGTGTGGGGGAACAGAATGCCAAACCCGGCTGGCACTGACATGAGCCGCCTGACAGAGTGTCTCGTCTCAGCGCTCCTACTGGACCGCTGAGTTCACTTCGACAGCAGAACAATAGGGCTCAGAGAGGCAGATCTGGACACGTAAATGGCATCTGAATCAGTGGTGTGGCTGTTAACAAGAAAACAGCTCGTCACTTTGTACCTCGACTGATGTCCCATACGCTCAAGACACTAATGACTAGGAGATGCATCCTGCCAATCAAACATCAGCAAACTTTCTACACTTCATATTGGAGTTTTTAGAATGTCTCTCCTTTACAACATTATTTTTCCCAGTCCTTTGGCACATCCGTTTACAGACTACTGCAGTGAGTCACAAGCGGCCCTCACCCCTGGCCTCCCTCATGAGGTAATTAAGCCCCTGGTTGTTTGCTTAGCTGTTTGCATGTGTGTCCTGCTGAAAACACAGGGGGGCATATGTTCTTCCTACCATAAAGCCATTGAAACAGCGGGACACGGGCGAGAAAGGGAGAAGGGGGGGCTGTTTGTGTGGGCTCTAATTAGGCAGGCAGAAGTGTATTAGCCTCACTGGGCAACAGCCAGCTGGGAGCATCTGGAGTCGTCTTTCATAAACTTCCCTGCCACACGCACTCTATATTAGAAGTCATATGTACGGGACACAAAGGAGAGAGTAGGTCAGGCACGGCGGGTCATACTGTATGTACTGCTATTTAAGTGCGCGGGACCTCCCTCAAATCACAGCCCCCGACGCACTGTAAGTTCCACCTGTCTAGAGCCCGGATTTAAATGTAACTGTGCAACATAGCTCTCTCTCTCAGAGGAACCAGCAATGACAGTTTTGGTGAAAGAGGGATGGGATGTCTTCTCTGGAGCAAAACTATGTTGGCTGGGAAGAATTTAGTCACATATTTAGTCAATTACTGAAATAGTTTCTCTCTTTTTCATGATCTCTTCTTCTGCACAGGTTATGATGATGCGTTTGCTGAAATTGAGAGGGTTTGCTGGGTTTCCTTTAACATTTTATAGCAAGAACATGAACTTATAATTGGTAAACATGATTGTGGCTTTGGACAACCATTGTGCTTTACCTCATGCTATGTTCCTGACAACAATGTGATGTTCATAGAAGGATAAATGCCTCTGTGGAGGGATATTATTGCTCTGACTAGAATTGTTTTTTCCCAGAATTTGCATCTATTAAATAAGTTTCCGTTTTGTTCTTTCATACTGTAGGATGTAATTGCCTTGACATTTTTGCTCGAAGAGTCACGCGATGGTTGGTGCGACCAAGTTGACGGAAGTTAACATTGAAACATGATTATAAGCCTGAAATAGAAGAAACCACAAAAGTATTCTACTGAAGAAGACAAGATGAATATTCTTAATCTAAATCGACACATCCGATCTCTAGCTCGTCACCTGCTTGTATCCACGAGCCAGGTGTTTGTCAAGTTTAACGCACGTTTTTGAACATTCTAAGCAAGAATGACAAGCGGGTGGGCGGACCCTAAACTTGTCATTCTGGTGAAAAATCCACCAACAACTGTGCCAGATAAGTGTCATAATTGACCTTTTTGACAAAATGCTATCCGTGTGTTTGTGCTGTATTCATAAAGCTTTGCCATTAGTTTGAGGCTATTAGGTAAATGTTTGTGACCATTTTCTACACCGCTGCCACTCACTTTTATCATTAAAATGTCCATTCAGAGCAACAGACGCACATTGCTCACACATTGATTGCAAAGAAAAACTGCTTTCACGCTGTGTAGAGTAGAAAAACAAAAGAGCCAGAGCGTTGAGTATTCCTCCACAGCGGCACGCTCACTGAACCAGCTGAAATAGTGTTTCTCTGTGCTATTGATTAGCTGGTTAGACCATGAAGAGGCCAGGACAAGACAGCCACTGCGCTCCTTCCTCCGCCGCACCACATTGTTTGCCGCTAAATCTGCACGCTCACGCTCTCTCCTCCTCATTCATCCCGGTCCGTTCGGACTTCCACGTCTCCTGTGCGTTTTTACCTCTCCGCTCGCACAGACAAAGCCCGTCGCGAGCCGCTCGTCGAGTCAGATCGCGGGACCACAGCTGTTCACAGTCAAGGAAGAGTCTTTTATTAGCCGCCAGTAGGACGACCTGGTAGGAGAGCGGAGCGGCTCCAGGAGGGCGGTAAGGGGGCACACATTTCCCAGCTGTTAGTCCACACAAGCGCTGCCCCTGTCAGAGATTAAGGGGATCAGCGGGAGACTCAGATCGCACTCGAAGTGACAACAGACAGCTGACTGGAAAGGAGGGGAGAGGGCTTGGCGCGACGCATGGAAAAGCCCGAGTGAAGTTTTTGTGCTAAAGAGAAGAGTTTAGCCTGTCGCATAGGAATGTACCGCGGCGCGCACGAGCCAGCGGGCCGTAATACCCTTCCAAATCCCCCTGTCTGTCTACAAGTGCTTTCATTTTTCACTAACAAGTCACAAAGCTCGTTCTATCTCGGCAACTGCAGGGACAAGAGTCTCTTCTGTGTTGTGACCAACTTCTGTGCCGCGCATTCACTGTATTATACTCGGTTATAATGGAGGGATGTTGTTGTGCCTTTTTTGTGGTTAGCTTTTGTCTACTTCAATTCAAAGTTGTAAATGAAAAGATTGATAAGAGTAGTACTTGTAGTGTTTGTATTGGGCATCAATGGGGCTCTGCGGACAAAATGTCTGAAAGTTTGTTCCAAAGAGAGAGAAACTTGGGCATGTCTTTGTCCAATAGTCCTTTTGCCCTGAAATGGCTCAAAATATGACTGTATTGTATTTGCATATTTATGAGAAATGGGTGTCACACTGATTAAGTTAACTGGGAGCCAGTTCTGCAGAGTGTGGATAATAAAAGCATTTAAAAATGTGAAAGTCAAAGGACATTTTCTTAAATAAAAGGATATCTAATTTAACCTTGTGGCACTTTGGTAAAGTTTACTTGAGCGTTGGACTGAATAGTAGACAGACTGGCTGGAATACTGGTCTCAGGACTGCATAAGAGAACAATAAGTCATTGAAATCATAAAGATATTTTCACTAAACGGCCATATCGCAATTAATGAAGTCCGTTGGCTTTCTCATTACTATGTGCTTGAGACCAAAGAGGCTCCACGGGCCCAGACAAGTAATTAGACTTCACACTGAGGTCTGAGTCAAAAATATAGTCATTATCCCGGCAAAAATACAACCTTTCCAGGTCACATCACTTTGTTTGCAGCAGTAAAACAAGTTTATTTCTGTATCGAGCCACCATTATAGTCGCCCCAATCCACTTTCCAGCATTTTATGGAGCACAGAGCGATCGGGGGCGACAGAGATTCAATAAAAATGTGCTAACACAACTGGCTCGACAGAACGCCTCTGTGTGCCACGTTCTATTTTGGTGCGGAATTTGTGTTTGCATTGTCATTTTCTATACAAACTGCGCTGTGTATGGATGGTTTTCATCACCCTAATTTAACAAGCACGTCCCAACTGGAGCCTGAAGTTCTTTACAGCGCCCTTAGGAGCTAATCAGGGCGGTCGTAATGAAACAGCATGCTTTATACTAGCCCATATCACACAATAGTCCCACTCAACACTTGTTGTTAAACTCAAAGGTCTTGGCGAGAATATGGCTCATCTTGTTGTTGTGACAATTATGGAGCGCTGACAGGATGGAAAGGAGGCCAGTGCGGGGCAGTGAAATAAAGGCAGGCAGACATTTTGGGTGCAGATTGCCCTCCAAAAATGCCCTTGAACTGTAACTATAGAAAGATGCTATTTTTTATCTGGCTTAGCATTTATCTCATGGGGCCCGGCCAAAGTGGAGCTCTATAACTTTTTTTATCCCGCAGCGTCTTTTGGGGCAATGTCACAGACTACTGTGAGTGCGGGAAAAAAGCACTTGTACTTTTACTTTTGTTTTTCTATTGAGCTGCAGGACCACAATGTTGGCATGATCGTTATAGTTGGCATTAGGTTTGCACGGGTTTGGAAGACAAAATAAAAGTATGATTTCTCTGAGAATACTGCAATTGCGATTACAAATGTCAAGATTATTAGTTTTAATCAATATTTGTGATGATTCAAGTCGCAATGTAATCACAACTAAGTATTTTTCTTTCAACGAAAAAAGTCCAAAAAATACATCTTGGTTAACATTGTTTTCGTTTGTCTATTTTATCATTCATTAAGTTTGATTTGTAAAGCCGCTCACAAACTTGAGGAATAGTAACATATTAGCCTATGGGAATTAAGGATTTTTAAAAGATTTTTCAAAATAAAAAAAATTGACAGTTCTTTCGTCGCAGTAATGATGAATAATTCTTAAATCTGATGTTTTATTCTTACAATAATCGTAACACTACAAGTTCATATCTCGACATTTGTGAACGGGTTGTAAACATGTCCAGCAGCATTAACATTTGAAAGAAAACGGGAAAAAAAGACAAAAAAGGATATTTTGTTCTATCTAAATAATTGTGGTGTTTGTGCTTTGATAATTGCAGTAGATAGACATGGGCGCCTTACTTTTATAGATATTGTACAACTCTATGTAAACCAGTGCATGGGTAAACAATGCTGGAAAAAAAAAAAACTTGTGTATTGCTTTGAAGAGGTAATTTGAAGATATTTGCTACTTCCGAGAGCTCAGCCCATACATCACTGTTAGTTTTTATATCATCCGCACCTAATACTGTACAATGCACGGTAAATGGTGTATTGGAGTTTCCCGGCTGGAGCGGTTTGACTGATGGCCTGTGGGAGCTTCTCAGCATGCTGCAGGCAGAGGCTGTACTTCCAAAGACTATACACTTCATCAAACACCAGTGAAGGGCAACAGTAGGATGACCCCTCTCTGATACAAGCAACACTTCGGGCACTAACACCAATTTATCACACGTAATTTCCAAGGCTCTTGACCTTTGCCCTCATCCTGGAGCTGTGTTTGTACTCAGGGCAGCGTGCCACTTCCTGTGCGCTCTGTCTGCGTGAGGCATGAGGCTGTGGAGGCTCAGCGGTGCTCTGGACGAGTGTGCTCTCCTCAAGGCGCTGGAGGAGACTCCACCGCTGCGCCGCTCGCTGGATGTCTATCCTTGTCCGCGCAGCCCTGCACTTTTTAATTCATGCTCCTCATTAAGCAGACAATAGCCACTTACAATGACGTGCCACATGGGGCAGGATGTCAGCGAACGCCAGGGATTAAAAATGAAGGGCAGTGGCACCAAACCGAGCAGAGAAACCGACGACAACGACGTGAGCTGAATGTAAAGGTGGCGACACGGGCAGAGACAGACGGTGTTTGCAAACCGTCGAGCAGGTATTTTGACTGTCGTCGCAACAAAAGCTGAAGCCACCAAGCGGGTCGACGCTACAAGCCCTGAGTCAGTGTGCCTTTACCCCCTGAACTAGGAGACCTAAGGCACAAGACGACAGTGCCGCTGTATCCTGGACCAGGCGCTGGCTCCATCCAGCGCGTGCTCATTGTTCCCTGTACAGCGGCGCAGGGAGGGGAAGATTAATGATGGTGCTAAGCGCGTATTTATCATCCGGCTGGAGAGTAATGCGACACCTTTCTAATCTGAATATATTTCATTGGGCTGTTATGGCACTCAGCCCTGGGCCACATGTATGTGTGAGGCGCGTGCAGCACCTCTGAGCATCACCCTGAAGTGTCTGAATGTTAATCATATCTGCATGGCACTGTGCGTCAGAATGCATGCACTTGTAAAGGCATGCAAGTGTACCGTTAGCAGCCAGCCAAAATAAAAGCTCACACTATCTCTCCCACCGGTGCGTCCCTGTGGTAATTAGATAAAGATGAAGTTCCTCTTTCTCGCACGCTGGGGCCACGCTCGCAGAGATCCACTCCTGATTCCCTGCTGCCTTATCAGGTGAACAGCCCTCCTCCGTCCTCCTCCACGCCTCTCCCTCTCAGTCTCCTCTTACTGCTTTTTGGCACTCAGCAAAAATCAAGATGGATGTCTCTCCACAGCAATAGGGTGAAAGGGATTGTGCGAGGCCAAGATGGGTCTCGATACGGTCCACAGTAGGCCTCCTGTTAGATTAGCTGCACTGTCACCAGCGCTGCCACAACTGCTAAGCAACTCTGGATAGAAGACGCGTGTTTCAGACGATTCTACGGAAAGAAGTCGTTTAAACGCACAATCACGCAAGCACTGAGAGCTGTAGAGGCGGTCAAATTGCATATTCTTTACGGCAAGGCATTTTGTACTGTTGTGTTCAAATAAAAAAATACACAGCCATTTGACCCAATCGGTAATGTTGTCACAGCCGTAGATGTTAATAACAAGTCTTCAGCATCATTACACTCAAAAGTGCTTGCAGCGGAGAGACGAGGAGAGGCAGTTTATCCGTGGCACTCAGCAGCTGGTATCTGCCCAAAAGACTCCAGCGTCCCCCAGCGAGCACTGCCTCTTCACATAGTATTAACTTAACAAACAATTCAATCAAGCGTGAGGCAACTGCGAGCGACTTGCTGGCCGGTCCCCAGTGAACCCAAATATAGTAATGACGAGAGGGCTGTGCAGAGTCACGGCCGCCTTGTCCAGTGGAATCAGGTCACACTGGTCATCAGCGAATTATCTAGGTCTTGCATTCTGCTCTAATAACACAGTTTAAGAGCGACAAACGAACCTCTGGCTGTGACCCGTTAAAAGCCTTTGTCAGATTTCGCTAGCACAGGAGGCTTTGCTGAAGAGGCAACTATCTTTTTCCAAGTAGCCCACTTTTTGCAGACGATCAAAAAGTCACGCCATGGCATTACAAATACTGTGTTTTCCGGAGTATAAGTCGCACCAGCCAAAAAATGCATAATAGAGAAGAAAAAACATATATGAGTCGCACTGGAGTATGAAATGCAGCTGCAAGTGTGAAAATAACAAATAATATCACATATAAGTCGCACTGGAGTATAAGTCGCACCAGCCAAAAAATGCATAATAGAGAAGAAAACACACATAAGTTGCACAGGAGTATGAAATGCGGTTGCAAGTGTGAAAATAGCAAATAATATCACATATAAGTCGCTCCGGAGTATAAGTATAAATATAAGTATAAGTCGCACCCCGGCCAAAACTATGAAAAAAGGTGCGATTATAGTCCGGAAAATACGGGTATGTCAATAGGGATTTAGGAATTTGTGGGCACTAATAATAATATGTATTTTTTTGGTCTTTTATGGCATTCATCAAAACATATTCAAGGTGTAAATGCAGTTAGCCTCTCAGTGTTGCTTTCGATGTTGCACTGAAGACCTCTGCGCCGATAACCCGCAGTAGAAGCAAAAGCACATGTTTGACAAATTTGACAAACATGTTTTAGTCCCACAGTGTCGGGCCAAAGGAAAACTCAACAGTAGTGTGTGTGTGCAAATCTCCCCTCAATTGTATTCAATTAGCTTCACGGCTGTGGGAAATGTTCTCTGCTTTGTAGCTGTGCTGCTTTTATCAGTTGAAGCAGAGGCCACACTAGTTTGAAATGTTTTCTTTTTATCTCGAGCTGTGTTTTTGTGGCATTTGACAGTGTTGCCCAAAATAGATAGTGTAGAACAAGTGGAACAGAATTTACATAGGAATAATACACAGGACTGGCTAAAGGCTGGACTGGCAGGGAGAATTGTGTGACTTTAAGGGCTGCAGCAATCAGTTATTTTAATAATAGAGCAATACATGGATTATCTTCTTTGAGGAATATAATTTTACAAGTTTTTTACATAACAATTATAGTTCATAGTAGTGAACAACTGACAAATAATGAGCTTCTGCTTGAAATAACATTTTATTCTTAACACAGTATGTCTCCGAAGCGGCATTATCTTACTTTTATAGACAGACACACCCGTCCAAATGTCCATGATGAGTGCATCTGCCACATTTCACTCACTTTGAGATCATTTACTCCATGTTGGTCTTACACAGAAACATCACAGCATTCTTTTTTTCAGTTAGAATCTTTAATGTCTAATTAGCTTGTCACCGGACTGTGTTGTAAACAGGCTAGATTGACTCTGAACAGTAACAGTAATTATGAATGATGTGCATTTTATGTCATATTTCACTTATCATCTGCAGCTGTTTGTAAAACGTTGTTATGTGAGACCAGTGTTGTTTATCTCGTGTTGTTATGAGCGCTGTAACTCTGCAGCTCTGCACATGATTCTTCACTGAGGTCAAGTCATTTCGCAGCATTAGCTTTACGTTAGCATCCGCGTCTTCGCCCCTCGGCCTGGACCATCCGTTTCCGGCCCTCTGTGCTCTTTCACTCAACAAACCCGTCCATAGACACACGTGCGAGTTTAAAACAAGTTGCTTTCTCCTCCATTGTGCTTCAAGTGCTGCAGGCGCTGTGCAACAAGCTCCGTGTGAAACAAGCCCCACAAGTAGCTCCGTGCGTTCTGGTGATGGCAAACTCAGGCCCTGGGGCAAAGTGCCTGAAGTGAGGCTGCCAATCTGTTGCCATGAGCCCGGAGACCAGCACCGCCCGCCCACACACACGCAGCACACGGAGAAGGAAAGCGAAGCATCTTGCTCAAGGACACTTTAACAGCATTCACTTTCAACCCCCTGCTAATGGGACACACAGAGCCTAATAGTGCAGTGTAAACAAAACTAAGCTGTTGCCCTTAGTCAAACAAGGCAACACATGAATCCAAGGTTATACTCGGCATATGGGAACACGCACATACACAGATCATCATCAGCGACCCTCACCAGCATCACAAACACCACACTGTCCCCGTAGTACCCTCTTTGGCAAAACCTCAGTGCCAGTATCTTAATGAAATGCTCAATTAAGGTCTTTAAATAGGTAATTATGCAGTGCCTAATCCCTTAGCTCCTGGGCCCTATCTCATTTAGATGACACTTGGGCAGGCGGAAAGGGAGGGGCCGCCACCAGGGCCCTAGTTTGTGTCATCAAAGCCCCTGAATGGTGGCACAGGCGGCCCCGCTAATGATAAGGCACATCCAGGCAGTCAGTCAACAGTCTCCCAGAGAGACAGCCCCGTCTTCATTATGTTTGTTTGTGAGGGTTTGGGGGTGGATTGTGTCGAGTTCAAACGACGTCTATAAAGCTTTTTTAACAGGATTTAAATGTAGGGCATGAGTGGCAGATCTCATTTGTTTATTTTTTTTAAAGAGAAATAGCAAGTTAATTTCATAGGAAACAATGTCAAAGGAAGAGAAAATCATTTCCAAATGTCATATGGTGGCTTTTATGCGATGCCAAGCGCTGACAGAGGAAGCCTGATTTATTTACTGGCATTTCATTGGAGGTGGAGTTTGATTTGAATTTCAATCTGCAAAAGTGGCTGCAGAGGAGTGTCTTTTCTTTTCAGTGATAAAACAAAATTGTGTTGAAAAGATACAATATACATTATGTTAACTGGCCTTGGTCGGGTTCTGGCATGAATTCTGTGAATGGAACAAGAGCATTGTTTCTATAGACTTAGTTACACAAGCGGCTGGCTGTGCCTTTTATGAGAACAATCACTTTGTTTGGGCTAAACGCCTTTCAAGGGCATTCAGGGCCTAAAAAACTTATTGTGTGAAATTCCCACATCAAAGTGAGCAGATTTTTTACCCCTTTTTCTACAGGTTTCATAAATGTGGTCATATTTAGTCACGTAAATAATACTCACGTAAATAATATCAAATAGTATCAAACCCGTGTGTGTGTTGCACCAAAATGCATGTGCTCCTTCTGATTTAAAGATGATTATTTTTTGTTTTAAGCATTAAGTTGCACATATGTAGATCATTATTTTGTACATTGCAATATTTATCTAAAACTGCTTGATTAGAAATAGAAACAGGTCCACTTGACTTCCTGTTCAAGGCTGAAGAACTGAAAGGCCCAGTGTGTTTTTATTTTTGATGTTGAAATGGTTTTATTTATGACATTTTAACCCATGTATCACCTTGAGTCAGCATTTTTGACTAATCACAGATACATAAAAATAGGCAGACATAGGGGGTAGGTGAAAACAGGATTAATCAAACATGCATGAAACATTATTTGCAAGTTAAAGGTGAAATGTTCAAACCATTTATGTAGACTTAGATACATTTCCTACATTTCCTACAATTCCTACAAACACTAACATTAAAAACATTATAGGAAACCCCAATGTGTGTCCCATTTCAATCTAGCTAGCGATGAAAAAGAAGTACGCCTAAACTAAAAGCAGTCTCCTGACAACAGCGCTCGTGTGACCTTAGGTGAAAGACAGCATTCAGCACGTTAGGCTAATTGAGGAAAATTCACTCACTGTTGCCTGAGCGCACTGCAGCAGCAATAATGTGGCGTTACATTTGAGCTGGGGCTATATCCAGGCAAATTAGCATTTAGATAATAGAAGACACTTGGCATTTTAATTATTTTGCTGCCCTCTGAGTGTAACATGCATGCCCCCGGCTCATCCTTACATCCTTCGTGCAAAGCGAAGTCGTGCATTTACATACCAAACGCCTTGACCCAGCGCTGCGGAAATCAATTGAAATCAGGGGCCATATTGTTGTGGTGACTTAATCGCTATGGACTAAACTCTACACAATTTCCAGAACATTCTCATTGTCGGTAGAGCTTCGTACTATCCATAAACACGTGTGCAGCCTCTCCCTCACCCCGACTGCTCTTATTTCCTTCTGCTTTTTAACGGAAGTGAGATTTTTCATCCTCCTACAGAACGGCGCGTGTCGGGGGCCGGTGCCAGCGGCCGTGCGGCGCTCTGGCTCCGGCGCCTGCTCCTGTGGGCTCGTGAGCACGCCCCGGCCCGAGTACATTTGTGAGCCTGCACCAGGAGCGAGTGGCACCTCTGGGGGGGGGGGATAGAACTGACCCCGTGTGTGTCTGAGCTCCGGCGCTGAACCGGCTTTTGAGCGCGTCCTTATTGCCTTGTATTTCACCTGCTGTCATGTCGTTTCGTTTCGAGAGACGGCGCGGTCGGACACAGGGGGGCAGCTCCTCCTCCTCCTCGCCCCCCCCCGCTCCTCCGCCGTCCTCCCCGGTCTGTGTACGGTGCACGGGCACAGACGGAGCGTGAGAAACGTCGGCCGCCTGCACCTCCGCTCCTCTGCACTCAGCACTGTACCCTCCTCGCTCTCCCTTCCTCTCTCGCTCTCTGCCTCGTTGCACCTCTTATCCATTATATTTCCACCTCTCCGCTCCACCCTCCCTTCTCCTTTCTGCTTCATAATATGTAACATGATTTAGCCCTCCTCTGTTCATGCGGCGTAAATTTAATCCCAGCCATTCCCGGGCCGGTTGCCGCGTCTAACATTTTTCTCATTTTCCCCAGTCGTCCCGCCACATGTTCGCCGCTCTCCGACACAATAGACTCCTCTCGATTCAGCCTGTTTGCGTGATAACGAGTTCTTTCCCCACACTAAATGCGGATGTGCAAGGTCAAGCACGACCCGAGCGACACATGCTCGCACCGTAGCGGGCGTACACACGAGCTTGTTTGTCCTCCGTCTTTTAAGCGACGCGCTTAAAAAGGCAATAAGTGCATCTATTAGAGTTCAATAGCTGTGCGTTTTGCCGTAGCATCAAGGTCAAAGGAGGAAATCCAAACAAAGACGAAATATACTCTGTTTTTTCTAAAAGTCCCCGGAGCCCCAAAACCTTTCCCAACAGCGGCTGTCTAACCTTGTGTTCCTGTGTGCGTTTCATCGTGTGGAGGGAGCAGCGCAGCGGGGCACGGGATAATCAGTCACTACACTCCAGGTCAGGGTCTCGCACTAAGGGGACCATCCATCTGAACCCAACAGCTGCTGGGAAACGTGGCCAGAAGAACGAGGCGAGAGCAATGGCGCCGCGAGCAGAGGAAGAGCGAAGGCGAAGGCAGGTACAGGGAAAAGTCAAGGAGAGGCGCGGACGACAAAACGGGCGCCGTAGCTGAATAAGTAGTAGGAAGCTTCTTGGACACTTTAGGTGCTCAAGGTGAGTTTGGACAGGCTCGCGATCCCAGAAGGACTCGACCTCGCTCTTTGATCCCGACAGAGGGTAATAGTTTTCAAATTGCTAACATTCATACCTTGACCTTTCGTCTTCTAGCAAATTGTTTTATGCGACCACAAAACAATCCCAGATCACTTCAGTATATGTATTTATTTATGAGGGCGAGAGAGGAATGTTAGAGGTGGATAATATATATATACAGCTGGAATCAGATTTGTCATTTTGAAGTTATGCTAAATTATAGTTGTGAAATGGAAAATGATAATATTACAGGATAGTTGCAGCAAAGTCTTCCAAACTTCTGCCCTGTTTCATTTTATTGAGCGATACTTGAATCTCAACCATGACACATTCCTGATGGATTGCCAAACATATTGTCTGCATTACAGTTAGCAAGAGGATCCCAAAAAAAACATGGAAACATTCATTTTTGTCCACCTCGCCCACCCCGAAGTGAGATCTTACGAGGAGTGAAGCGCTATCTGTCATGCCATTCAGATGATCGCTTCTTCTTCCATAATCACAGCGGGCATTTTAAACCAATTATTCGACAGGCAATAGAGATCCAAGTTAATTAGTTTCCCGCTGGGCTTGTATGTTTGGTAGGATCGCTCTCCACCTGAAGACGCCGACAACGTTCGCCTGACAAAAATCAGCGGGGCTTGATGGCACGACCACGCTATAAACATTCCCAGATTGAAAGTCAGTCGGCGCAGCCCAAAAGCATGGTTTATGAGCGTGAGAGACTTGTTTGAGGGAGGTCAGAGGAGGCGAGCCGAAGAGGGGGAGAAAGTAAATAAAGAAGTATAGTAAATAAACCGCCCTGATGTGTGGTTGTCAGGGTCTTTCGTGTGGAGGCTGCACTTGAGGGCATAGCTTAGCTTAGCTTGAGGGATGTTATTACACATGCCGGCTGATCGGGAGCGATGTGAGAGAAACGGCCTTGTCACTGGCCCTTAAATCACACCATCACGGGCGGGCGGAGAAAGCAGTGCCAAAAAAGAAGAAAAACATCGACGGCACAAGGGACTGACATATTGAAAAAAAGGCTCGCAAAACTCGCAGATTTTCACACTCCAAAATCATTGTGTACCATTTTGTAACATTGTTCTGCTTTAACCCAAACTTAACCCCTCTTGATAAGGAAGTGGAGCTTTCAAAGGGAATGGGGTGGGCGTCGATGGCTGGGGGTGGGATGCCTTTGATGAGCTTATTTTAAAACACGGTCATATGATGTTCACAAAAAAACCCGGGGCTGTAATGAGTGGGGGCCTGACACTGGTGGATGTGGATTATACGTATATCCGTCCGGAGGAAGTGCAGTGGTTCACCTGCCCCTCATGTTAAAAATGCACTTTGACCCCAGTGTACATTACAGCACTGATACAACGCTGTATCTTAAAAGACAGTGAAATATATTGTCCCGAGCTAGGTTTACTGTGGCCTTTTGCACTGTGGTTTTGTTGGCTGCATCCATAAAAAGCTAATATTGTTCGCTTTAAAGAATGCGGGGACACCAGCATGGTCATTTAAATAGACCGTATTGGATGTTTCTATAAAGATGAGGGCAGTGACCCAGCGTGTTCTGCTTATGTTTACTGCTGTTACCGTCCGGATCAGTAGAGTTTGTATGAGGCGGGTAATTACGACATTCTTTTTTACAGAGGTCCTGGGGGAAATGGAAGTATCATAAAGCAAAACAAAGTCTTATTTGCTGTGCCTGGCTGGACAGTCCACTGGGCAACTCTTTTATATAACACAACACACTACTGCTGACATGAGCATTAGCTTTTTTCCTTTTTGTCCTCGCCTTCGTTCGTCTAATTACACAGCGTTTGGCCTTAATAGATTTGGTGACATTTTTGCAGCCGCTATGGTCCGTTAGCATAACATAGCATCATTTGGCTATTTCCTTGAGATTAAAAACAGCCCGTTTAAAGATTCCCCTGGAGCGAGCCAAAGTCAAATCGGCCACCTCGCACGAAAGATGAGCATAACGTGGTGCAACCCAAACCTGGTGTCGAATCTGTTGAAAATGGCACCACCGGCTTTGGGTTGGGCATAATATTACACAGACTAATCTTCTATAAACCTGCTAATTTGGCTTGCTCATGAGTATTCCGCTCGCGTTGGTTCCCATAACGCGTTTATATAGCAGTGTGCTCGGAATATAAGATAAATATGACTGCTTCTTTTCCCTCTTCTAATAATACGGGCTGTCTAAATGGAGCAGAATACCAAACACAGGCTGGAATGAGAAGAGAGCCCGGCCATTACGGAGCATATAAACATCCCTCCCTTAGTCTCTCTCACATTTGTGATAAGGATCTCGGGGAAGAGAGGAGAGTAGACAGCTCAACAGCCCCTTTCTTTCACTTGCCACACACTCCCCCCTTTTCTAATTAACATTGTGCATGTTGTCAGGCTTTGTTTAATAATGCATGATTGCTATCAGAAGCAAAATCCCTTGAATGGAGCGCCACTGAATGGGAACACAATAATACCAACAGGGGCTCAGGAAGCACGGACTAGATTGTTTTTTATTATAGTAAATGTTCAATGAACGGCAACATCGGCACCAAATGTGTTCAAAGTTGATGCAAAGCGGGAAAGCCACCTTGACAACGATATGGGCCAAAGTGAAGAGAGTTTTACTTCTGTAAGAACGGAAGACAAATCATCAAAATGTTCAAAAAACGTTGGTGTAAAAGCTTGTTTTCTCTACTGGCCATACCAACTTGTCAGTGACCTCGCAAGCCAATCAAGTATGGCCTGGTTTGTACTGGGATGGGAGACCGCTGGAATGCTGGGTGCCACATGGGGGCAGTAGTCCTTGGGCAAGACACTTCTTCCACCTTGCCTGAATGAGAGTGCGTTTGTGAGAGTGAATGCAGGACAATGAATATCTATAATCTGGCGTGTTTGCAGCATGTATGTTCAATAATACGCGCTGCAAAAGAAAAGATTAGCAACACAACTATCTCAGAGGCTCGACAGGTGCACTCTGCAACTTTCATGGCGGGGGACATTATTGCTTGCGGTATGGCGTTCGACATTGGCGGCGTTGATTCAGAATTCCACTTTCCTGTAACATTCTGCCGACAAATTGCCACAAGGCCCCTCATCCCTTTGCTCATTAGGATCTGTAAATATTATCCCAACAAATCATCCGCCAAACTCCTCTCATTTTCACCGTAAAGCCTAAACTGTGCGTGGTTTTGTGTCGCATACGTCAGCTTCCCCTTGTATTTGCTCACATGGCAGTGCCTCTCGGTGGCCTGGCTGGTGCTTACATAACATACAGATGGTTTTGTTTGCCTCCATCAGTGTGTGTGAGTGTGTGTGCGAGTAGGAGTGTGTACGGGCCGATCAGGGGAGGGGTGCTGAGTAGTGTTTCAGCCTAATGTTGTGTCATTATGGAAATTCACGCTTCATTAATTAACTCAAAGGCTATCACTTAGATTTGGCAGGACAGATGTGTTAGAGACTAAGATGAGGACACACACGAGCTTTCTGTGGCTTTGTCTCCTTCATGTCCCCCTCAGGCATCTTCCACCTGATTTTAATCTAATTCCCATCAACCCCACTCTTCTGCGTGCGCTCCTATGTATGTATTTGTGTGTGTTTTTTTTTTGCGTGAGCTTCTGTTTCGTCGCTGCTGTTGGTGGCATGGTACTGCCGATGCGAGCGAGGAGCAGAGGATGAGATTGCCTCAAATTGATTCCCTTCGCCACACGTCCCCCGCTTTTGCGCTTGCCGCTAGCCCCGCAGCGCTTCCAGACAGGTAGTGGTGTCTATCTCCCCCCAACACAAATCGAGTGTGACAGGTGCGCTATCTCGCCGTCTTTTCTGCCATTTACAGCCCACATAAATGAAAGAGGGAGAGCTGGGAGCAGGAACCAGGATGATTGGTAACAGGGAAATGAGGTACTTTGTCATCATCGGGCCTACTGATTAGGCTTAGGGGCTTGTTTCTGGTTTCCATTTGTGGGTGGCGGTCAAATCTGCTGATAAACTGTCCATTGGAATATTATCACAAGCAGAAACGTAGCCACTTCTAGGTCAAAACTTTGATCTGCAGTGTTTTTATCTCATGCTGCATAAAGCACTGTACTGTCATGCTACACAGAGCATGCACTGTTCTGACTCCAGCAGTCGCCTCAGCTGAAACAACAGGAACAGTGCTCGTGCACAAGATGGCTCACTAACCAGCAGCACAGTACATATTGTCATGAAAGCTCACACACTTGGATTAGCTGGGAAGACCACCTTAGAGTGCCCATCACCAAGGATCATGCTCTGGCTTAAGCAAATGGATGACAAGGGATGGAGCTAGTCTGCAGCTACTACAAGCTCACTGTAGCACATTGATTTTCACAGTCGTGAATATGCCCGCTCTTAAAAGTGCATGAATGACAACACTTGGCCAACACTGACTTAGAGATTACACAAACTGTTTAAGTAGGGCTCCATCCTTCACAAAAGCAGTTCAAAAAAGTGCAGCTGAAGAGGCGACTGCACTGAACTACAGCAGAGGCTGGCAGAAATAAACATGCACTTATCTCTACAGATTATAGCGCTACTAGATGTCCATTTTAAATATTGAACTGCAACACGTATTTGCTGACTACTCTTAAGTACAGTTAGAGCTGTCTTAATGTAAAGAAGATAGCAACATTGATCTGAGAAAGCCGCTAATCGTATCTCATTATGGAGGCTTTTAATTGGCGACTGAAGCTGGGAAGACAAAATCGTATTAGTTCACCCTTGCATGTGGGTTCCTCTGCCTGGTGTGCACACACTTAGTGTCATTTAGAGCAGTGTCAGAACATAGCCTGTGAGCACATCAGCTCCTCTGTCAGCTGCAGCCGTGGCTGTGTGGGGGTATGTCACAAATGTGCAGGCATAGATAAATCCTGTGGAGTCAAACAGCTTTGTTTCATTCACCTATCTCTCTCTCTCTTCTTCCCCTTCCCCTTCTTGTCTTGCCTAGGCTGTGAATACCCTGCATCTGAGAAATCAGACCAGACTGACTCACAGGGCTCTGTGAGCCAGTGCCACAGAGGCTGCCAAAGCATGCTGGTGCCAAGCTGTCCCACCATGCACACAGCCACTCTGCTGCTGCCGCTGCTCCTGAGCCTGCTCCTGCACCTCGCCGACGCTCAAAGTAAGTGCCCTCTGTGGGTTTATTATGTTCTGTCCCTCTTCTGCAGGACATGAGGAGGTTTTATACATGTTACACAGCACAGTCCATGATGACTGTTAATGCAATGCAATCCAGACCGTGTGCTCAATAAAACCATCTCAAATAAAAAAAATGCTCATGCTCACTGTATTTAATAGGTGGAATATTTGGAAAATGTACAGAGACATCCGTATAGTGAAATAAGTCATCGACCCTGAAACTCAGCGGCCTGAGCAGAGAATCTTATGATGAGAAGTCAGGAGAATTGAGTTACTTGAACACCAACCACCTGACTATTGATGCGTGACAACAGTTTTCAAAGCTCATTGAGTTCTGGCGCCATGGCCCTTTCTCACCCTCTCTCACTCCTCTCCCACTCCCTCTCTCCCATCCTCCTCCCTATGCTAAGATTCGTGAATCATTAGCTTGTAGAGTCACAGAGGGAGGAATAAAAGTTTTACTGCTCCCGCCGCAGTGACTGAAATTCCCTCACTGAATACCTCTCAATGAAGCCACCATTCAGCCAAGGTCATATACCGCCGAGCCACGCCGCGTTAAATTGATGGCTTAGATTTTCAACTTTGTGCTTGAGAAATGTTCCCTGCAATATGTTAAGAATCGGTTTGATTTTTCTACCCAGTCTCCCTCCCACCCCATGCGTCGCACAGCGGGGCGGAAGCAAATGACGGAAATCCATTCGGCATTTATTCCTCATTATATGTGAAACTTCGGGATTTACTGGCACAATTTAATTACGGGAACTTCCCAAAATGCTGTTAACGGTCGATAAACGTTAACATTTAGGAGCCTCTTTAGTAGCAATCATTTCGACTACCATCTTCTAGGCAAAATTTGCATAGCGGCATCAGAAAAGGGAAAGAAATTGCATTAAATTTGACATAATTGCGCAGGGATTTACGTATGGTGTTGTAACATGTTGATCTAGAAAGATAGGTAGGAAAAACAATATATATTTTTATTTAAACGGCTGTCAGTTTGCAGCTGTCGCCATGTCTGACTTGAGTGAAACAGCTGCTCTTGGTCATCGTATCGGAGCCAAAACAAACTTCTCACGAGGGTCGCCACTCTGGGGGTCCGGTAATGGCACAAGGTGTGTGGGAGATCGGGGGGAGACGTCAAGACTGATCCCGACTGAAATATAAATCTTTACTTTTTAATCTCTGTAACACACTATGAAAAAGGCTCGATCGCTGTGTAAAATGTCCTCTACTCCTTCATAAACGTTATAGTTACCAGTTACTCATTGTATTGGTAATTGAGTTCGTAATTGCGTTATTGAAAAGTAGCCAAAGTCTTCCACAAATACACCCACTGCTGCTTATTCAAGTAAAACCTTTGCTCCGTCCTGCAAATCGCCAAATGCTAAACGAAACCGGCGTTAGTCATAAACAGTGTAGGACGGCTTCAGGGCGCTGCGCTCGCAACTTTACTACTGCTACTGACACTCGCCGCAACCGAGGGTCCACCGTAGAGTCCAGTTTAGAGTTCAAGAGTCCAGTTTAGAGTTCAAGAGTCCACAGAAATGCAAAAAACGCAGGGCAAACAATCGTCGCCGTAGCGCTGCAGTGCATGTACCAGACTCACGCTGATATCAGAACAGAACAAACGTATACACTCGACATGACAACGCTTTTACTCTTGTAAGAGGTGAACGGTCAAAGAGTCATGGAAATAACCTACAAGAAGCAGACGGCGTTGTCCAGACTCACATTCTGTAAACTCCAAACACCATCAGCTTCCATCACCAAGAGTAGCAAAATAGTTATATATATATACATCTATAAAAGCCATGCTCATGTTGTATTTCCTTGTTTCCGTGTTTTGATCGTACAAACCAATAACAACTGACGATTTACGCCGCCCATCGCTGCTTCAATCAGACTTCTTTTTAACCAATCACTGTCTCCAATTCTTCATAATGCTTCATGTTTTATGTTCCCGAACACACGATGGATAACACTTTTGTGAATGAGAGGCTGAGCAATCACAGCGGAACGAGTAATTAGTCAGATTACTCGTTACTGATTAAAAAAAAAGGCTAATCACCGTTATTCCCGACACTGATAATGACATAACTGTTTGTTGTCATTGATGATTATTTACAAAGTACTATTCTTTTATTACAAGACCTTAAATTGCCTTACCAGAGCTATTTTAATGACTAAATTCCAGAAAGATAAGATTGCAATGATAGAATTTCATGCAATGCAAAGTTTAAGAGCAGCAGGAACAATTTAAAATGCTATTAAAAATCAAGATAACAAACAAGGTTCAACTTGAATATGAGAAATAGAGAATGTATTTAATCGCCAATTATTTTTTTTCATAACTCGCTATATATAAGGGCTGCAAGATATCACAATAAATAAAATAAATAAAATAAATAAAATAAATAAAATAAATAAAATAAATAAAATAAATAAAATAAATAAAATAAATAAAATAAATACAATAAATACAATAAATACAATACATACAATACATACAATAAATACAATAAATACAATAAAATAAAATAAAGTGCAGCCGTATATAGGTTTTCCTTAATAATTTTAGAGCGTCTACATTTTTTGGTCAGATCTTTCTGCTTCCTAGTTTCCTCCTTGCGACCACTTGTTATTCATCAGCCTCTCTGTGTCTGTAGTGGTCCATGTGAACACCCCCCCCCCGCCCCCCCGCCCCTCTCTCCATCGCACCCTCTCAGAGCATCAGCAAAGAGAAAGCTGCCCTCTGGGTGTTGGACACACTGGACGCCACCGGACTTGCAAAACCAAAAATGGCTGAGTCGGCCAAGTCAACAGATGGCCCAGCGCTTTAAACCCGTCCACACAACACAGACAATATTCAGCTTTGAAACTACATTATTTTTTTCCGTCTGGTTGTTTTTGCTTTATTCCTTCCACTGGTGCTGTTGCTCTGTGTATGTGTGTGTTTTTTGTTCTCCTTCACTCTGTCCTCCTTGCTCTTCAGATGTGGCCCTACTTAATTTGTGTGGCAAATTGGGCTTGGCAATTGCTTGAAACAGGGGCATAATTGTCCCCGGTGAGTCGCAGTGATGGAGGAAGAGAGAAAGACACAACAAACAATCCCTCTCTGTCTGCTGTCCAACGGTAATGCGGGAAAAAACGGTTTTGAAAAGGCATTGAGCAATTATAGCGGGTCCACCTGGCTAGGCTAAAACGGAGCAGTGAAAGGCGACAATTAACAGCAGATTATATTCATTATGGTTTTGTGTGATTGCACATTAGGGGGCTTTTTTAGAATATCCCCAATATTCATAAAGAACTGTCAGAAATGTGCCTCGTAGATGAGGTTTCACGTATCGCACCAAATATACGTGTTATGTTAAAACATTTATTGTAAAATGTACAGTTTGCTCTTTTGCAGTTTTTTTGATCATTATAAATTATATGCTCAATATTATAGGCACGTTTTCAGATTGTGCTTTAACAGTTAGTAGGAGCCTTAGCAGTCAGTAGTCTGTTAACCAAATTGTTTGTTTTTTTACTGGACGGGTCATTCTCATACAGACCAGGGCCGCCGTGGAAATTAGTTGATTTTTGAATGAAGATGAATGAATAACGGCAATCCTTGAAAACAAATAACTGTTATAAATCCTTTAAATATAATGCTATTTTCGTTGTTTTTGACAGAAAACACCAGCAGCCTAATTCATATAACGATTTCTTTAAAAAGTACATTTTGGCTTTGGGGTGTGGCCTTACCTTGCCTTTCCCTTTCACATTTAATTTCATGTAAAATAACTGAGAACGGCCAGCTATATTCTTAATCCGAGAGCGAATCTTAATTCATATGTTCTCTGCACGGATTATTGCGATCGATCAGCGGCAAAGCACGCATTTTAAACATGCATCAGTTATATTGGCCTTGAGAAATATGTACAGAAAAAGGCATATAAGCTGCTTTCTATAACTTGTGTTATAGAAAGCCGTGTTTTTGGCTTCATTTGTGTTTGGTATTGACAGTATATTTTCAAATTATTGCCAAATTAAAAGTGTTTGGTTGAAAAAAATCTAAAAACAGCCATTGCCTCAAATAAATTCTGTTCATATGATTTTCAATTCACACAGTATTTAAATTAACTTCAAATGGAACTGGGCTGGTTTAATTATCATGAAGCAGGCCAAAAATAAATGCTTTAAAACCTCAAAATAACCCTCATGACTCCGTTATAATATGTATTTTATCATGGTTGACCTCAGAAGCGGCAGTCTATTTAAAATGAAGTATAATGTAAAAAGGAAAGTATACGTAAAGGTGTTCCCTAGGTTCTTATAGGACAGCGACCTTTGTGCACGACACCACTCGATAAAGAATGTTTTAACACACTGTTAAGAAGTCATTATGAATAAAGCACTCTAGAATAAAGAGTCATACTCTAAAGATGTCCTTTTCAAACTTTTCAGCTCTAGGGCATCTTTATACAGTACGTACTCTTCCTAAGCTAAAGCACCCTTATGTTTTACGTTGAATTTCACTTCATAGGCTCCCCTTTTTCAAGTTTACCTTATGTGATCAAATACATATTATAAAGTGAGCATGAAGGTTATGTTGAGCTCTACTTTTAAAGCATTTATTTTTGGCCTGCACGATAATTAAACCAGCCCAGTTCATGCCAAATACATTTAAATCTCCCAGAATGATGCTTATAGTGCGCAGAAGGTTTGCTGGATGTGAATCTTAAAGTTAAAACATGTCTGCTGTCGATTTGACCCTGATTTGAAGTTTAATATCGTGCCTGATATATATGTTTAATTATAATCACAAATACTACCAAGACCAACTTATAGTCGATTTGTGTGTCTGTCTGTTTTACCCACGAATTCCAAGATATACCGTATTTTCTGGACTATAAATTGCACCGGAGTATAAGTCGCACCAGCCAAAAAATGCATAATGAGAAGAAAAAAACATATATAAGTCGCACCGGAGTACAAGTCGCACCAGCCAAAAAATGCATAATGAGAAGAAAAAAACATATATAAGTCGCACTGGACTATAAGTCGCACCAGCCAAAAAATGCATAATGAGAAGAAAAAAACATATATAAGTCGCACCGGAGTATAAGTCGCACCAGCCAAAAAATGCATAATGAGAAGAAAAAAACATATATAAGTCGCACCGGAGTATAAGTCGCACCAGCCAAAAAATGCATAATGAGAAGAAAAAAACATATATAAGTCGCACTGGAGTATAAGTCGCACCAGCCAAAAAATGCATAATGAGAAGAAAAAAACATATATAAGTCGCACTGGAGTATAAGTCGCACCAGCCAAAAACTGCATAATAGAGAAAATGAAAACATATATAAGTCGCACTGGAGTATGAAATGCGGTTGCAAGTGTGAAAATAACAAATAATATCACATATAAGTCGCTCCGGAGTATAAGTATATAAGTATAAATATAAGTATAAGTTGCACCCCGGCCAAAACGATGAAAAAAGGTGCGACTTATAGTCCAAAAAATACAGTAAATAATAGATAAACAAAAATGTAGTACTACCGGCAAAACCATAAAGCTACTTCCACCGCTGAGATGTCCAAAACGGTAAACATAGCGCTGCATCACGTCGCAGGGCCGTGTCAAAGCGCTGGCCTAAGTGTTTACATTGATCTTGGCGCTGTAAGTCGCCGTGGAGATGGCCACTTCGACAGCACGCCCTTGTTCTTACACATTCAACAAGTATCGACATTCAGCCTCTTGAGACGGGCAGGTTTCTCAACAGTTCATTCTCATCATCGTCGCGTGGCCACGGCGACAGCCAAAGCCTCGCAATAAACGCGGACGCACGGCAATGTCGGGAATGTGTCGTTTCGCACAGCTTACGAGGGGAGATGCCGCGCTTAACTGACTTAATCGATCATCGCGGTCATTTAGGTCACAATCTAGCAAAACAGATGCAGTTGTGAACGTTTTGCAAACATCATTTATTTTCACATTGACTTTACTTTTTCAGTGGGAATGTTTGATGTCATGAAGCTGGTCACGTACGAGCGAAATGATTATGTAAATAGACAATGTGGATGCAAGAAAATTACTGTTGATTGTTCATAGTAACAATTGTGAGCGATCATGTATTTATTTAATTACACATAAAACATAAAATACATTATCAGTGGCATACAGTTATACAAAGAATGAATAAAATGGAGTAGAAAGAAGAGCAATCTTATAATCTTATGTTATAATAATCCTTAAATATTGATCTCCTGACAAAAATTGCAAGATAAAATAGTATATTATGTCATCCCTACTTACAAGCTTTAATAACTTGATATGTTAAAATGTACATGTATATCTGCTCATCTGATTTAATATGATGGAAGCAGCATGTGAAACGTTGTTGCGGCCATTTGAATTTTTAGAAAATGTGAAATGCAAAAGTACAGTATTCCCATGCAAAAGCAGACACTATTCTGGCAGTGTTTAGCAGCTTTCTAAATGCTAATATGAATGCCTGATTTTAAAATGGCTGCTGCTCCACGAGGACGCATTTGGATTGCAATATGCATTAATAATCCGGCAGTGTTTGAATGAATTAGTGCTGGACATCGAGTTGGTTGGCTGGAAGACTAGTCATTTCCACATAGTCAGATTATACATTATGGCACACGCACACACACGCCGTATAGAATCTGCTTCTACATGACATAATAGTGGCACTGTGAGAAATGGAGACGCATTTTACGCACGCCTGCCCTGACACAATCACCTTGCAGCTAGTCCAATAGCTAATGATACGCTACTCCCCGGATGACATCAGACTGTAATGTGTGCGTGCGTGTGTGTGTGTGTGCGTGTGTGTGTGTGTGTTTTATGCATGCCTGGCCTAATATGAATTGTTGTAAAATAGTGTTGTATTTGCATATGGGCTTTCGGGCTGTACTGAAATTAGCATTTTTACAACAGCTCAAATTAAATCCCTCTGCTTAATTTCCCCGCATGCTAACATGATTTAAATTGAGTCTATTCCGCTCTCGTTTTTTTTTTCCTTTTTTTTTTATAAACATAGGTTCCCCACACTACGCTCAACATCCAAACCACACGCATGTGCACATTATCGCCACATGTCTGAGTGCACAGTGCGTCCTCGTGAGAGCAGCAGCCCACATGCGCCCCCACGCTGCTACCGCTACTACTGCTACTGCTGCTACTGCTGCTGCTGCTGCTGCTGCTGCTGCTGCTGCTGCTGCTGCTGCTGCTGCTGCTGCTGCTGCTGCTGCTGCTGCTGCACACCGAATTAGACACACAAATACACACGTGCATACCCATTTGTGCATTCACCTAAAACAGCATTAAAGCTAAAGGGAAAAGTCTACTCATAGCACTCTGAATCCACCTTCAAATCACTGCAATTCCGCTCGTCCACAAACTCGTTCATCATCCTGCCGGACACTGCTCATGTGGAAATCTCATTGTTGGCTCCACTCGTTCATCTCAAAATGTGTCGGAAGAACACTACATCTTAAAAGAAAAGGCATCGGCGTCTACAAGGGGGAGGAAGGAAGGAGAGAAGAGAGCGCGATCGCAAACACGTATGGCTTAAAAAAACACCTTGTAATTGACAGCGCCGCCATCTCGTTACCATCTCGGGGTTTTTGATGAAGATCTGTGACAAGTCTGGGAATGGCAGATGAAACGGCGCTCGCAGGTTGCCGCGATTGAGAAACAAGTCATTATTGTTTTCTTGTAGGTGAAACGTCTGTTGTCAACATTGTGCCGTGCAATTGCGCTCCTGCTTGTATCAGGGCCATTATTAACTCCATAAATGTCGTTTACTGCATCGCCTAGGCAGAAGAGAAGAGTGTTATTTAAGACCATTAGCTTCATCTCGTGTATTGCAGTCACTTCGCCCTGCACTTAGTCTTTGGATTCAAACAAAAGCTGAACATTTCACACAGGGATCTTAACCCTCCCCCTCTTAAGAAAAGCTGATAATCAACACACTGTGGAGATGTTGTGCACAGGCTCAGATGTAGGTAATTCAATGGTAGCTCCTAATGCTGTATCTATGTGCACTTACGTCGCCAAGACACACTGACTTGAAAATAGCCCATAGCCATTTAACTACATGGCTGCACTATTCATGTGATGTTCAAAGTGGACATACTGACAGAACCGAAGCACCATAATTCAGATTGCAAATCCAATGCAGCAATCACCAACATGCATCTCTTGAAATCCATATGTTTGAATGCCACAAATCTGAACGACCTTGTTGTCACAGGGGCCATTATTTGCACACAAGATGGTGACAGTGTCCTAAGCCAGCAGACTTCATCCCAGCTTGATAGCAGCTCTTTTGTCTTTCACACACACATGCACTCACACAAAGGGGACTCTTGTAGCTCGCCTTTGAAGCCAGGATGAGCCGGTGAGCGGAGCACAATGCCAGCTGTTTTGCATCTGCTGGGCCTGGAGTTGGCATGATGCAGGCCTGGCTGGCATATGTGCTAAATCTGATCAGGCCTCACAGAGTGTGCCAGAGGACTGTTTAACAGCACAGGTGCTGTGTGACCACCACAGTGACAGTGCAGTAATGGATTGAGGCTGTGGCTGCAGCAGTGGGATTATTGAAGAAATGTTGTAAACGCTGCATATTCTTGTTTCAGACAATCTCAAACATAATTGTGAATCAAATATGTTATTGGTTTATTAAATTTCATTGGCTTGCCAAATGTGAATTATTTTGAGGTATATTGATCTGGTGAGAGTCACACAAGTCAGAAGCTACAGGTGCATGAAGTTTCCCTGAGTCTAGTGCAGCATTTCTACATCTTCAAATCTAGCTACACTTAAAAAAAAGCAATTGAAATGATTTGTCCATAATGACTGTGAACAGCTGGCCCTGGGCAGGACTCTGGTCTGTGTCCTGGAGCGCAGCACTGATCTGCTGGCTGCACATTTGTGTGCCTGTGGGGGATGCGAGCGTCTGCAGTGGGGTTAATGGTCTAAACTGTTCATCTCCATGAAGTGCCTGAGGCTAGCCTCAGCCCTGTCCAGAGAAAGCACATTCTACCTTCTTACCTACAGCACTTTCCAACGCTGAAGCCGATTGGGAATCTTTATGCCCTAAGCTTCTTGTCACAGTTGATTTACATTGAGCCGAGTGATGGAGTGAGTGGTCAAAACCTGTCTATGCACAGCACTCTCTCTCACCTAACACTCACTCAGACAGCGCATTTGTTACTCCTTCTGCCGCTCCGCCCCATGCCTTGTTTGTTTGGTTGCTCACTCATTTACTGGCTGACTTCGACGCTCATCCCTCTTTGGCTCCTGCACACAGCCAAGTGAGTCATGCCATTTTGAGGAGCTGAGATTTATTGCAGCACACTTAGTTATTTGTGGTTTATTAGTTATGGCAAATGAGAGTGAAAGCCTCCTTTGAGAGATGTAAATGCGCTCACACACAGGCAGACCTAAAGGCTTATACTTTTGAATCAGAGCCAAGCCCTTGTTTCTAATGGTGCAGCATGTAAGTGCCCAGCCCATTTAAGCAGCAACATGGAATATGCATCCTCTGTGGGACGCTCAAGACTCCCTGGACATTTAAGAGGTGTTCAAACAGCATCCATCATATTATCCATAAGCAGCTTCTTAGCTTTACAGCTCCATGGAGACAAGCAGATGGCTCCACCAAATCAAGTTATTTGCAATAAAAAACTGTAATTGCATAGATTAAGGATGGATAGGTTTATTCTATACTGCTGGAACTTCAATGCAAGCGGCTTCCTCCAGAAAACTGGATTTGTTGTAGTCCGATTTGTGCCCATCACAACCAGTGTAAGTCTTGACGGTCAACACAGCCCTGCACGCTTCTAAGTGTTGTCTGCTTTAGTTTCATCTCATAAAATCCATCTGCAAACTCGATTCATCCTTTCATCTCTGCGGCTTCGTCTCCGTCTCTGTCCTGACACAACGGTGGCTGAGGGGACTGGATGTCAGAGCTTATGCCTACATGGATTTCCTCCAGAACGTCTTTCAAATCAGACTTTCCCGCTCTCCTGCCGTGTTATGCAAAGACGCTTCCACCACCTTCACCCATCACATGATCTGTTGCTTTGGGCATAGGTGAAACTCATTTATTTAACCACTCTAATTGCTTGATTTGAAGTATTTCATTAGCCAACTACAGAGGAAGTATCACAAGTGTCAACCAAAATAAAGTTGGCTTCAAATATTGACTAGTAAATATTTAGGATACAAAAATACATTGTAGTTTATTTCTAATTATATGCTTTTTTATACTGAATTGCCACAACAGATGAGATGGACAGCATTACGCTTCTGGACGTTTCAAAATCTGGTTGTATTTATGCTGCTCTAATCTATCGTTCATATAAAAATATGAACATATTTTCATTGACGATAAGGCAGCATGAAGGAGCCAAATCCCAGAGATGATAAAGGATTAGATTATTAACTAAAGAGAATGCCTAAATATTTGAAAAAGTTGAAAGAGCTTAAAAGCAGAATAAAGCTAGAATCCAATAAAGGCTACAATGACTTTTTTCATGTTCTGCTGCTTCTACTCTTCCCTTTTACTATATTCAACAGAATGTCTTTAATCTCACAGACATAATCCAGCCAATGTAATGAGGCTTTTCATGTCAAGCACTTGCAATGTTAAATTTGGTGACAATTAAAGTAAGTATTGATTTTGGAATTGGGCGTTGTCATTTAACCATGGATTATTCAGACTTCTGATACCAGTTTTTGGACACTTAAGCCGTTCACATTGCTTGACTGAAAATAACTAAAGTCAAAACCCACCATGATGTGAGGGATGGCAGGATTATTCCATTCATCTATAATCGTCACAATAATTCAGGTCATTGAGGTCACAATATAATCATGAGGAACTAGGAAATAAGAATAGTAAGAATCGTAAGCAGCAACAATGAGTGAATAATTTAAACGTAATCTATACTCCAAAAAAGTGAAATGACATGTAAAGTACTTTTTATCTGGCTGTTTATCTTACAATAGTTTTAACTTTGTGTAAGTTTGATTTCATAATGCTAGAAAGGATTCTTTGAAAGAGAAAGAATTCAGTGTTGTTTGGTTAAAGTGCCAACAATTCTGTTTAAATGTTTCTTCCTACAATAAAGTAATTGTAACACTAACATTTGATATTGTGACATAAATAGTCCTGATTTGTGCAAAAAAAGAGTTTTAAAGATGTACAATTCAACAATCCAAAATGTCAGTCTTGTCTCCTGGGTAACGTTAGCTTTACCTGGAGTAAAGACTTATAAAACAGTGTGTTTCTACTGTGTGCAGGGTCCCCTTTCCACAGATCAGACCTGTAACTGGGCCTGGTCTTCCTCTCCATGGAGCTATCTTAGTTAAATACAATTCAGTGGAACCTTTTAAACAAAGACTGGATATCTCCATGGAGACAAACAGGCGGACTGATCCTGAACAGTTCAACAATCCGATTTCTGTGTCCGAAATCGCGATATTAATTGTTGAAAAGTGACAAAAAAAAATGAGCCAGGAGTAAAAATAGTGCACCAACAACAATAACCAATCATAGGTTGAAATGGCGATCCATTATAGCAGACAGTAAAGCAATAAGCAGCGAAAAATAACTGAGGTCCGGGCATCTAAGTCGTAATCAGTTGGCTGCATAGTGACTAAAGCGATCCAGGGAAGGAGCTGCGAGATGCAATAATAGCAAGCACAAAAGCCAAACACGGCAGCGAGAGGGTTTTCTTATCTGAGATGAGCGCTATCTCGTGGAAGACAGCCACTTTTGTTTTGCCATGCCTCATTGTGTGGCCTCTTTGAAAGCCACGAGGGCCCGTTACACAGCGAGCGTTCTGTTTCATCACCCGCACAAAGCCTTGACTGGCATTATTTGTGGTAGTTTTTTTCCTTTTCTTCAGGTACAATAAAAAGTAATTATTACAACTGCGAGGAGAACGGTGAATACCCCAAGGAAAGAAGAAAGCAAAGTATATCAACGGATCATAATAATAGGCTATAATGGGAAATGTTAATAAAAAGAAAAAACAAATAATGTATCATCTTTGAACTGCGTCATACAGTTCAGAAATAACAGGAATTTAAACATTTTGGAGACAAAGCTAAATTTAATCAAATACAAAGACTATTTGCCACAAACACAGCTTTTATTTTTCAGTTGGAGCACTTAAAGGACAAATATTATGCATTATTAGTGTCGTTATTAACCTTTAAGCATGCACTTGAGTACCTTTACTTGAAAAAAACAACAACTGCATGTCACTCTGGCTTTTCCCACGCTAAAAACTGACCTTTGGGCTCCACCTATTGTCTGCAGAGGGAATTACATTAGAGCGAGAAACAAATGCTAGCTTTCCTCCGACATGCTAATGTAGCCACGCTGTTGCAATGATTGTTATTTGAGGCAGAAATGGTTTGCTGAGGATTTATGGACTTAAAACCAGCACTGAAGGTCTTGATAATGACATCACACGTCGGGAAAGATCTAAATTGAGTGTTTTTGGCGCTCAGAGGGAGAGAACTTTCCAGACAGAATTCATCAAGCAAACATGACTGAAATGAAAAGAGTGATGTTTTTGATGAGGGGACGATGTCATATGCTTGAAAGCTCCAAAATATGTCTTTTAAGCGTGTGACTTACGCTTGAAATCGTCACATGTTATTACCGTGTCTGCACCACTACTGCACCAACTACTACCAGCCCGATAATAGTAATGAGGAGGATAATAATAGCTTACTTCATCTTGCATCCATTGAAAAGGCTACTGTTCAAATCTGCCCTTTGTTTCTTTCCAAAGATCTCCCCGCCCAGCCACTGCTCTACATCTGTACCCCATCCACATGTATCGATTGGATGATAATTAAATTGTCCACCCCAGCTTGATATGGATTAATAATTGCTGGCTAATGCCCTCCTGACATTTTGCCATATCGACTCAATACTGTTTGCAACGATGTACCAATAATTATGACGCTTGACATTCCTCATTTTTACCTCTAATGAGACCAATCAAGGCTGGATCCAATGTTGCCAAACAGAGAATAAGAGAAAAGTCGAGCGAAGGAGATAGATTTTCACTAAAGACCCATTACGCAATGAATGGAAGCACTATTTTTGTTGCTTACAGGAATCTTGCCGTTTTTATATATATATATTTATATTTAGAGGGAATAAAAATAAGTGCTCAGTTTATTGCTGGTCGTAATCACATAAAAAAGCAATACACAGCGCCACCAGGAGTTCTATAAATACCACCACAAGATGGAGGTGCGGGCGCGGTGCCACTTCACTGCTTCAACTTCCTCAGCGCCATCTGCGAGTGTTCCTCCCCTGGCATCGGCACCAAAGGCCTTTTGTGCCGTTTCTCCCCTTTGTCCCCACTTGCAAGGTTTAATTAGGTTATTTACTTGAGCCTCACCTCCCAGCGTTTCATTATATTGGCCATCGCAGATAGGACTTCACGCGGGGCAGGGGCTGGATAAAAAGTTAGGACAAAAGATGATAAATGTCGCAAGCTGGGGACCGGAATGCAATCTGGCCTGCCACGATGCAGAGATGCTCTAATGGCTTCCCAGCAAGCAAGAGGGTGGGGGGGGAAACTGTCGAGATGGCAACGTGATAAATAGTGTCGGGACGGCTGTAAGGACTCTGGGCGACGTAAAGCGCGGGGAAAGAGTTGTGCAGAAGCCGAGGAAGATGACCGCAAAACGGAATCTAATTAATCCAGACTTTGTTCTTTCACTTGACAAATTCAACATCAAGAAGGGAAATTGTTTTTTAGCAAACGTGCTGCTCACCATCGCCGCCGCCTCCTCCTCTCCGCGCCGCCATTCCACTTTTCTCCCAGGTTGAAAAGGCAAAAAGGACGTATGGGCCCTGACAATGCTCTTGCACCTGTGGAATGATTAATGGCAGCGGGCCGGGCGTCCGCGGCGCGCAGTGAAAGTACCTGCTCCAAAAACACACCAAGGAGAACGCAGCTACGAGCATACTTCCAAGAGCAATTTCCCGCTTTATACACAAACATGGGTTTCAAGGGTCCCTGTTGACTTGTTCCTTTTGACCTTATTTGTTCTCAACATCACACGAGAGGTGGCACGCGGCTCACTCAACCGAAATGCACCTTTATGATTGATTCTATACAAAAAAAAGTAAAGAAATGTATAATAATTTATAATAACTACCCTGTGTTCACCCTTGATGAGTACGAGCAAATATTTAATTCATCGTGATCAAAAGCTGATGAATTAAGCTTAGTTAGGTGGTTTAAATCTGAATCCTTCTCCATAAACTATGTGTTCGTTGTTAATTTATTCATGCTTTATACTGGCTAATGAAGGTGTATGATAAAATACTGTATTTTCTGTACTATAAGTCGCACTGGAGTATAAGTCGCACCAGCCAAAAAATGCATGATAGAGAAGAAAAAAACATATTTAAGTCGCACTGGAGTATGAAATGTGGTTGTAAGTTAAATAACAAAATAGTATCACATATAAGTCGCTCCGGAGTATAAGTATATAATATATATATATAATATATCGCACCCTGGCCAAAACTATGAAAAAAGGTGCGACTTTCAACACTTTCATTGTACCTCCTGAACCTCATAAACATATTACTACAATGCTTTGTAACGGCTGGTAACACAAACCCTTTCAACTCAAATTGTGAGGGTTGTTGACTAGTCTCGACTAAAGAAATTAGTCGTTCCCTGCATTGATTAGTCGAATAAAAGTGGCCACACATTATACTGGCAAAATTCATCGAAACCTTTACGAAATGCGATAATCAGACGACAAATCCAACTACTAAAGGTCAGACTCACTCATTCCACACCTCATCTTTTCTGCTGTGAAATAAAAAATTACAGTTTGCTTTACGAAGTTCATCAAACCCGAGGTACAACGTGAATGTATCTCATTGCAGTTGGTTCTACAGTGCCGTTTTTAAAAGGGTTGGCAACTTATCTGTTCTGTCCAGTAAAAATATATTGTAACCAAAGTTTTTTTCAACATTGATCTTCCGTTTAACTCTGGTGGTATAACTCATTTCCCTATTCGCCGAGATCTATCGAGCCGTTTGCGTTTTGTGACAGTGCCATTGACTCTTTACCGTTTTTCTTCCAGTTTCACGGCTCCGCATTAAAAGCCAGCGGCTCCAACCATTACAGACAGTAAATTCTGATCTGAAAGTCAGCAATGAAAAGAAATTGCAGTTTGACTTTGAAACCCAGGAAATGATGTTGTAAAACCGTTGCTTTAGTACAAGACTGATCATGTCACTCGCCTCGCTCTTCACATACGGCACGACTCCAGGACTCACTGTCGGGTTTGGGAGACTTTAGATCATTATTACTGGTAAACATTTGCACTTGAGGAGATGATTTTGTGTAAATTAAGCCTGGGTTTGGCCTCAGGTGAAAATGAAGGCGTATAAACTAAATATTTCCAAAGAGGACAGGTCGTTTCGCTAACAGGAATATGTTTTTCAAGGTATTTTTGAGGCATAAACACTCGAATAAATAAATAATGGATGAGTTTTATGCCATAGTGCGGAAAATGTCAGGTCATATTATGCATTGTTTTTTAATGTTTGACATTTTGATCATTGTAAAACATCATCTTTGACTAAAACAGCTTAATTATAGAAATATGTCCATTGACTTCCTGTTCAATACTGCAGAACAGATAAGCTCCACAAGGGATGCTCTGGGACAGTTATCCATTCGCTTAATACGGCTTCATTGTTTCGATGTTCTAACTTTCTGTTAGAAAAAATCTATAATTCTGGGACGCCCACAAGACAACTGCATTACAAAAACGTACATTTTATTGAATTGAAAATTTAAACTTCACATGGGGTTTTACAGCCTCTGGTATTTATTATTGCAAGAAAACGTATAAGATCACAAATAATATTGACATAAATCATTCATGTGCTGTATGCTGCCACAAGCTGACATTTAAATATGACTTTATATGTCAGACAAAAGGTCAAATATGTTCAAAGTCCGGTATATGCCATTGTTTCTGCACAAACTTCTTTGACTTCACACTAAAGGTGATCTCTACCTGAAAATGATTTAGCTTCCTCATCCTCTTCTTTAAAGTCAGCACTCTATCTTTACCGCTGCATTAAATTATTGGCCTGGAAAAGGTCACTTTAGTACTTGATTGACTGTTTGTAGTACCTGCTTTGCATAATCTTTGTTCCAATAATAGGTTTCTGGTTTGATGATAGCCATCAGTACGGGCGGCAGGCGAGGATGGTTCAGCGCAAAGTGGAATACATTTTCGGAATTCTCTCAAAGTTTCATTACGTCCCTGTCCAAAGGATTAGTCAGGCCGTCTATTAAACATGTTAAACGTTGTGGATACAGAAGATATAAGGGAAATGAATGCATTAGGTGTGACGTGGTTTGCTTGGGCAAGGGGAAATTCACGGGACATTTGAGCCCGTGGAAGGAAGCCACGTGTCTTGCAGCGGTTCGCTCTGGAGACTGGAGCTCTTTGGGCCACAGCCATGTCTGAGAAAACACAGAACAGGAAACATGTCACTTCATATGCCCTGACAACTGGCATCTTGGAGCAATGGCTTGCCACGGCTTATCCATAAAATTAGTTTAAATATACAACGCTGAATTCATGGAATGATTTGCTTCATAATCTCCTTGGGCTTCCACTGAGACAAATATGAGGCGAGCTTTTCCGCTCTGTGGTCGACTGTAAAGACAATCCTATGAAGTTTACACTATCATCAGAAATAGGCCAGGCGCAGCCATAGTAAATCCCCTGTGGATACAACAAGTCAAAGAGTACATTTTGATTTCATTTGTATCTGTGGTGAAAAGAGAAAGAAGATATGCTGTTGCTACAAAAAAGAACTGAATACTAAATGTGTAGATGGTTTTAACAGTGTAGTAGTCTTAAACACGTGCACAGAACCAGTTCATTTTAAATTGGTTGCAGCAGTCCAAACTTCCTCTCTTAGATTAGATTCATCTTTATTGTCTCCAAAGACACACAAATATGACAACATCCAGCTGAATCGTGTCATACAGATTCTACATACAGATTCTTCCAAAAGTTCCCAGGTTGAGGCACCCACAAACTGCACCCATCCTGAGGCACCCACAAACTGCACCCATCCTGAGGCACCCACAAACTGCACCCATCCTGAGGCACGCACAAACTGCACCCATCCTGAGGCACGCACAAACTGCACCCATCCTGAGGCACCCACAAACTGCACCCATCCTGAGGCACGCACAAACTGCACCCATCCTGAGGCACGCACAAACTGCACCCATCCTGAGGCACCCACAAACTGCACCCATCCTGAGGCACCCACAAACTGCACCCATTCTGAGGCACCCACAAACTGCACCCATCCTGAGGCACCCACAAACTGCACCCATCCTGAGGCACCCATAAACTGCACCCATCCTGAGGCACCCACAAACTGCACCCATCCTGAGGCACCCACAATCTGCACCCATCCTGAGGAACCCACAAACTGCACCCATCCTGAAGCACCCACAAACTGCACCCATCATGAGGCACCCACAAACTGCACCCATTCTGAGGCACCCACAAACTGCACCCATCTTGAAGCACCCACAAACTGCACCCATCATGAGGCACCCACAAACTGCACCCATTCTGAGGCACCCACAAACTGCACCCATCCTGAGGCACCCACAAACTGCACCCATCCTGAGGCACCCACAAACTGCACCCATCCTGAGGCACCCACAAACTGCACCCATCCTGAGGCACGCACAAACTGCACCCATCCTGAGGCACGCACAAACTGCACCCATCCTGAGGCACCCACAAACTGCACCCATTCTGAGGCACCCACAAACTGCACCCATCCTGAGGCACCCACAAACTGCACCCATCCTGAGGCACCCACAAACTGCACCCATTCTGAGGCACCCACAAACTGCACCCATCCTGAGGCACCCACAAACTGCACCCATCCTGAGGCACCCATAAACTGCACCCATCCTGAGGCACCCACAAACTGCACCCATCCTGAGGCACGCACAAACTGCACCCATCCTGAGGCACCCACAAACTGCACCCATCCTGAGGCACCCACAAACTGCACCCATCATGAGGAACCCACAAACTGCACCCATCCTGAAGCACCCACAAACTGCACCCATCATGAGGCACCCACAAACTGCACCCATTCTGAGGCACCCACAAACTGCACCCATCTTGAAGCACCCACAAACTGCACCCATCATGAGGCACCCACAAACTGCACCCATTCTGAGGCACCCACAAACTGCACCCATCCTGAGGCACCCACAAACTGCACCCATCCTGAAGCACCCACAAACTGCACCCATCTTGAAGCACCCACAAACTGCACCCATCTTGAAGCACCCACAAACTGCACCCATCATGAGGCACCCACAAACTGCACCCATCCTGAGGAACCCACAAACTGCACCCATCCTGAAGCACCCACAAACTGCACCCATCATGAGGCACCCACAAACTGCACCCATTCTGAGGCACCCACAAACTGCACCCATCTTGAAGCACCCACAAACTGCACCCATCATGAGGCACCCACAAACTGCACCCATTCTGAGGCACCCACAAACTGCACCCATCCTGAGGCACCCACAAACTGCACCCATCCTGAAGCACCCACAAACTGCACCCATCTTGAAGCACCCACAAACTGCACCCATCTTGAAGCACCCACAAACTGCACCCATCATGAGGCACCCACAAACTGCACCCATCCTGAGGAACCCACAAACTGCACCCATCCTGAAGCACCCACAAACTGCACCCATCATGAGGCACCCACAAACTGCACCCATCATGAGGCACCCACAAACTGCACCCATCTTGAGGCACCCACAAACTGCACCCATCCTCAGGCACCCACAAACTGCACCCATCCTGATACTAAAGAACACACATCTTTTTACAAGTATAGTGCACGTTAAACCACTCAAAAGTACAAACTGGTGAGCTGAACTATTGCACTCATCTCAGTCGATTACTCCACAACACTCCATCAATGACACACACACTACAACACACTCAAGACAGTTCTTATAGTTCAGGAGAGGGATTGTCATGTGGACCATGGAAAGTTATATCTATTCAACCTACAGTTCGCCAGATGGCAACAACTCAAACTCCTGCAGGATGTGAGTAGAGTCAGCTGCCATTTCCTGACCCTGCTTCATGACTTTCTCCTCCAGTAGAGTGTATGGAAGAGGCAAACCAATGATTGTCCCGGCTCTTATAGTCAGATTTAGGATTTGTGCTTTTAGTTTCACTGTTCATTCATTCATTTCAAATCATGTTATGACGCCGTACCGAATAATTGACTCTAGCTCTTTAAAAAAGGAGTATTGCTTTTTCTGCCTTTCCTTTTCACTGCTGAATTTGGGTGGGCGGACTGAACATTTAGGTGAGCAAATTAAGAGGTCTAAGTGTATTTGTTTTAAGTAGCAGGTGGACAATAAAGTAACCCTTGTTTATAGCAGAGTAAGAGCAGAACAACAACTAGCACGGTCAGAAAGCAACAGCATTTCCTCCTGGTTCACTGCCGACGAAAACACTTTCTAATACGATGCAGAAAGCACACAGTGGTCTTATTTTGACTGAAGAACTGATTAAGCAGACTGTCTGAACTTAGGCAAGGGAGACTTCACTTATTACATGAAAAAAGTCCCTGTTCTCGATAGACAAATGCACGTTTCCATCTCCAGCTCTTCTCTTTCATCAATCGCATTAAAGCACATTTCACGCACGTTCTTCTCCCCTGTACGACGGACATATTTCTTTCTTCACTATCTGCACGTTATTATGCTACTGTTAGCTGACATGGCCTCAGACTGTTTATACTGTGTGTCATTTTTAAGAATCTTTTCAAGTCTGTGTCGCACGGGCGCGATAACTATTGGCTATTTTCCCGCTGCGCTGCCATTTAATGAATCGTTCCATTGCCTGGTGGATAACAGAGTGAACAAATGCCTTTCTGTGTTAGTGCCTGCCACGGCCTATCCTATCAGATAATTAACTTTTTGCAAATAGACCGCGCTGACTACCAAACAGAATAAGCCTGCACAATTAGAATTACTTATCTACGTTTTTCCTGCCCCCACCCGCCCCGCGCGCGGAAAACAAACACGAAAAACAAATCAAAATTTCATACTCCTTGCTCGCCTGTTCTCCGCAGTCCCGTGTATTCATAAACAAATGCAAAAGTAATGAACGGAATTAAATCCTATTGAAAGTGAGTGTGTTATTTCGCTTCCTCCCCCAGTCCAGATGTTCAGAGCGTCCAACAGGAGGTCTAGATGTTTTCCACCTGCCTCTCTTTCTCTCTTTCTCTCCTTCCTCCCCCCCCTCGGGTTGATGGTCTCGCACCGACAGTAGTGCAATTCAATATTTATACGTTTCCTTCTGTTAGCCTTCCGCGGCGTAGGGGAAGCGGGTTTTTTTTCCGAGTGTCTGATTTGCCACTGCGGTGTGTTTCGGGAGGCCGTTTTGAACAAAGCCATCTGTTTGAGTGGGTTGTTTTATTAAGTGACAAACTGGATCCTTCTACCTCGCTAATGTGTCCCAAGGGGTGAAGCGGCGGCTCGTGGTGTTTGTGCGGCTCCGGCGAAACAAACAATTTAAAAGAAGACGGACGTAAAATAAATATAAGAGTGTAAAACGCATGCAAATGCAGAAGGAGTATTGGGGCTGGATTTTAAATGTGTCGGATGAGTGACTTTAATTGACTTTATTACAACATCATATACTAGTTCTGATGATGTGAAGACCAAAACTATCCAGGTATAATGTTTTTAATCATGTATTTTTTATTTTATTTGTCTCCAGTACTTGATACAAAAACGTTTTAAAAAAAGTGTCTTGCTATTATATTTAGTATTGATTATTTCTGGGTTTTGATACTTTAGACAACTCTATTTCATTATATCAAAAAGGATCCAAATATTGTTTTTTGTTTTATTGTTTTTGGATATTTTACCTAAATGATTGATTGTATAAAAGATTTATTTGATCACCTTTTAATTATTTATTCTGTTCGTATAACAGCTGTAAATAAGAGTGTTATTTTTATTAAGAGTATAAGAGTTTATTTTTTTACCAGATATATTTTTATAAGAGGTTTTTTAGAAGTATAAGGTTTTTTATGATTATACTTCTGTGCCTAATCTATTTCTGTGCCTAATCTGTGTTGCAACACTGGAATTTCCCCATTGTGGGACAAATAACGGTTATCTTATCTTATCTTATTACAGAAAATGTTGCACTGGAAGTCATTTTAGCAGTTATTTCAGTCTGGGGCAGTGTTCGCACACAAACCTAAAGATGCAGTGACTCAACACAAGTATCATTTGACTATGAACTTAGTAATAGTCTTTTGAATTTATAGCGAGCGCTAAAATTTTAGCTTTTTCATTTTGTCATTTTTGCTGGACTCTCTCGATAGTTTGGTGCTGGAGTCACACCTAATATTCCCTGTCATTCTCTCATCGATTTGTGCGAAATGCCGACACGTCCCTTTACCAATTCCAACAAGCGGTAGCTCCAAAAAAGTCAAATAAAATTGCTATTGCTAACCGCTAACACAATGTCAAAACAAGCATCGCTTTTAAACCTGCAGTGTCACATTAGTAGGTTGTTTCCTGCAGCTCTGTTGCTACGCACCTTCAGATTTATTCATGTCGTCCCCTCCTCCAGTGAGAATATTCGAACACCCCCGAGAGCGGCGGCATGGTTCCCCCCGCCGTCCTGTCAGAGTATCTGCCAGTGCGTTCGACATGGCGCTGCTGCATAACGCATTCCTTTAAAAGCTGTTGTCTGCGCACGAGAGAGTGGCCTCGGCTCCCGGGTTTGCAGCCCCAAAGCACGACCTGGTGCTGAGATCGAGCGCATCACTGGCTTATCGTGTTGTTTGTTTGTTGTTTACAATAAATATAGATGGGTTGTACTTCGAACGTCACAGATCATGATAACCTGTGGTGCTGAAGAATTGGAGAAAGATATCAAATTGCGATTTTTATTAGTATTGTGATGGAATTAGCTATTTATGTTAAAAATCTGCGCTATTTATACACATCCGGGAGCATTGGTACTTGCAAATAATGTAATATGAACTGTTAAACTAGTTAGAGTGGTCATTATATTAGGGATATACATGTACCGTATTTTCCAGAGTATAAGTCGCACCAGCCAAAAAATGCATAATAGAGAAGAAAAAAACATATATAATTGGCACTGGAGTATGAAATGCAGTTGCAAGTGTGAAAATAACAAATATTATCACATATAAGTCGCTCCGGAGTATAAGTATATAAATATAAGTCGCACCCCGGTCAAAACAATGAAAAAAAGGTGCAACTTATAGTCCGGAAAATACGGTAAATTATATTGCGATTCATCTTGCAGCACTATAGACCCCTTTGTAAACTGTATTCCTGCATCCCATACATTGACTCTAATGCATTTTCAATGGGAGGGTTAGCGTTAGCCTCCAAACATCACAAATTATGAACAATTAGCTGTGTTTTGACCATTCCGTCTAACGCATGGTTTATTGACAAATTATATTAAAAACATTGCAGGCCAGACCAGTTTGAAGCACCACAAATCCTACTTGAACAAGCACACATTAAAAAAAGGAGCTGGAAGTTAGATACTGACTCTTAATACTGAATAATACGTAATAGAATATGCACATTTGGCAACGGTTTGTTTCCACGGCCTAAACAAACAACAAAAATCCAGTATTTATTTGGATGCGGCAGCAAAATAAAAACATGATTTTACCAGGCAGTACCAGGCTTTGTGTGTGCAGCAATTCTATCTGTTGTGGAAGAGTCTATGAGCAGTTTATGAGGCAAAACAATGACCCCGCCTTGACATGCAACATAATATCCATATGCACCCATAGTATTAATATCATTAACAGCACTGCCACTGTATATTCTACTGAATTCGTTTACCATAATGAGTGTTATGAATTTAGCTTAGACAGCACATTTATGTGTTTGGGGAGGCGCTCGGCCTTGTATTATCAACTTCATTATGTGTGACAAGCAGCACAATATTGATGAAGGAGCGGGTACCCATCATTGCACTACGTTTAAACTCGGCACTGGATTAATGTACTATTCTTGATCCTGTAATTAACCATCATTTGGGGGCCATATCCCTTTTCAAGTGATCACTAATTGCAATAGGAATTTCAGCTTCCATTTAAGGCAAGATTACCGATGAGCTCGCAATGCAAATCAGCCTGCAGTTCTAATTAAGCTCCTGTTTCTTTTCTGTCTTCCTGCCTAGACCCTTTGTGAGCGTATACAATGTGCAGTTTGTTTCTCTAGCATCACAAAAGATTGAATTTTATCGTAATGCTGCAGATAGAGAGTTGAGCTGCGCCAGTCCTGGTGATTAGTATGTGTTGTTTATCTCAACACTTTTTCAATATTTGTAAGTCAGTATTTATCTCTGCATTCGCATCCGCCATCTCCGCATTTTCTTTCTTGGCATCGGGTCAGACGATTCTGAGCTGAAGACACAGACAGCTAATTAATCCGCAGAGAGGCTTCTAGAACGCACAGTCGACTGCGTTCACAGTCATCATGAGGCTCACACTTCCCTTGTTTGAAGCCAAAGTATTGAAGTATTGAAGAAGTACACCTGAAGACCGGCGCAGTACATTCTTCCTCCACACAGGAGCCCCTTTTCATCCGATTTACGTCAATTACAGCCAAACCATTTATCAATATTACAGCACTATGCTACATCTCGAAAATGTCCAACAAGGTTAATGGCGTCTTTAAACGCTCCTTTCTCCCGCGTGTATGTCTAAAACGGAGCAGGGTATTTGCCAAGCGCCGTCCCATGTGTTGGGATTAATTATCACTCCCTACAACCCCACCTCATCCTGCAAGTTCAAGATTCAGTGGAGAAAGTCCCTTCATATGCAAATGAAATTGAAAATGCCAGTCAGTATAATTGTGAAAAGCGAGCCGTCTTGGACTGGTGTCTGCAGAATGGGCTTCTAGCAGAAAGTGGCTCTCATAACGTTCTTCTGCTCACGCTTTGATTCATGCTTTTAATGGCGCTGCAAATCAAAATGTAGTCGATGTTTGTGGAGTCATGAGGATTTGAAATGTTTCAGCCCTGATGAATTAGACTCTGACCTTGCCTCCGAACACCATTTAAATTTAGTGTTAAGCCAATATCAAACAAACTAATAATGAATGCAGATGCACGAGATGTTCTGAGCTCCACAGTTCAAATCAGTTTGCCTTTCCTCACATGCCCAACACTGGCATGTGTACAAGAGGGTGTGAGATTTTGATATAGGTTCTCCTTTTCTCTGTTTGTTGAAATAACCTTAATCATTAACACAAAAACAGCTGTTTCTTGGTGCTAAATATTTGCACAAATAGTACTGAAAAGAGCTATATTGCATTTGTATTCAGTGATAATAACCTAAAACTTATTGCTTGCCTGATCTTTTAAAATGTTCAATGGATTCAATCGAACAGCACGTTTCCAAGGCGATGCCCTTAGCGGAAGTTAACAGCCTTTCAAATACATTTTTGCTACACATGTTGCTAACGGAAAGCTGCCCTCACGCTCAGTAAAACTCATTTACAAAGCAAAGGTCGTTGCGTAGCGCGTTTGTCCACAGCACATCGCTCACGTGGCTGTCAAAGCGCGTCGTCGTGGCGTTGTTCTGAGCAAAGCGCGGTTTCAATCAGCCACTGTCTACCTCCAGCCATACGAGGACTCCATCAAAATGGATGTTTGTCAGGGCCGCTTTAAAATAGGGGTATGATGGCGATATCAGCGCTATGTCTGTGAAAACACCATTACCTCCATGTCACGCTTCAATCACTCCCCATTGTGCGATGACTTCCCCCGCCCTCCGCGCCTCACCTCCAGCGCTGAGCCCTCGCACATGTCGTAGCAGTCTATCACGGCCGCCACGGGGAGATGCACCAAGCCATAATGGATGGCCCCCTGAGCGAAAACAGCCCCAATAGCATATCAATTACACATCAGAGTCCTCTTGGCTGGATGCCGACTCATGCCACGCCCCAGCCAAGTCAATGAGATCAAGCACAAATGCAGATATAATAGCGCTTTTTTGCTGCGCTCAAATTACACCGTGTCAAGCGTGCCATCCGTCCGTCAACCGTGTTAGCCGGAAAATTGCGGGCACGGGGAGCGCGCCTGAGGAGGGTGCACGAGCAGCGGGCAGTCAGGTGACTTCCTCGTCCGATTCGCCCTGCCGCTGTTTATCAGTTTGTCCGATTGATAGCTGAGCACGTATCTTCTGTGGCTTCCCCCAAGAATCCTGCAGGTTCATTTGTCTTGGGGTTTTGTCGCCTCCGCTGGGCGCGAGAGGGGAAATCAGTCTGCACAATCACAATCTCACTCTCAGATGAAGGGGCTCGCGCGGCTGGGACCACTGCAGCTGTGTGGAATCTAATGGCCTGCGCCGGTGATTGATAAAAGGCAAACAGTTGGTGCAAAGCAGGGCAGATGGAATCACCACTCTAGCCCAGGAGGTAGCCCTATCCGATTATTACATTATTACAGCTCAAATTAAACATGCTTTGATCATCAAGAATAAAGCAGGATTTTAATCTCACAATCAGAATCTCATCAGGGAGAGACAGGTTCCTTTGATTATGACTTACTTTCATGTGTTTTGATTTTTCACAGACGGAAACTACTTTCAAAGCAATAAAAATGTTCAAGGAATAAAAGCTTTAAAATTATTATCCGGCAGATTTTGCGGGTGGCTCGGCTATTAATGGCGCAGCGTGTTGAATAGGAGCAGCGCGGCGATGCATGAACACGTGCCCGTTTCCCACGTGCCACGGCGACGAACTAATGCAGCTCGTTGGCCGCGCTGCATCGAGACAAAGCAAACACTGTTGCACTGTTTCACCTCAACTCCCTAACTTTTGGAGCATTTAGGTTCATTTGTCTTCACACTTGAGTCACTTTGCACAAACGAGGGACCAATTAGGAGCTCCAGAATGCTCACTTTGCCAATCAGAAAGCAGCCGGACTTTTTCAGGTGTGCGCCTCATTTGTGGAGCGTATAAACCATTCAAAGCCAGTGTTTCGAGATTAGTAATGTCGGCTACTGGCCTGGATAAGCTCTCTAAACAAGAATTGCCTAAATGGGGTCTGCATCAAACCAAACCGGGGGGATTTCATGTAACCGTTCTGAAGACTCCTTAATCGTGCAATGTCATCGATAATCTGATTAAATTCCAATTCCTGACCTCCACCGACAATGCTGAAACTGACTTTGTACTTTTCTTCTGTGCGGTGTTTGATAAGAGATTAATTTGCCTTTTTTCCCCCTTTTTTCTGTCTTTTCAGCACCACCAAAGTTTTTAAGAACCCCCAATGACCAAACAGGCGTGCAAGGAGGTGTGGCCTCTTTCATATGCCAAGCCACAGGAGATCCTCGGCCGAAGATTGTGTGGAACAAGAAGGGGAAGAAAGTCAGCAACCAGAGATTTGAGGTATTAGGTCTATTGTTCTGATGTAAAATGCTCGACAAAGAGAATGCTTCAGCACTTGCTTTTGGCTCCGCCTGCACATAATCCAAGCCGCTGACTTGCCACCACGCATTAGCAACTGCTAACCGCCTCGCTGGCCCGCAACTTCAACATGAATCAGGTTTAATGAACATGTTTACACAAGATCACAGATTTGTACTGGAATAAAAGAAAACCCCCAAAAAGATTAACTGAACTGTGGTAAACATGTGACTCAGATTTAGCATCACTACCAGCCTTAAAAAGTGAAAAGAGAAATGGCTCTTTCACTCCAGAAAGCCTTTTGCTTTGTGGCATTTTTATCTTAATGCATGTCCAACTCCTCCCATACGGGCTGAGGCTCTGCTCCATACCCATGAGAAATAACAAATCATAGCAGAACACTGATAAGATTTCTATTAATTTCTCTGTCAGTCCTGGGAACCATCCTAGCGCCACATTCTGCCCTCACTGCCATCCCTGCTCGCTACTGCAGCAAAGGCCTTTGAGTTTTTACATCACATGCTACAAAAATCTAATCTTATCAGTGTTCTCTGCATCTGGACCGCTCATAACGAATACCAAAGTGATACTTCTCGCTCCCAGATTGCCTTGCAGGGCTTGCTAGCTGCCCTCATTTCTTGCTCATTCCATCAGGCAATGCTCCTCATCTTCTAACAGTCACATTCCCTCCACAACATCCTCAAATTCACCGAGCTTTTACTTTGAAAGGATGCCGTTTCCACACTCACCTGCTGTCAGCTTGAGCACTGCTAGCTTGCCGTTTTACACATAACTGGTTTACTAATGTTGTGAAATACTGTGGAATTTAAACTGTTTGTAGTCTCTGTAGTATGTGTGTGCGTCTGTGCGTGGATGAGGGAGCGCGCATGTGAGGCTCAGGCCTATTTGTATTGAAATCTACTCTATGCTTAAAAAGACATTGAGTTATGACACAGGGCTTTCTAAGATCAGTGAGTATACCAAACATGTAGCATGCGAGAAATGCTGAATAAGCTATAACAAACACCTGTTTGTGAGCATTTTATGTGTCGTTCGTCCAATATAGTTGGTCCTGTCCACACTTCATGGTACAATGTCCTTAATGTTTTAGCAGGCCACCTATAACTGTCTGTGCTTGTTTCTGTCCCATTAACTCAAGCCAGTGTGATGCATTTAAAAAGAGAAACACTTAACTTTAAGAGCGGGGCACATTTGAAATTCTCATATCTCTGACTTAAGTACCACATTTTGGACCAGTCTAAGTCTCCCCATTCTTAAAGTTAAAGTCAGACGCATAATTGTTTTGACCCAGTTACATCCGTGCAACACAGGAGAACTAAATAGCCGTATTTATTTTTAACCTGTATTTTCTGAATAAAAAACACAACACTTTGTCAATATCAACATTCAGATAGTTGGATAACATTACTATCCATAACCCCGACACATGAAGAATACACAGGACAAGCACAACAGTCACAAATAAAGCAGCTTTGTTCGTTATAGGAAGCTCATTGTGTCAATCACCATCAGCCAAATGTCTTTTTTAAAGTTGAATTCTCATGTATTTGATTTCTTGAAGGGTCCGTTCAGCATTGTGGACAAAAAATCTCCTTTAACATATCCTGTTTCTCGCACCTGCAGGTGATAGAGTTCGACGACGGCTCTGGTTCAGTGCTAAGAATTCAGCCATTACGCACGCCCCGAGATGAAGCCATATATGAATGCGTTGCCTCCAACAGTGTTGGAGAGATCAGTGCTACCACCAGACTCACTGTTTTACGTGGTAGGTCTCTTTCCACTACAGAAACCGTCCCCCACTAACAAACCCTTTCACTCCCAGCTAACCCAGGTAAGGCTGCTTTTTACTGTCTTGTCTGTCCTGCCCTCTGCATCTCATGAGGAGGAGGAGGGAGGGCATCTGACACAAAGCACACATGGGAAGAACTAGTTACTGAATGAGTAGGATTTGAAATGAGAACTACTTTTGTTCAATCTTTAGGGGGAAATTTCAGCGTGAGATGTTTGGACTTTCATAGAGAGGGGATGAAATGAGAAAAGGTTGTCAAAAAAAGATACCCAGATACTATCGTATTTTCCGGACTATAAGCACCGGAGTATAAGTCGCACCAGCCAAAAAATGCATAATAAATTGACAAAAAACCTCAATATTGTTTGACATACCTTCAATAATTTTATTCAGAGGATAATTCAACATTGCATCAGAAATGTGCTAAAATGTCCCCGTAAATATCTTAGTTGAGGTTCAAGTATCGCAAAAAACCTCGAACACAGAATGAACCACAAGTGCAGAAATATCACTTAATACTGGGAGGTTATACTACATGTCACTTTGTAATCTTAATGAAGACGGTATAGCTCCAAAACAAAATTAATTTAATACATTCTAGAAGCAACAAAAAAAACATATATAAGTTGCATTGGAGTATTAAATGCGGTTGCAAGTGTGAAAATAACAAATAATATCACATAGTATATATACAAGTATTGGTATATGTATATGTATATAAGTATAAATGTAAGTATAAGTCGCACCCCGGCCAAAACTATGAAAAAAGGTGCCACTTATAGTCCGGAAAATACGGTAATCAATACTATCAGTGCTGAAACAAACAAAAAATATTCTTGAATATTTTTAGCTTTAAAAGGATATTAAATAAACTGCTATGATTTTGTGTTGAAAACAACCTGCATGAATAATCTTCATTGTGGTATGGTACAAGGATGTTTCTATTGTATATTACATTTGTTGTTAAGCAATATGTTTGAATTAGGGCGGATGATTTGCTTAAGCAGCCAATGAGAAGGAACAGCCACGAGGAAGACAAAGAGATGAAATTACTATGGTTACGCTCACGTTTTACCTTCTAACTTGATACGATTTAGTCTATTAGCCATTTAGCCAAGTAAGTTTCCCATCTCTAAGTGACTTAAGTCATTTGCATACAGATTCCTGACACAATAATTAAGATGCCAGTTAAATTATGCAAATAGCCATCCATTTCTAGCCTGTGGTAGTTTAATGGAACAACTCAGCAATAATTTTCAAATCAGTCTACTTGAGTGGGGGTATTCAAGTGACCGTGTAACATGAGAATAATTCTTGTGATTAACCCGCATGTGTTGATGACAGCCGGCGGTTAGCTATGAGGCTTTTAACTGACACTTTCTGTTAGCTTGGGATAATGCGCCGCACTTCTCCACACAAATGAATAACAACCCGAGCGGTAAAGGTCACCCGCTCTGTTTACCTTCCGCGAGCAGCGAGAATAAAAGTCAAACGACAAATATCAAGTCTGTTGACGGGGGCTCCTTTATAATGAGTGCCGAGCAAATTTTTTATCTTGATTACACACAACATCCATTCAGGGGCAAATACAACGTGGCCCAGAGCCCAAAGGCAGCCTAATATCTCTCTAAAACATGACTTGTTTGGTTTTGAAAGGAGAAAATGGTTTCGAAAAGGCTTTGGGCAGCCTGAATGAGGTGTGTTCCATTCTCTGCCACAATTACACATGGCAAATGAGTTTCTATTGAGAGGGCTGCTTACATCCTATAGGGGAAAAAAAGCTGGCTCGGCGACTCTGTCAAGTCCTTCTCCCTGTCCCCGCTTCTTATCTCGCCAATGAGCCAACAAAAGGCCCTTTGCACTGTCTCCAGAGACCGATTGAAAAGGAAAGGTGGCACGTTCACTTGCGGCTTTTCCTGTTGACTCTCACTCGTGCGCACACCCACACACAAATACACACAGTCTGGTTGCCATCGGAAGGTTTGAAGCAGCTTTCCCTCCCTGCCCCGCGAACTAGCATTAGCATGTTTATTACGTTTCCATTTTGCGCCCTCTGCTCGCTCTCCTCTCGTATCGATAATGTGGAAGGTGAAAGCTGGCTGATCACAGTCGACAACCGAAGCCTGAATAAAAAGAGGAGATGAGAAAAATGACTGTTGCATCTGGTGTTCCAGTATTTTTCATGGTCACAAGTAACAATGAAATTACATCAGAGCATCAATCAATCAGCGTAGCTATGATGCAAGTGTCATAAAGTGCAGATACTCAGAATGTAACAAATAAACTAATGAGGCTCCTTCAGGCGGTCAATTTAATCCACATTTTTGCCCTCTTTTGGGTTTGTCCTAGTTGAGAGATGGTGGTACGTTCTTCTTGTTGGTACTTTTTTTAATTTATTGAAGTCCACAATCATTTATTTTGGGATGTAGCCTGTGCAGTCTCAAATTGTATGATGATAGTGTGGATGAAAGCAGAGCAATCATGTGCGTAGAGGATGTACTGTGATGGTCTAAGCACACACCCCTGGGGAGAACCGGTGTTGAGGTAAACGGTGGATGAGAATGCCTTCACAGAGCGGTGCGTTAATAAATCCATGTGCACTGCAGTGTGAGGCGTTCAGTCCAAGGTGACACAGTTTTACCAGTGAGTAGAGTGTGTTTGGTAGAATGTTGTTAAAGGCCAAAATAAAGTTTGCGTAGGTGTTTTTGTATTCCAGGTTTTCCAGCTGGGTGCGACGCTCTATAGCGATGACATCCTCCCTTTATCTATGTTCCCTGTATGCTGACTGCTGCTGGTCTAAAGCCAATATGTTTTTTATGTCAAGTCGCTCATCGCCTTTGGTGATTGAGGCGCGTTAGGCCCAAAACTGGTGCTGTGCTACGTCCAGATTGCAATGATAATTTAAAAAAAGTATTTTTAGAAAACTGTCAACAAAAATAACAGTAGTTTCTTTAATATTTAAACATGGTCTTACATAAGTTTTGTTAAAAATTAAGATCATTCTAAAAGTATTCAGGAAGTGTCCTATTTTGTTTTTGAGTTGATTTTTTTTAGATATAAATACAATGTTATGTTATCACTGCACTTTCCCTATGTTTGCATAATTCAGTTGCCTAACTCTTTGCAGCACTTAATTAAAGTAACCTTGGACAATAACAGCACATTTATCTGTGAGTGCCTATTACAGCACACACAATACGAAAGCTAGCATGCTAGAAGCTTTCTAGTGCACTGGAACAATAGAACGACAGCGAGTGCATGCCAGGTTCACACCGACATGACACTGCATTGTGAGGTCAGTCTACTGCAGGGTTTTGGTTTCCATGGAGATGCGGTATAAATTATTTACACGTTTAGAGAGCTTTTTAAGAAACATGAAATTAATGTGGAGTGTCTTTTTATGCTCCTTGCCTGGCCTAAGCAGTTCGGCTATGGAACTGCATCAGCCTTGTGGTTAAAGAAATCGTTCTACCCCCTACAGTGGCATTTTAGCGGTGCGGAGTGCTATCAAACAGCTAAATAAATAAGCAAAATACAGCAGCAGGCCTAATACATATAAAGTGACTGTTCATTTAGTTCATTTGGGCTCCAATGGACTGTGGAATCAACTGTATGGCATCTGTTGTGGGAAGTTCCCTACAGGGGGTGAAGCCTGGTTCCATGAAGGAAAAGAACATTGTAGTAATTGCTATTCTTTGAGCAGAGTGAACGAGCGGTTACACGCCAACATTTGGAGAAATATTAGTATTCTGATGAGCTTTAACCCTGATAGAAAGTGTCACTGGTAATGAACTTTTTAGGGCTCAGGGTAGCGATTTGCATGAGAAGCGAACAAAGCTAAGCAAAATGATGTTCCCAGTCAAATCTGCCATCCCTGTAACTCGGAATACAGGTTTCCCTCGCTCTCATTTTGGAGCCCGAGCTGTTTTGATTAACTACTGTACGAGGTGACCCGCCTCAAATGCAACTCGTGTCTGTGAATTAAGGTCGTCGTTGATTTGCCTCGTAATTGAAAACGACTGTGGGGGAGACTGGGAAATGGAGGGAGAGAATCAATGCGATGTTCAATTTGATTACCAACTATTTGAAATGTTCCTCTGTAGTGCAAAATGTGTCCTTAGGCAAGGTAATAGCGGCTGGTGTTGCCTGATATTGGCTTTATTGGTTACTTTGTTAGCATTGCAGCCAGATTAGTCCAAATGAAGTGTTGGATATAAGAACATATCGCGTTTTGACCACGTTTCTACTTTGAGTTTATAAAAAATCCATTGTATTTAGTAGCTTTAAGAGGATTTATACAAGAGCTCACACTTTACTGTCATTGGTTGAATCCACCTGTCAATTCCTCACAATACTCGGAGTGGGAGCAGCGTTAAAATGCTCAGAAAAAGCACTGAATGACGTAGAATTATTGCTCCAAATTCAGATAATCATAAAAGAAAGAGCACAATTTGATTTCACATAGTCATTGCAGTATATTCTACGCACTTTCTACAAGTAGTATACTCAACTAAAAAAGTTATGCCTCCTAAAAATAAAACTGAAAACGTCTCACTGTGTCTCGTCTACACCCGTTCCATTAGAATGATCTGAGTGCTCCACCTCATGATTTAGGCATGATTAAGGATTTATACTGCCTCTTCGTGCCCCCATTATGCTGTCAACAGCCATTTCCTGTTCTTCACACACGGCGTAGCAAACTTATGCAGCTGAGCCCAACTCGACAGTGGGAGCGGAAAATGGGAAGCCGCTCTCGTGTGACGGAAAAACAGAATGCATCGTTTCAATTTGCACGGGACGGCGCAACGTTACCGTCTAAGCCTTATGTTTGCGACAGAGAGTGAACTGGGAATATTGTGGGCAGCTGTTTGTTAGTGTTAAAAGTTCACACCAGACTAGAACATTTTTGTATGTAAAATATTGAGATAAAACATTGCTTTTACACTATTACTATACTATACTACTACTACGATACTATACTACTGCTAATATACCGGTTATAGTTCAATACATGTCAAATTAAAACAAATACTTCGTCAGTCCGTCACACTGTGTAAAAATTAAACTTAAGGTGACGACAAGACCAAAACTAGTTATAAAAAGGACTAAACTAATATTGTCAGTAAAACAGAACAACTACATCACAACAATAACTGTTAGCCCTGAACATGTGTGTACTGTCATACTCATGTGCAATACTGACTTAATCATGTGCAATACTGTCAAATTCATACGCAATAATAACATATTCATGTGCATATAACTGCTGTAAATAAGAGTGTTTACTTTTGCCACTATCATTATTATTTTTGTCTTATGTTATTTTATTGTATTATTGTATTTAATTGTATTTAATTGTATTTAATTGTATTTTATTTATTTTATTTATTTTATTTATTTTATTTATTTTATTTATTTTATTTATTTTATTTATTTTATTTATTTTATTTATTTTATTTATTTTATTTATTTTATTAAGAGCTTCCTATAAGTTATCAGTTCTTTTATTCCTGTATCTACTGCGTTGCAACACCAAAATGTCCCCATTGTGTGGACAAATACAGGCTTATTTTTTATCTTTATCTTTTTATCTTATCTTATCTTAACTGGAAAAATCCACGTCATAATACACTTTGATTTAAATCTTTATCTGGAACCCTCCTGCATTAGAAAGGTGGGACTTGCTCAGGTCATGATATCAGTATTGCATCTTTATAAGAATACAGTAGCAGTATATTGTGCTGCCATTATTATTCTTAAAGCTGCATTCAGGGCCAGGGATGGACAAAAGCTGCTTCACATTTCCTAACAACAATGGAAGGTAAAACGCTGTGTCAGCTGTCTCGCACCGCTGGAGCAAGAGATGTCGAGCGGATGAAGAAAGTGACCATTGTAAAAACTACTGCACAATACATTTCTTTTCTTTTTTAATTTCCTTTTTTTGTAGACAAATATACAACACAGAACAGAACAAGACAGAACGACCAGAGAGTATAATGAAACAATATGTATACTACTACTACAACTAAACTTTAAAACATTAAAAATCACGGTATATTTAGATTTAAACATGGGTCCAATTCAGTCCAAAATCTAGTGAATTTGTCCATTTCCAAATTCAGCCCGAATATGTGGCAGAACGGGCAAATTTCCGGAACATGTCGGCCTCGGGGAAACTGAGATAAACAGCATTTTCTCTTTTTTTCCCCAAATTTGTGATTTTCGTTTTTTTGCATTATGTGAAAGTTGAAGATATGGACCAGCCATTCGATGTATCAGATAACAGTATTTGCAGCATTAAAAGCATAAATAAAGCCGTTTAAAATGTGGTGTTTTCGGGCGCTCTCTGTACGTGCAGAGTGTTTGTGACCGCATTGTCTAGTCCAGTCCTTAATCATTGGTGTGGTCAGTGTCAACCATTTCTTTGTTCTGGCCTTTTTTTCCTGCCACTAGAAGTATATGCCAAACGTATCCATTGATTGTGTCCATGGCAGGAGTTCTGAGGCCCAAATACATTGTTCTAAAATTGAGTGGGATGGCAATGGCAAAAACTGTCTGCAGGGCATTATCGATTTCAGTCCAATGACCCTGAACGACAGGACAATCCCAAAACACATGATGGTAGTTTACCTCCTGGCTGCCACAGTTTCTCCAACAGTCTGCATTTCCCTGTGAGTAATGGACACTTTGACACACTTTTCCAACAGAATTCTCTCCAGACATGTGATTTTGTGGCTCTCCAATGACACGTACATATACTTTCCCCTTCATCGTCATGCAGTACTGCACAATACACTTCATGACTTTGTTGCTAACACGATAAGCAGCGGTTCACAAGATGCCCAGTCATTGTAATGCCGTTCATCTTAAACGCTATGTAAATAGATGTCTCTTTCACCTCAAGCAAACAGCTTCCAAATCTCCAACGCAAGCAAGCTGAGACACATTCTGGCCAAGAACAGCTGGCGTAGTCACATACTATATCAAGTTCTGGTACAATTGGAAAACCATAAACGCAGAAATGCTTGGAAAGAAGTCAAAGAGATCTACAGTTCTCGAATAGCTTTAATCTGATCCTTGGTTTTCGTAGAATCTCACAGACGTTGCATGTGTAAGGGTTTGTTAGCATAGCATAAAAGCGGCTCGTTTGCTTTCTCAAAATCAATGCACTGCAGCGTGTAGCGTACATAGTTACTAAATACTGTGGAGTAGGTGTCAGTGAGATACTACTATAAATGTGAGTAGGGGTGTTTTATTCGCAGCAGCCGTGGGACGTTAGCGCTGGTCCCTTTGATCTTATTTGCACGTCAAACTAACTTTCCAGTGGATTAATTGGCTGTTGCTTGATCATTCTTAGCTTCTCTAATGATTTTGAAACTTTTAAAAGAGTATATATTTTTTTTTTTATAGTAGGCAAACAAACTTGGCATGTACTTGAGGGATGTGGCCAGAAAAGTTTTTGGGAATTTACTTATTAATGTGTTAGAGTAGGCCTGCCACATTAATGGCTATAATGATAGATTGTATACTGATTCATTATTTTAGCTCACAATTTATCATTTGTAGTTTGCAATATTTAAACAAACATTATGTAGCATGATTGCGTAGGAGATGAAGGGTTGAATAATATCTATGACTCATTAAAACAAGACTCGAAGAGAGAATTTAATATGCATTTTTTTTCGGTGGAGGATCTGCCTCAATGGTGTTGTTGTTGCTTTGAATGCTCCACAGTATGGCATTAAACAAGCCTATCTCCATGGTGACCACCAAGCCGAGTTACAAGTTAGCTCTGCGGAGAGGTGGACCCACTCACAGTAAGAATTCATGTTTTCCAAGGCATTTTTGGCAGTCAAAACACCATTTATAGTTCAGTTTAATCCCACACAGTGGAACGTTCAAGCTACAGCAAAAGCATCTCCATGGAGAAAAGCAGGTGTCTCTAAAGTATTGGAACGTGCTTGAAAATGATCAAGACAGGGCTTGTGACGAACATGAAAACTTCCATGTCCTCATCATCAACTTTGAAGTTCAAATCTTGCTGTCAAATCTGCAAACATGAAGCTTCAATACAGTGATTTCCATAATAAATAACGCCACCCACCGCCTGCTGTGACACCCATCTCCACCAATAGACACTTTGAGAGACTGGCTGTCGACTACACTGAAAAGCCTCGTGTAACCTTCTTTTCCATTAGGGCTCTGTGAAAGCCAAGAGGTTGTTTTTCTCTCCCTCTCGCTCTCTCTACAGGATGTTAGCAGGCATGAATAATCCCTATATTTCCTCTCCTGTTGCAAGCTTTTAGCAGGATAAATTATTGAAATGTTTGCTGCATTTTTTCCCCCTGCAGGTCCCCTAAGAAACGTATACAGCCCGTCACCCGTAGTTGTCAGAGTCAGATGATGCCATGTGATAATGCAGAGGTTCCTATGCATGCACACATCTGGCACTGTCATGGAGCAAAGGCACAAAGTGATTGTTCAGGGAAATACGCCGGAAAACAGTGAGGCGCCGTCTTAAGTTACAACCTGCAATCTGGTAAACTGTCGCACATTTTTGCACCTGATACAGAACGATGAACATAAGCCGCGCCGATAAACAGATGGTCCTAAGTGAAAAGAACAGGCACTGTGAGTCTTGAAGGAAGGTTGTAAAGTAGGAGCTCAGAGTGGAGGTGGTAGAGTCCTAATCCTAAAGAAGTGGGTTGACGTGACATCACAACAGTTCAAAAAAAGCCTATCGAGCTTGAGATCAAATGTCAATACTTCTATGTTACCGACAGCTGTGCCAAGCATCCTTAAAGGTAGTTTAGCAAGTCGTGGAAGAAGCCGATAAGCTGATGGATCACTACTTGGAAACACATTCATCTTTAGGCTGAAAATGTCTCACAACATAATCTTGAGTATTTTGTCTTCATATCGAAATAATAGCGACCCACAACAGTTCAATTAGTGAACTTTAGCAAAGGAAAAACATATGTAAGTCGCACTGGAGTATGAAATGCGGTTGCAAGTGTGAAAATAACAAATAATATCACATATAAGTTGCTCCGAAGAATAAGTATGAATATAAGTATAAGTCGCACCCCGGCCAAAACTATGAAAAAAGTGTAATTTATAGTCCAGAAAATATGCTATTTGATGAAAAAAGCACATTGTAGAGCTACATAATTAGTATTTGACTCTCGAAAATCACACGTAAACGCCAGACAGGCCGCCATTTGATCCGCTCTGTGACACAAAGGGAAATCCATCAGTGAGAGTGTGTGGTCCGAACGCGTCCTCTGTGTAAATACGCCGACTTTTAACATGGTTTGAGTCAGAACAGCTTCATATCAAAATAATAGCGACCCACAACAGTTCAATTAGTGAACTTTAGCAAAAAGAACTGCAAGTTAGGAATTGACTTTTTTAGTTGTTGGCAAATATTACGAACATATAAACAACAAAGATTTGTTTCTGAATTCCAAAGACTGTGGCATTGGTACCAGACTGTGTGCACATCACTCTTGCAAGGGTCTACAGTTTAATATTGCAGCGGGGCAGGTAAAAAAATCTCTTTTCACTTATTTGTATTAGTATTTCTGGTTACCAAGGCCATCCAAGAAATGGTAGACTTTAGGATCAGAAAAGCGTGGCATTCGTCCATCCATATTCAAACACACAAGAAAAGAAAAACTGTTGTCACTTGGAAGGACTTTGAGCCACAAGATCAATATGGCCAATGAAGTGTAGATTTTAGAAAATACAAATTGGGTAAATGAAACCAGAAGCATTCAAACTTCAGCAGCAGTGTCTGATAATCGATCTGACCCAACTGCTTGCGAGTACGTTTGTGACCAACTGTTTGTGGTCACAAACAGGTACACGGTACATGAAAGACTAATGAAGCAGGGCAGTGTCTCACAGTTCTGCCTTCTGTCCCGCTTCCTGACTGACACAGACACTCACCTGGGCACCACGCAGGCCTGTGGCTCCCGTTGTCTCTGGCACTCAGTGAAAAACAAACGAACAAACGTGCATTTCAGAGGACAAAATGTTGATGTACAAATGTGTTATACCAATATCTAGCAAACCAAATCATGTGGATCTTCTACAACTTCGCCTAATACTCCTACTACTCCTCTTCCTAGATCAAGTGAGGTAGTCCGCACATTCATCTTCCCCGTTCTCTGTAAATAGCTCAAAGCATTGTCAAATAGTTTCTACTTTCTACTTTGAATATTACCCACAATAATCAAAATAATGCTGATGGCGGCGAAAATGACAAGAACAGATTCTTTCCCCGCTCCCCAAACCGAAAATAAATGGGCCACTGTTTCCTGAAGTAAATGGAATCATTGCTCAAGGTAACAACCAGCAAATGGAATATGCAAAGTGAAGGCTGAAAAAAAGGCTGCGGTGCTGGTGGAGCAGGCAAAGGGAAGACAAAGACAGATTAAGGCAGGGTTTCTGACACAAAGCATCTTTTAAAACCTGCAGCGACTCGAGTACAGGTGGGTGCGGGGAGAATGGAGCCAGCGCTGCGAAAAGGCATGATTATACGTACGGCAGATGTGGAAATGGTCTTTGAGTCCCTCAGGTGTCACTGTATAGAGCATCTGCAGCGCTGACAGGAGTTTGCACACAAAGTACGGGGCGGGGGTAAATGCAGCGTTGTGCCTGGCTTCCTGCTAAGCCAGGCCTGCAGAGAAAGGCCCAGTCACCGCCCTTCCTGCCTCATCTCGTCTTTTCATCTCCGCCTTTACCCATCCATGTTAGCACTAGCCCTAAGGGGCATCCGACACTAACACGCTCTCTCTGCTTTCATTCTCCTCTCCCAACTCTGGTCGCTTATGTTGTAAATGGAGGAATATCACAGCTAATCCGTCATGTTTATGAATGATACAGGGCCTAGGGAGAGTTGGGGCGGCTTGCCAGAAGCGGCATACATCTCTGTTGCATGCCCTTTGCTTGGCTGATCCAATCTGCCCCAGCAGCAATGCTCATAAAAATGTCTATGGGGGATGGCAGAGTCATTGTACGCTCAAACTTCAGTAGGTCTGACCTGGGTTTACCCTCCAATTTCAATCAAATACAGCTCAGACTCATACTATTGCTTTATGGAGCTTTTGGACACAAAGGGCAATCGGAAAGGGACATTCCCCCACACTTGGCTGACTGTGGCCTATATTTGTGCCACTACCTAATATACAATAACGTAAAAATATTACGAGACGGAGAACTATTCAACAGAGATGCGCCAAGTTGCCGGGAAGTGAAAGTTTTTAAACCGCAAAGTCGTTGAGAGTGAAGAATGACTTGAATTGTTCATCTGTGAAGGTTTTTCTTGGAAAATCGGCGAGATGATTAATAGATTGACTCTACCATGGTTTCCTCATAATCTCAGGCATTAGGCGACGGTTTGTTAATGACAAATAAGCTGCATTCAATTAATTACACAATCTCAAAGGGGGATTTATGGAGAAAACAATCAGTGCAGGGCAAAGGGGGAGACAATGCCATTTTTCACTTAGACAGAGAGCAGTGAACTCTGGGAAAGGGAACATTTTCACGTCCCCACCTTCCTCCTCGGGTGCGGCGTAACAGTGTTCTTCATCACCAAACTCTCTACCCGTCCAATCCATAGCACAAGAACGGAAGTCAATTTTACTACTTACTCGACATTACATCGACTTCTACCGTTGGGTTTAAGCTGTTTCCTAAAGGCAAATGTATTTGTCCAGCAAATTAACAATCCACATTTTAGGAGTGAAGCAATCGAGATGTAATGCCACTTTGTGTTGAAGTGGGCCCTTCGTCTTAGAACGCCATTACGGGAAATTGGAATTAGCCGATTGAGCCAAGTGCACACATTCACAGTCATATTCATTAGCAACCTCTACACCTGGAATCAACTAATAAACCTGAAGGGAAATTATATTCTTAACATGATGGAGAGTTCAAATAGAGTATGGTTGTGTCACACATTAGGGACATCAACTAATGTTCGACTCATATTTCCATACCATGTTCACAAAGTTTGTACACTTTCTCCCGTTCTACATTGGTACAACATTAAAATGAGTTGTGTTCTGTACCTTTACCCAGAACTGGCATGTTTCATTGGTAATTAAGTGCTCAAAATTCAAATATCGACCATTTTTGTAACAAGACTAGCTTTCCAACAAAAACAAAATCCTCCAAAACTCTTTGTGGACATTTGTCATCTCAAAGAACCAGTGATTTATCAGTCATGTTCTTTAACATCTGCGAACCCCGGAAGCATTGGCATTGGTTCTGACTTGCCTCGGAAATGTTAATTGACAAAACATGATGCTTTTGACAGTTAACTCGTACCTCAAAAGGCAAAAAACGTAGCTGAAGGCATTCGGTTGGGTTTGTTCTCACACGATCGCAGCCGTTTGTTTTGTCAGCAATCAGAAAACCAGAGAAGTCTCGTAGTTCAATCCGAGTTCAACAGTAAAGACGCTTCCAAAACCACACACACACACACACACACTCGCGGGCAGACAGCCTATCGTGTTCCTCGTGATTAGATTAAAATGACAAATTAGGCCTACGCAGGTTGGTCGGGAACACGTTTATCCAGTCACGTCTCACCTAGGGGCTGCTCCGGGGCAAAATCTAATCTTATTTCGACCGGACAACACATGTCACGAGCGGTCACGAGCGTCAGACGTCCGATGCGAGCGAAGTTTTCAAGGCTCGTGTCGACAACGGGTAAACTATTTAAATGTCTGGCCGCTTTTGTCAAAATATACATCAAGGGAAGTTTCTCGGCAACAAAAGTTTATGGGCAGGATGATGAATGGAGTGTTGAGTCGGGCAAGTTTTGTCCAAGACGGCCAAGGGAGAGTTAACCAAGCTGGAGGTAGCTGATAAAGCAAGCTGTGGACTCAGATTTCAAGCCAGTCAATCATTAGGTGCAGGACTGTATAGGAACCGCTTGGACCAGAGCAGAAAGTGGGCCACAACAAGGGGGACCAGCCACAGCGCCATCAAAAGTTACGAGAGTGGGGGGAAGAGAAAGAGCGAGACAGAAGCAGATGCCGTCATTCAATTGGCAGCAAATGGAATTGCCGCTTGCCTTTGTTAATCAAGAGCTCTTACGTCTGGTTGAGTAATTTTGTTTGTGCGAAAACAAAAGCATAATTAACAGTTCCCTCGCCCATGCCAAAGTGGAAAAAAAAAAAAAAATAATAATTGAATACGTCAGCCAGAATGAGGAGTCGAACAGTGTGCGCAGTTGAAGAGGATTCAGGTCGTCTGGAAAGTGCTAACAATTTGCACTGGACAATGTCTTTTTGCTAATGGGAATCACTGACGTCATATATAAAACACTAGTCTAATTATGCTGAGCAAGTGTGCGATTAGATTTATATACGCTTAAGAAGAAAAGACAAATATATGAACAAGAAAACTAATACAAGACTCTTTTTTGCATTATAAGAGCATGTTTTGTTATTAGAAGACAAAATGATGCAGTCTGTACTATTTTGCTAATTGCAACCAGTCAGACTGTGATGGTTTTTCCCCCGTTCTTCTTCAGGGCAGGAAACGCTTCAATATTTTGGAGCATAAAAATAGCTCTAATCAAATTACCAACCCTTAAAATGCTATGCTTGGCTCTTGGGTTTGTGCTGTCACACTGCAGAGGTAACGCTATTTGTATTGTCTGAAATGGTTTCTGGAGAGGAGCACCCAAAATCAGATTTCGAAACAAAAAGGGAAATACTTGAGCTCAGAACAGTATAAAAATGGGATATTGTTCAACTGGAAGCTGTGTGCCCCAGATTCCCACACTTCCATAATCCCAGCGTCTTTCGGTTTAGGAGCAATTCTGAAACAACAATACCTCCTCTGCACTGCACCGCCGCGGCAACTGACCTGTGACAGCCTCTTTGAGCAGATTGTATCCACTCACAAACGTCCAGCAAATATATCTCATTATGGCCGGCAGGGATTTTCCTCAAAGAATAACCTCAACCACAGGGTGAAAAGTTTCTTTCTGCTTGAAAAGAAAATGGTTGGACCAAATCCAATTCTGTGCAGCTGCCAAGCAACTATAGAGACAGAAAGTGACAGTTTACCCATCAGCTTCAGTTAAAAGGACATTGATGATGTAGTAAACGTACACTAATGAGATAAATATGTGACTTTGAAGGTCGCACTGTGCCATGTTTTACCAAATTTCACAGTTCACTATCGTGATTTAACATGGGCCCTCAGCGGCAGCGCAATGCCAGAAAAATGTAAACAGGCCTGATCAAATTTGAACGCTACCTTTATCTGCTGAGACTCAATTAAGTTTATGTAATTAGGGCCTAAACAAGCAGAAGCGATGGCTTGAGTTTGTCAGACAAGTCATTCCACAGCAGGTGAGAGCCTGCATTAGGGACACAGCCACGGAAGTGTCTTGAGTGAGAACAAATGCTATACATCAATAGCTGTTATATAAAGTTGAATTCAGCCCACGTCCTGATGGTTTCACTAACTCTCATATTTCCTCAGGGTGATCAATAGATATAATCTACTAATGGTTTGCGTTTATGTCCAAGCCTTATGTCATCATCGAAAAAGTGCTCACTAAAGGCCTTTCTGAGCCAGCGTCCCTCTCTACATCGCGCACACTTGGCACCATAGAGTCATATGGCTGAAATCCTGGCACTGGATAATGTGTGCAAATTGTCATTGGGAGCCTTTTTATATCAGCCACCAGTGCTCAGCACTTCTTACGAAGGTGACTTCAGCATTTCTCCCCTTCCATCTCATTTAGAGTGTAGATCCATTGTTAAATATACACTATGGACCTGTAAAGCAGGACTGTCCTTGTCTTAACGTGTCCTTGTGATCTCAGCCAGCCAGAATAAGGAAATGGCAAAATATACATTTAAACCCTTTCCCACCTTAGCTTTGCCCTCTGTACATTTCAGAGTGAAACACAGAAAGTGCATTGACTGCAATGAAATGATTTTAACACAATCCAGTTAGGAGCCCCATTGGGATCTTATGCTCAATACCATTATTTTCCTAACATCATATTACAGTCCCAACTACAATCCTCTTGGCCCCACTTGATGGATAGGTTCCTTTTTAAAATGTTGAGTTTAGTCAATAACTTTCTAGTTTGAACTTAGTCATCAATCTGATCTTTGGACGCGTGTGGTTAATCACAGCTGTGTTAGATCGTCCATTCCTCCTTTATCTATTATCACCATGGTAATTCAGTCTGTTCTGATTATTATTGTGAAGAGGAATTCCTCTTGGTGGATGTCTTGACTTCATGGCCGTACAAGATGAGCTGGAATCCACGAAGGAGCTGTAAATAAAGTGTAAAAATGAGTGGTTTCTAGTGGCCAGAAACCTTTGTAACAGCCCATTGATTTTAAACGCTCTGACTCAAGTTCGATGTGCTGGCGGTGCTGCAGTTCAAGGCTAGCCTCACGTAGCACAGAGACAAAGTGCCCTCTGCTCACTTGACCCAGTAACGTTTTCGAATTATTCCCTACACGTTAAATGAGTCACCGTGCCGTTAATACGGGCAAAAATGCACGGCGTTTACTCTAAAAAGCATGAAAATCCATTCGCAATTCCAAACAATGTCTGCCGTACACCATCTCTTTTGCTCAAGACACGGCAACTTGAAATCATAGAAAGAATTTTGGATTTCTTTAAAGACAGCTAAATTATGAGCTCCAACCCTTTGTATCAGAATATATTGTAATTTCACAGGAGGTGCTTTTTATTTTGCATGGTTTGTCACATCCAATTATTGCATTCAACACGCATCCATGCTTTGAGGCGCGCTCCGAGCTATTGTGTTTGATCGGGTATACTTTTGACTCGCTCTCGAATTGACTAATTGTCTATTCGACCTTGAACGGGCTGAAGGGAAGTCTGAGCACAACCTACACAGTGCATTTACCTCCATCTCCCGCCTTTTTGACCGTCCAGCAGCGTCTAATAACGAAGCGATTCATCAAAACGCGTCTTATGTTTTAGCGTACAGGTAAAACGGTTCAACCCGGGACACAAAGTTGCGTTTAAAAGTTCAGTATGAAGTCACTCATTTGTAAAACAGTCTATTTCGGTGAAGATTTATCCGCGGAGTCGCTTCGCCGTGCCAGACACCCAAAAGCATTGTTGGAACGGCGCCACGATTGTCGTTTGGCTGCGCACGGGCTACGGCGTCTCAAAGCTGTTCCCAGTCTCCTCATCAAAATTCAATGAACAAAGTCTCTTCCCCCCCCAAAAAAGGTGAAAATTATGAGAGTAACGAAAGACACTAATTAGCCGTATCACAACAACGGAAGGAAGAGTCGAGGTGCGCGAAAACCTGCTAAAGTCGTGCTTTGCAGATAAAACAGACCACCGAGAACGGCGTTTTATTTCATCTCAAAAATACCCATTTAGCGACAGGTTTTACAACAAAAATATCAAACACACGGGAAAAGTATTAACCAGTGAGATCTCTTTATTTTTGTCCTACCTGTAGAAGTAAATTAAAAGTCCAGTACTTTAATTACTTTTCTGGTGGAACTACTTCTTTACTTGGCTGGAGATACACAACCAGGCCACGTTACAGGTCAGATCTGTGGAGAGAAATACTGTAATCAGTAGATGTGTAATACTGTAGTCATCTGTACTGTAAGTTTAATGCCATACTATACTACAAACTGAAAAGTTACTAAAAACTGAATTACTGATACTAAATTAACAGAGGCTTAAAGACCAAAAACCTTGTTCTGACTTGTGTGTTCAAAGTATTTGGTTTCCATTAAAATACCGTATTTACCGGACTATAAGACGCGCCGAAGTATAAGTCGCACCAGCCAAAAATGCATAATAGAGAAGAAAAAAGCATATATAAGTCGCACTGGAGTATAAGTCGCACCAGCCAAAAAATGCATAATAGAGAAGAAAAAAACATATATAAGTCGCACTGGAGTATGAAATGCGGTTGCAAGTGTGAAAATAACAAATAATATCACATATAAGTCGCTCCAGAGACTAAGTATAAGTATAAATAGAAGTATAAGTAGCACTCCGGCCAAAACTACGAAAAAAGTGCAACTTATAGTCCGGAAAATACGGTATTTGATGAAAAAAGCTCATTGTAGAGCTACATAATTAGCATTTGACTCTCGAAAATTCCACGTAAACGCCAGACAGGCCGCCATTTGATCCGCTCTGTGACACAAAGGGAAATCCATCAGTGAGAGTGTGTGGTCCGAACGCGTCCTCTGTGTAAATACGCCGACTTTTAACATGGTTTGAGTCAGAGCGGCTCCCGTCTTCTTTTGTCTCCCCGAAACAATGGCACTATCTCGCCGGGCATCTCATCTTACACCGCACGAGCACAAAGCCACCTGCCTTCATCAAACAACATCAGAGACGCACCTCGCTCGAGTACATCGCACTGTTGCGCTTTCCATTCACTCATTAATCTGCGTGCGTCGCTCTGCGTGCCTTTTCCCCAAACACTTTTGTCCGTCGTCAGGTTAGCGGTGATTTTAAAGCCTCTATAGTGCGCATTTATTTATTTATGCTATCTCGTATCCTCAGAATCTACCTGAATGTGTGTGTGTTTTTTTTATTCATGCACATTTCTGTAATCCCCATCTACAAAGCGGTAAAGTCTTGCCCCTCGCTTTTATAACCCACAAAGCTCAATACAAACGACTTTGCTGTTAATGTGCCAGAAGACGAAAACTAGCGTCATTCACTGTTTTTAGAGACAAAATGTAAAGCTTTGAGGTATTTCCAGGACACACACATTATTCAGTTCAAATTATACAATGGGAATCAGGCAAGGTGAGGCGTCTAAAGAAGTTATACAAAAGGTGTGGATACAAAGCATTTCTATATGTGTTAAACCTCATTCTTAACACATGTTTAATAATAGTTTCTTAGGGTTAAGGTTTGGGGAAATTATGAATATTGTTTTTTGTCAATGGTTAGTTAATGATTATTTATAAATGCTTTGTTGTAGTCTTAAAGTTCATGATTGTTCAAATATTATTAAATGTTTGTACCGTATTTTCCAGACTATAAGTTGCACCTTTTTTCATAGTTTTGGCCGGACTGCGAATTAAACTTACATTAATACTTCTATACTTATTCTCCGGAGCGACTTAAATGTGATATTATTTGTTATTTTCACACTTGCAACCGCATTTCATCCTCCAGTGCAACTTATTTTATGTTTTTTTCTTCTCTATTACCGTATTTTCCGGACTATATGTCGCACTGGAGTATAAGTCGCACCAGCCAAAAAATGCGTAATAGAGAAGAAAAAAACACATGTAAGTCGCACTGGAGTATGAAACACGGTTGCAAGTGTGAAAATAACAAATAATATCACATATAAGTCGCTCTGGAGTATAAGTATATAAGTATAAGTCGCACCCCGGCCAAAACTATGAAAACAGGTGCGACTTAAAGTGACTTTTAGGACGTCAAACACCAGGGAAGTTGACATGAGCTGACAAAACGGGCCAGAATTGACCATCTTATTATCATTTTCCATTGAGGTGTTGGATATTTTTGCCCTGGGCTACAAAACCTCCGCCGCACACACTTCTCCTCTATCTCAAACGGAACTCGTCTAACCTCCCGTTTCCTTCTTCCAGAGGACCAATTGCCCCAGGGTTTCCCCACCATAGACATGGGCCCACAGTTAAAAGTGGTGGAGCGGACTCGCACTGCCACCATGCTCTGTGCCGCTAGTGGCAACCCGGACCCCGACATATCCTGGTTCAAAGACTTTCTGCCCGTCAACACCACCAACAACAATGGCCGCATTAAACAGCTCCGATCGGGTAGGTCTCCAGTGCTCCACCTCTTTACCAAACCGCTGTGTCCTCTCTCTCTCTCTCGCTCTCTCTCAGCTCTGCTCCCCTCCGTCTCCTCTCTCATCTTCTCTTCTTCCCATGATTTAACTTCACATTTGGCTTTTAATTTTATAGGTAACGGCATTTGTTTCTACTACTACCCGTTATCTTCTTCCCGTAAACCCTGGTGTGTGTTGTCCGTCTTGTCTTCCAGTACTTTTTTAATGGCCTTTTTGGGATGTCGCCCCTGTTTTTGTCCTTACTGGCTTCTGCTCTAACCTGTACGCTCATTGCTCACTGCTGTGACCAATAAATTCTGTTGCCGATTTCTGTTGTATTTTATTGTTTATGTTCCGCTGCATTGGTGCAGTGTTTTTTGGATCCCATTCTACCATTTCTTTTGTTTTATTTAAAGGATTAATATTCGACACTTGCGCTGAGGAGTGATGGAAAAAACGTAACGATAAAACTAAAAATACAGCTAACAAATATGGATTTCACAATTTGCTGTGATATTTCTGCTGACGGCGAAAAGATCAATCTTTACATTGACTTGGTTGTTTGCAAAGGTTCAGAACTAATTTTGGATATGAATCATAGTAGTGGGTAAATGCCAGACAGCAGCGTTGCCCTCCTCTTCATTATTGCTCCAGCAGCCTTTGCTTTAAAGTTAAGACCCCGGCTTCCCTTTTCTTTGCCTGCAGCTTCCCCCGATATCCAGAGGTTCTTCCTAAATGCAGTTTAACAGCCAGGCTAAACTACTTAAATCCGTGTATGTTCGACCACCTGTCTGCAGATTTCACAGCTGTCCTTTGTTAATTCGTGTTAATTCTTTTTAACCTTACTGCTGGCTTGTATTAACTGATCTGTGTAGAATTAACCCTGATTTGAATGTAGAGTTGATAAAGTTTTAACAGAACCATGTTAACTAAACTTAACCTCTAAGAATATAATCCTATTCTTATGCTGTCTTTCTTTTCTCTGTATTTTTAAATCTACAGAATCCTTTGGTAAGTGCTTAGCTCTAAAGCACACATCACCCCACTAATTTCTCTGTTTCCAACAATTATTAAAATGCATGGCATGGACTTACTAACAGCAGGTTTAGTCAGGGCTCCCGGACACACTGTCCTCTCACCAGTGTAAATGTCCTGCACTGCCAGTGCACATTAGCCCTGCAGGGTGAGCATTAGCATAGCAGTATCACAGACTTACAGGGTAACCTCACATTTGTGTTACTCACTCACTGACCCAGCTACTCACAACTCACTGCTCACTTGAACCTTTAACACACACAGTAGCTATAGTAGTCTGTGTTCAGGGAGGTGGCCACGTTTACATAGCTCAGCTTCAGGGATGGCTTTAAACTAATGTTCTCATACAGACTAATGACTAATGGCCCCTCCCCCTGGCACACTGTACAATGACCTCTGACCTATGGTTTCTGATAAGTCCTGTCTTTCTGCCAATAGACATGAGCAAACTTCTCTATCTCTGTTCTCTCTCTATTTACGTGCCCTGTTAAATCGAATTTAATTCTTCTTCCAAAGCCCCCAGCCTCTATCTACACGTACTAATGCTTCTTCTTTCTAATCTTATTTGCATTCATATTATCCACCCAGGTGGTACACCAATAAGAGGTAAGAGTGCTGAACTGACTTTCACAGAATGAAAATAATACAGATTCATTCTTGCTGTCAATCCATCCATTCAGTCGAATCACCTCCATTTCTGTCCTGTTTACTGAGTCCAAATCCCATTACGTTCATCGGGACCTTCCTTATTTGTCCTGTTTCGTTCCACTAAATTTGTATTCCATTTTTTGTCTATGCTTTATTTCCTCCTTTGTATTCCGTTTCAGAGCCTGTTAAGCTCACTTGTGATATGCTTGCTCTGGCTCAAATAAGCATATCCAATGACAACTCTTTTTTTGAAGTATATTTTTTTCTGTTCATTTTTTATTTCTTTTTGGCCATAGCGAATCATGTGTCCCTCTTTTTGTCCAACTAAAACAACCAACATTTTTCCCCCTTAGCTGTTCTTGTTCAGCACTAAAAGTATGCACAGATGCAGTGGAATCACGCAGGCATGCTGAAGACAACATTGCCTCTCCTCTGCTTTTTACTCCCAAAGAATTCTTTCTATCTTTGCCAGCTTTTTCCATTCTTCTATTTGCTTTCCTCTCCTGTACCTCTATAAAAAAGCCCAAACAACCACTTTTTTGATAAAGTTGATAAAGGTGCTTTTTTTCTCTTTCACCTATTTTTCTTACTTTTCTTGGGTTTGAGGAATATTTTACTTTTTGACTTTTTTTCTTCAGGGTTTGGGAAAGGCAAACTGTAGAGTCTGGCGAGGACCCGATTGGCTCATTTTTGCCTTTGTCATGGAGTTGGAGTGTTGTTGATGCATACAGTCATTTTTCCTGGTCATGAGACACCACACTGCTGATCCCATTGGTGGATTTTTATGGGTGTCTTTTGTAGCTGTTTCAGCTAAAGCAGTTGTTGGATACCGTCTTGTTGGCTCAGGCCGATTTTGAATTTTGTCTTCTAATACAATTGCATTTTATTTTTCAGCTAAGGGTTGTCAGAAGGTTGTAAGTTGCGTCGACATACATTTCTTGCTAAGATTTGCATGTCAGAAACTTTTGTTTCAGAGGGTTCGTTTTGGTTGGTTTTACTTAACATGATACTTCAATATTTTTGAACTACACGAGCAGCATTTTTCAATTTTTGTACACGCTGCCTTTTTTGAACAAATTGATTGATTGATTAATTAAAGCCGATTTGTGATTGAATATGCTAAAATTCATACCTAAATTCTTTTCTTTCAATTGTCTCCCCTTGTTATGCTGCTTTCTTCTATTGTAAACCTTTTTTTGTTTGATCCATGTCTCCCTTAAGCAGACTCACTCATCCCCATATTGACCAGTCCAGTGATATGTTGTATATTCAAGGGTTTGCCCCTGATTCCACTCAAACGATTTTTGCATTGGCTCTAGGATGAGTGTCTGTTTAGATTTCTGTGTGACTTTCCGTTCTCAATACAAATTACATAACGCAGGAGATGGCGTACGTTTTCCGTTTTCTATTGCGTTGTTACTTTAGGTTGATACGAGGAGCAATATATTTGTTCTGCGATGTCTTGCATGATTACAATTTACAGCAAGCCGCCACTCGTAGTCGGATCACAGTCTCCACTTTGCCTCGGCGAGTGGCTCAGGCTGTCGTAATGATGAGGGCTTTTACCAAACGATAGACTTGTACAAAGCCGATTGCCACTCAAGCTATGAGCGCAACGCAAAACTAAAAAATGAACGGGGCTTCTTTTTTACTTTTGCTTGCCGACCTGTTGCCACGCCCGTTTTAACCATGTCCAACCCCACTGCCCCGTTTGTTATTCCCCCCAACCAGGAGCGCTGCAGATCGAGCAAAGCGAGGAGTCCGACCAGGGCAAGTATGAATGTGTGGCCACCAACAACGACGGCACGCGCTACTCCGCTCCGGCCAACCTATACGTCAGAGGTAAGGGAAACGCATGGATAGCTCAGAAATTAACAAGTTGGTAATTAGAGTTTAATTGTTCGGTAAAAGTCTGCAGCGAGCATATTCCGCAATGTTGCTGTGAGTACGTTAATTTGGGTTTGACGTTTGTTTGCACTGAAACTTACCTGCACTGATTTGAACCTCGACAACTGATCTGTAAATGTTCTGGCCCTTATTTCTCCTAATACCATTGAAAAGAATGCTGTTTTCGTTTGTAGAAATGAGTGAAAATTCCTTAACAATCAGTCCCAACTCTTTCCCGGTAGCGAACACCTCTTGGATCCCTTTCCTCATCAAACTAGATGGACGTTTAATCACATCTTTTGTTGTAAAATAATGAGAAAAGATTGGTTCGGAACATTTTTGAACATTGGCAATTCAAAATTGACCATTTAAATGTTGCATTGTGCTTGAAATTGCCAGTGTATAGATGAATTTGCTGCGATAAGCAATTACCGAATGCAAGGTCCTTCGAAGTGTGGCATCTGGACACCTTAAACACCTTCTACTCTCTGTGTTTTCCTTGTTTTTTCTCCTTTCCTTTATTTCTTAATTTTGCATCCAATTCCCTACATTCCTCAGAGCTACGAGAAGGTTGGTGTTTTTACTTCTAACGCAAATCGACTTTATGTGTACTGCAAGAAATCATTGTGTAAAACGTCAAGGTTCATGATTTGTTCTTTTTGGTCGCCATCGTTTCTGATTTGAATCACACACGAGTTCTCTTTGTCTGACGGCCATTGCTTCATACTGAACATTGAGTCCCTGTCGCGGCGCTTGCTTGTCTAAAATGTGGCGCATGTTTGCATCTCTGAGGCGGGGCCCGGACCAAATTTGCCTCGGTGGGACGGGCCCATTTGCATGTTTTCTTGCCAGTGCTTAGTCTGTTCCTCCCTTGTCCCATTAACCCTTTCTCTTGTCTGCCTTTCTGACTGAAAATAAAAGTGCACATATATACAACGTGCTTTTAAACATACATTACACTACTTTATTAGTGATGGTAAAAGTAGTAGTCATTGAATTTCTGCAAAAGGAAAATATTACCAATGTGCCAAGAGGATTCGTTAATATTCAGCAAACACAAAGGTATGGAAAAAGTCTAAAGTCTAAGATGTACAACTACAGTAGGTGGCGGTAATGTAACACTTACATACCAACCGCCATAAAACACCAAAGAAGTAGAAGAAGAAGAAAATATTACAGCTTGTTTACAGTTTTACATTATCTAAACAAGAAAACTACAGAAAACGTGTATAGACTGCAGTAGTATTGACTTCTGTTGACTGGAGTTATAGTTGTGTTTTTTATTTGGAATTTAGAGATCCAATTGTTTCAGAGCAGAATTATTTATTTGGAGGAATAAATGTGATTTTTATAAAAGTAAGTAAATTTTAATTGTATAGGACAGTTATAAAAGACACAAGGCCTATACAACAAAAATATAGACAATTTTGAATCTCTTTTTGTTAAATGGCACCGGGTAAAACTTTAAACTAAAAATCGAATTGAATTGAAATTTGTGATCGATCCATCCAACAAAACGTGAATATTTTTTCGCCCAGGCCTAACTCTTAATCTTACAAATTCATAACTGCAGCAATAGTAAAACTACAACAAAACGTGGTAATAGCAGAAACTTTATGTCTTTAGTCATATTTCAATTTTAATACAGTTTTCACGTCTGCCGCAAAGTTCACACTTAAACGTTTAAACGGACGAGTCCTTGTTCGAGATGAGAATAAAAGTAAATCAATAATTCACTGTTAGAGAAGTCAAGTGGCAAGCAGTAAACGCCAACCTGCCCCTCCCCCGAGACCGCGCGCTTCCAATGCCGCGGATGTTTCTACACAGGAATTCATGAAAGTGTAATGCGGCGCCGCCCACAAAACATGACAAATGTAAAATGCAAATGAACAGGATAATGTTGGGTCTGTGGGGAGCGCGAGCCAATTCCATATTAATTAAATATTGAAGATGAGAACGCAGTTAATAATGCAAACAGTTCGTCTAGATTTCCTCCCGGGAGATTTGCTGCTGCTTTGTGCATTAGTCGATGGGAAACACCAGATTAGAGCGCATTGAATTCTTGAGTTTTTGAACGTTTACACAAGAATCACACTCAAATATTAATTTTCTTATGTGCTATAACCTTGATATATATATATTTTTTTACTACACCTAAATCAAACATTCAAAAATTACAATTCTTTTTTTTTTTAACTGCCATAAAGTACTAACTTTATGTATTTTGTGTGTAGCTTGTCGTACTGATTTAACCTGTCACCTGTTTCCTTGTGTGCATGCTAACCTCTTTTCCTTAAATATCTCAATGTACATTATGGATGCTATTGGCTGTTATTTAGTCGAAACACTAAGGCTGTCAAAATACAACAAAAACATATATAGTATTCTAATTTAAAAGACTAGTACAACAAGAACAAGCGGTAGAAAATGGATGGATGGATGGAGTACAACAAGATCTGGTTATTAGTATGATAAAAAGTGCATTGTATTTGATGGCCCTAGTGCATAGGCAGAACCTCAAATGCGGACAACATAAATATTCTTTGTTTTATGTGTAAATCGTTGGCGTGCTCTTTTGTGGCGTGATGTGAGAATGTGTTGGGGCACATTATTTCACATCAGCTGGAAGTAGACAGCCTCAAGCGCTGTCCACTCTCCATTTCTCGCCCGTATATTAAGAGTGATGCAATCCGTCGTGCGTGCATGTGTGTACGTGCTTCCTTGACTACCGAACCAAATCTGCATTCAACGCGTCAATTCAACACGTTCAGCCGATTTGAGCCGATCCCGCCCGAGGTCGCAACCGCTGACGCGCCTTGACGATCTCTTGCAGTCCGCCGCGTGCCGCCTCGCTTTTCCATCCCGCCCACCGACAATGAGATCATGCCGGGCGGGAGCGTCAATATCACGTGCGTGGCCGTGGGGTCGCCCATGCCGTACGTCAAGTGGATGCTGGGCGCCGAGGACCTGACGCCGGAGGACGACATGCCCATCGGACGCAACGTGCTGGAGCTCACCGACGTGCGGCAGTCGGCCAACTACACCTGCGTGGCCCTGTCCACGCTCGGGGTGATCGAGGCGGTGGCGCAGATCACCGTCAAAGGTAAAGAAAATGTGAAAAAACGACTTATTTAATGGCGTATTTAGAGTTAGCCTTAAAGAAGAAATGATTATGCTTTTTAATCGATATTTATTAACTTTATTAATTTATACAGCCATTTTCACACACGGTTTTCATAATGCTGCACAATACATGTATAAATGACACAACAAATATCAAATAAATCTCACTATAAAACTAGTGAAATCAAATAAAAATGTTCTTCATTGTAAACTTTAATATTGATGTAAAACAGCTTAAAATAGAAACATGTTCGGTGACTTCCTGTTCAGAACTTATAAGCCCCGCCTCTTCACAGTGACGTTTCACCAAAGAAAGCAGCAGGTTTTCATTTTAGCGTTTATTATACTGTTGAAAAATGACAATGTGACATTTATCTTTCTTTTTCTTTATAATAATGATAATAATAGAAATATAAATAATGAAAAATAGTCGTGATGATACAATATGACAAATTAAATGAAGGCACCGCAAGTCCAATTGTCAAGTCCCATTTAGTCCAAAGTTTATCAAATTTGCCCATTTGCAAATTAAGTCCAAATGTAATTTTTTCATTTGTTCGATGTGCATTATAATTGTGTCATCCACTTCCTTGTGACAATGCGACATTTTTCAAAGCTACACGAATGACCCGGAGTCCGATATTTTATTTATAAGTACAGTACAGTACAAGTACAGGGCTGTGTGCAAAGACTGGGGGTAGGTGAAGACTGAAGCTTCTAATACAGGACAAAACATGCACAAATGAGTGCTAATAACGAGGGAACACCGTTAATAATAGTAATAATGGCTGACAACTTTACAATTACAGTGCATTTTTCATTCTGTAACAGTAAGCTGTAGTTTCAACTGCTTTGGGGTGAATTGTGCAATCCCAAACTGCGACTCCGTGCCCCTTTAACCAGAAAGAATCACTCACACACTCATTCAAAATCCAAAGTGGCTGACGTGTCTCGCCAAAGGACACAATGACAACTGGAGATCATCATCCAGTGCAAAACCTGTAAGAGTCAGAGCATTTGCCAGCGATTCCCACCACAAGTAAGAAAACAAAAACACAGATATAAAAGGAAAATCTGTTGACAGCAAAAAATATAACCGACTCCAAACTCCTGTACATCTCCGTCTAGAAATCCACAACGCTCGGAGCTGGCGGAAAGCGGTGGCAGTTCTTTAAAGAAAGTTATTTCCTTCACATCGCGCGATAAGTCATCTACAGGGGGGGGGGGGAGGCTTCAGACCGGCCCCGGCACCGGCCTCACCGCATTAGATCCCGCACGGAAAATTTAGTGAAGTGTTTATCTCCCGGCTAGATATCTGCAAAGGCACAAGCTCGAAGTGACACATGAGGGGGGTGAATCTAGTATCTGATGTTCCATGTAGGCAGTGGTACTTATCTTTCTGTAATCATATCGACTGTATATACCAGAAAGATATCTCCCCACCACCGACGTACACGAGGGGGCTTTCACACTGCTGCGCTTTGTTTTTCCTCGACGTAACATAGAGATTAGTCACAATATAACTGTCTGGCACGGCGCTCCCCAGAAGCACACTTCACGTGGCATATAAAGACAATCTATTGCTCTGATATCTGCTGCCATGTGCCACGGTGAGGGGAATTAAAGCGATAAATTTACCTTTTAAATTATTAACGTTATAAACACTGGGAAAATGGGAGATTAACGGCGGCGAGGCTTCCAGCAGCTGCGACCGGACCTGCTCATTGTTTTATGTACAGTATGAATGCCTTTGTTTGGTGCTTTCTTTTGGGCAAACGTGAACGGGGAAATTGTTAAAGATTATAAGCCTCCTTTAGGAATAATATACGGAGCAGTACATCATCAATATTGAGAGCAGTGAGCTGGCAAATGAACACAAGCAATAAACTTCAACACTCACCAAATTAAGAGAGGTCTCTGTGGCTTAGAATGGTGAATTCATTAACGTGGTCTAACTGTGCAATATTGTGATTTTTGGAGGAAATATTTTAATTAAAAATGTATGGAACTTTGCCTCAGGCCATTGTGGCGACTAATTTAAATGTTACCGACAAAAGCAGTGGTAGATAGAGGCAATAAATAATGTATAATGTATTTGTCAAATCCCTGTCTTCACCTGGTTTACATACTAATTTGTAGCACAGTTTACCAGATATACAGTCCATTCATGACAAATGCAGACAGTAAATGTAAATGTTTTCGGTTTCACCAGAGCGGTTTAGCCGTTAAAAAGACAGATTTATAGTGTTTTAGTCTTACTGTGACACTAAATGTAGCTTCTTTTATCTATTGTTAACATTATTTCTTCTCCCGGTCGGGTCTGTAGCAAAAGAATAATGGCGATTCTGAAAATAGAGTATACTATACTAATAAACGTAACAAAACAAAATTTAAAAAGTGTATTTGACTTTTAAGAAAATTCTGGAAATGGTCAAACAGAATAAAGTATAAAGAGGAGCATTACTAGAGTTTGGAGAATTGTATCTGCTTAGTAATATCAATAGTTGTGGGACTTAATAGTACTTGAGGTATTAGTAGCAGTATGTTTCAAAAGTACACACCCAACACTGCTTTATCGAAATATTTTAGTTCCAACCCGAGTAATTATTCAGTATCATTTGCGTTTCAGCATTGCCCAAGGCTCCCGGTGTCCCCATTGTGACCGAGCGGACCGCCACCAGCATCACCCTCACCTGGGACTCTGGGAACCCCGAGCCGGTCACCTACTACATCATCCAGCACAAGTCCAAATACTCCGACGACAACTACAAGGAGATCGACGGCGTTGCCACGACGCGCTACAGCGTGGGAGGCCTCAGCCCGTACTCCGACTACGAGTTCAGGGTGGTGGCCGTGAACAACATCGGGAGAGGGCCGTCCAGCGAGATCATCGAAGCCAAAACCGCCGAGCAAGCGCCCAGCACGGCCCCGAGGCAGGTTCGGGGGCATATGCTGAGCGCCACGACGGCCGTGATCCACTGGGACGAACCGGAGGAAGCCAACGGGCAGATTATGGGATACAGGGTCTACTATACGTTGGATTCTACGCAACATGTGAATATATGGGAGAAGCAGATAGTCAGAGGGTCCAACTTTGTCACCATCCAAGGCCTCATTCCCAATAAAACCTACTACATCAAAGTTTTGGCTTACACTTCGGTGGGCGACGGACCACTTTCACCGGATCTGCAGATCATAGCCAAAACAGGAGGTGAGCGAAACTAGTTTAATGCATAATTACTGCTAAACTCCAAAACGCTCGCTATTCTTCGGCGTCTGATCCTCTACCCTCATTAGTGGATAGTTGGAGAAAACATCAGGTAGTTGGTGCCACCCTTGATCGCACAAAAAGGTCGTGAACAAAGTTTTCTCCATTATTTTTGCTTGAAAGAGAAGGGCTTCTGAGATAGAACGTGGCCCTAGTTGAAAAGTCGGGACAACAAAGTAGCATCTGTGTTTTTGGCTTTAATGGTTTTATGTGGGGAAAAAATTATAGCAAGACTAATGAATGTGTTCCCTCGTTCCGATTCCAGTTCCCTCCCAACCAACTGACTTCAAAGGGGAAGCCAAATCAGAAACAAGTATCTTACTTTCATGGGTCGCACCAGCGCAGACCGGGCAGGAGAACCAGATCACAGGATATGAGCTGATGTACAGGAAGAAGGATGACAAAGATGAGGTAAGGATTTGGAAATATTTTGTATTTAAACATCGGCAATTTGCTCGTTAAGGGATTATCTGCAAACATACAAAGAGTGAGCTTTCTATAGACGAAAAATTACAGTGATCAGATTTTCAAATTTGAACACTGGAACACACCCGGGTTGGGATGGGAAGTAGTGATAAAAGTGTATAAAACGCAGGTAATTAAGTACATTTTTATGCACTTAGATCATTCATACCTCTTTAGAAATTAGTGCCTCTTTTGTGGTTTGTTATTCTAAAGCCAGATTTTTTTCTAGTTTGGCTAAAGAAACAGCAATATATTCCTTACAGTTGGCAGGTCTCAAAGTGGTCAAACTGGGACATGTTTTGAATAAAACTGGAACAAATCAATGGTTTTGTACACATTTGCTGGAACATGGGACACAGGGCACAAAACTGGGACTGTCCCGGGTAAATAGGGACATCTAGTCACCCTAAGAAAAATGTCACGTTTGCAGCAGAGTTCATCAATAAACTTCTATTACAGATTCATAGTCCAGAGTTAAAAGCATACAACAATAATTATTTTAGCAATTGCTGTATTTTGAACAGTCTAGGCCAAAAATATTGACAGATTACAGATCGGGGGGGTAGATATTTTTGGATATATAGAGTCTAGAGTCTAGTAGTCGCGAATAGAAATGCTCAAGTTAAATTTGTGAATCTAAATGATGGATATGATGATAATACCATGTTTCCTGAGAACTTCTCCAAGAGTTTATGAATCAGGAATATGCATGGTCCGGCGGTATCAAAACAAACATGGTTACTTAAGAGGGAAAGAGAAAAGAAAGAAAACAGCTATTTGGAAATTGAAAAACATTGTTAATTTCTGCATCAATAAGTAAGGAACTAAACTTTTAATCTGAGGTGAGAGAAGTTTGATTTTGTTCTAAACGATGGTGACCAATGAGCACGTTCTTCACATACGTGAAGAACGTGCCCACATACGTGAAGAACGTGACCACATACGTCACAGAAATAAATAAATCTGATTGCACGGTTCTGGCTGAGTTTGGCTCAAGGTGCGATGGAGGGAATGGTGACCAGACTGATATAACCCTGTATAAAAAGGCAAAATATCATGTAATCAATAGGACAAGTTGTATCGTGTTTCTTTGTATTTGTAATTGCAGAGTTACATAGGGGTAAACATGTTGCAATAGTAGAAGAAGTTGTAGTACTATAGTATTTTTGTTGAATTCATTTTGCCAATATCCTACTTTGGAATTTTTGTTTTATTTCAAGCTATTCCAACAAGTCAAAACGTGTTTTGTACGTCTCCCGTCAGTAGAATTTGACAGTGTGCAACTCTTTGCCACAGAAACGCATCAGTTTTGAACCAACCACCACGTACCTGCTGAAGGACTTGAAGCCCTTCACAACTTATACTTTCCGACTGGCTGCTCGCAGTAAACATGGAGTGGGAGCTTACACCAACGAGATCTCGGCAGAGACCCCTCAGACACGTAGGTCTTCTTCCTTATCTGACAGAGCTTTAAACGGTTTGGAACGGAACACATTTTCAAATGCATTCCAAACTTTATGTGCGCTGCAAAATCCCTTCAAAAGTGATAAAAAATGTCACAAAGGTCTTGACTGCTGATAAGAAAAGTACAGTTTTTCTCCCACAGATTTGATGCATTTGAAAATAGTTGAAATGTAAACATTGAAGGTGGTAAATAAGTGTTTTTCAAGTCTACGTGACCATGCAGTGTTCACTTTGAAAAGGTTGCATGGACAGCGTACACGGGCTTTCTGTAAAGTTGAGAGACAAGGTTAGAAAAACTTTTCTCCCTCCACCTTTGTTGTGAGAGAGATTTTGATCCAAATAAATGATGGGGCCTTAAAATATTTATGTGGCAAACACCCTTGTGAAATAAAAGGGCATGATTGGTCTATAAAGGCCTTGTCTCTTGCCATTGCATGTCAGCCCAAATGTGTATAATCCTGTGTTGAGCTTTCTATGGAGCAACATCATCAAATATTAAAATAAAAACAGTGGCTTCATCATAGAACGTTCAAAGTAATTGTTATGTAGTTAGGATTTATTTAAACCAGAGATCTCAGATTTTGAACATTCCCCTGAAATTGAACAATATTTTCCCTCTAAATGAGCCATTCATTGAAGTTTAGCTGCTCTCTATATGAGATAAATCGAATCTGAGATCTGTGAAAGTCCAGGACTCAGAGCAGGTAGGTCCAGAGGGCGAGATATACTGTACGTCAAGAGAAGTGCATGATCATGTTATTACAGTACTTAATGAGACATGTCTCCTTGGGAAGTTCTTTGTTGTACAGTCAGGCTTTTACCACAAACCAACAGGCTTCGGAAAGGTTGGTGACAAGATTTCTTCTTTGACGTAGCTCAAGCATCAACCTTTATGTTTTTGGATTGATGGTAATTGCTTGCAAAGTTTATTTCAGTTGGAATGGTTTATACTTTTCTCAAATTCATGCAGAGGGAAAAGTAAAAATACCAATAATACAAATAATAATACATTAGCAAGGTGAATGATTATGTATTTCTTCTGTTTACTCTATGGCAAAGGTAGGTTATGTATCGAGATTCCACACATTCATCACCATTGTTTGCATTTTGCGTTGGCTCAAGCCTTTATATTTTATGTTGATATTTCTCATTGATTTACAACTTTTAATTTATCCTCATAAGTCTGTGTGATGTGTCCTCATTTTGTTTTATTTTCTCCCTTTCCGTTTTGGTTACCACCACCTCCATCATCATCACCACCACCATCATCATCACCAACAACAACCCTTTTCCCAACAAAATCCACTCCAAATCAACCAACAATTGAAAAAATGCCCCCCCCAAAAACTTCAAAATGGATTGAACCAAACAGAGCCGTCTGGCCCACCTCAGGACATCCAGTGCTTTAGCCCCACTTCCACTAAGATCCTGGTAAGTTGGCGGCCACCTCCAATGGACTTACAAAACGGGATTATAACCAAGTACGCCGTCCAATACACCGCCATCGATGGAGAGGACAATACTATGCGTCAAATCAGCAACATCCCCCCAGAAAGCACTCAGTACCTTTTGGAAAACCTGGAAAAATGGACTGAGTACCGCGTCACCGTGACCGCCCAGACAGATGTGGGATCAGGCCCGGAGAGCTTGCCTCAACTGGTCCGGACAGAGGAGGACGGTACGTGCCCCTCCCTCAAGCTGCTTAACCCCGCCCCCCATAACAATTACTAACAACCTCTTCGCAACCCGCGTCTTCTTGCCTGCTCCTGTTACCAATTTTTTGGAACTTTTTCTAACACAAACTACGAGATTTTTTAGATTTTTTAAATATTTTTTAAAATTTGCTGCTCAATTTCAACACATGGTATGGTATTTTCTGAAGCTGGGCCTGTGACTTCCAAATCCCAACTGTCTGTCACTGCAGTATTTTTGAATTTTTGAATGGCAGGATATTTTTTACAGACTTTTTTTTGAGGAACTTGGCAAAGTAACAAGTTCTTGAAAGTGGGAACAAAACAAAAATGGAAGATTTTTTTTCTTGTTTTTGAGGCCATTTTTGAAAGATTTTGCCACTCATGCAATACAATCATTTTGTATTCATTTTTCCTTGCTCCATAGCCAAAAATTCTTTCGGTGCTTCAAGTCTTTATGACACTTGAAGCCCAATTTTGGCTCCATTTTTTCTATTTTGGCAAAATACACTTTTATTCCATGTTTTGAAACCCACTCATTTTTACTGTTTCAAGATTAGGTCAGTTGTCAGACCTGTTTTTGCTGTTGTTTTTTCCCTTACCATTGTTGAAATATTGATGTCATGCAATGCAGTTTGCTACACTTTTGTAATTTTTTTGTCACTGCAGCATTTTCTACTAGAGAAACCGGACGGAATTTAAGTCGTAGGTGGGGGGTCCTCTATAATTTTGATCTTTTTTCTTCTATCCCCATGATGTTCCTCCAGTTCCTAGCGGGCCACCTCGTAAAGTTGAGGTGGAGGCTGTCAACTCCTCATCAATTAAAGTGATCTGGCGTTCACCGACGCCCACCAAGCAGCACGGTCAGATCCGAGGGTACCAGGTGCACTATGTCAGGATGGTTAATGGGGAGCCCACAGGACAGCCAGTCATCAAGGACATCCTGATTGATGATGCCCAGGTATGGCCCCTTCCTCAGCCTGCACCTCATCTCTCACACACCAGACTGCACTTTCTCTCCCAACAAACTCAAACTCACTGTGAGTCTGTCCGCTAATTAGAACACAGAACACAGGGGAGTTTAATGTGTTAGTTATACCATCTGAACGTTTGAACAATGGACCAATCAGCATTTGGATTTTGTTCTGTTCCATGTCTTGCTCAGAGTGATTGACAAACATCTATACATTTAATAGCTGTGGGCGGGGCTTTGTGGTTGAAATGTGTTATAATTGCAGGAAACTAAATAACCTTTTTTTAACTTGTACTGTAATGAAATGTATATTCAACCAAATATTTACAGAACATTTTACAAAATTAAAGAACTCAACTCATACTGAAAGACTCAATACCAATTTTGATATAATTGAATTAACTAAACACAGAGTTTAAAAAAAATGAAAATATATAATGCCATACTAAACATATTCAAGAAAGTTTTTGTTATGTTTTTTGAGTTGTGTTTTCCCAATATTGATACTTCAAAAGAGTATCTAGCTTTAATACTATTCTTAGTATTAATTTGTGTATGGGCTACGTCATGTGACCAAAATGTTGATCTATCACAATTTTTACTTTTTGTGTCTACTTAGAAACAAATATTGTGAACATAAACAGACTCATACAGATAATAATAAACATAATACAAACTAAATCTTCTTCTGACAGTGGATTGGCTTTAGACCTCTCTATTAAAAAACCCAAGCATATTGAAACCTCCTCTCAACACACTGAAAACACACATTACTGACATCACAAAAGGTAATTACTTAATGGAACTCACACATACTGTCTATATTCTATAACAATGTCCGTCCCTAAAGTCTTCTCTCCTTTTTTTTCTTTTCCTGGCCCTTATCACTGCCAGACGGAATACGATGATTCGACTGAACACGTGAGTGGATTTTTCTGTCGTTTATTAACTAAAAGGAAACGGAATGTGTGGATTTTAGTTTAATTCTGTTAGCAACTTGTTTTTTCCAACAACACAAGACCTCCAATATGTTGAGGTAGAATGCTATTGATTGTATGTGAAAGGTTTAAATTCAATTAGAGATCACTGATAACAGCACTTTGTTTCCACATCCATTAAATAAAGCCTTATCAAAACTCCACTCTCGCTGAAGCATGCCCCAATTTCAAGCATAGGCTCTTGTAATTATGCTACCGTCACGCAGCCCCTTTTTATCTCACTCCTATTTTTATGGCCTATTTTTGCAAGTCAGCAAGTAAATGTCCTGCCATTGAAGTCCTTTCTTCTTTTGCACAGGAAATGATCATTTCAGAGCTGCTGGCTGAGACCACGTACTCGGTGACGGTGGCCGCTTACACCACCAAGGGCGACGGTGCGCGCAGCAAGCCCAAACTGGTCACCACCACCGGGGCAGGTAAATCGAAATGTATAACGCACTAGCAAAACACAAGTATTCAAGAAGTCCGCCATTACGTCGCATTACGACCACAAAAAGACGAGATACTCAAAATGATAGTCAACATACATGGGGAGTTTGGCCTTTTCTACACCCAAATAAAGTCGCCTCCTGTACAAATTATAATGAATGTATTTGATCCAACGATGTCAAACTTGAACAACATATTACTCGGATTGTAATTGCCACAAAAATTGTATCCTAATTTGCCTTTTCTTTCCCCCAGTTCCAGAAAAACCCAGACTCATGGTCAGTACCACCAACATGGGCACGGCTCTCCTGCAGTGGCATCCCCCTGCCTCAACTCACGGGCCCCTACAGGGGTACAGGCTCAGATTTGGCCGCAAAGATGTAGAACCCCTCACAGTTATCGAGTTCCCAGAACGAGAAAACCATTACACCACCAAAGAGATCCACAAGGGGGCCTCCTATACCTTTCGTCTTTCAGCCCGCAACAAGGTGGGCTTTGGCGAGGAAACCGTCAAAGAAGTCACGACCAATGAGGACGTGCCAAGCGGCTACCCTCAGAGCATATCAGCAGAGGGCGCCACCACATCCACAGTTCAAGTCAACTGGCATCCCGTTTTACTGGCCGAGCGCAATGGGAAAATAGTGAAATACGCGCTACAGTACAAGGACATCAACAGTCCCCGCAGTCCGTCCGAACTCTTCATCACTGCCCCAGAGTCCACGGTCATCCTCGACGGCCTTAGGGCAGACACCACTTATGATATTAAAATGTGTGCCTTCACCAGCAAGGGCTCGGGCCCTTATAGCCCTAGTGTACAATTCAGGACACAGCCTTTGGATCAAGGTAGGACCAGTGCCTCAATCCTGTCAGCATCCTCTTCATTTCTCTTCTTGTCTAAAAACAGCACATCACAACATGTCTCTCCCTGTTCTTTCCCAAACATAACATTTTAAGTTATTTGTAGTAAGTATTTCTGTCGTGTAAGTCAAGCACAGAACAGCCTTTTGTTGGTATTGACGCAGAGGTAAGAGGGCAGTGTTATGAGTAGCTCAGTTGTCATAGATATGTGGAGGAGGCTTTGCGAGGTAAGCGCTGGAGTGGGACTGCTGTGAGCGGTGAGATAGAGGCGACGAAGATGTGTCTAAATCATTTGCTCCCCCTTTCTTTTAGCAGTGTTTGCAAAAAATTTTCATGTGAAAGCTGCCATGAAGACGTCGGTGCTGCTGACTTGGGAGATTCCTGACACCTACAATCCAGCTCAGCCATTCACTGTGAGAGCCATAACAATTTATGCAAGATTATAACAACTCCCAAAAAAAGCATGTCATAAAAGCACACTCTACATCATTTGCATTCAGATCCTCTATGACAACGGGCAGAGCGTGGAGGTGGACGGGAAGCTAACGCAGAAGCTAATAACGGGGCTGCAGCCTGAGACGCAGTACTCTTTCCTTCTGACCAATCGCGGCAACAGCGCTGGAGGTCTGCAGCACCGCGTCTCCACCATGACCGCCCCCGACGTCCTGCGCACCAAACCCTATCTGATCGGGAAGACCAACTCCGACGGCATGGTGACCGTGGAGCTGCCGTCCGTGCAAACGTCTGAGCGAGTCCGGTGAGTGAAAGCTGGATACTGACTTTAGCAACACACATGACAAAGCAAAAAAATACAACAACGCAAACATTTGAATCCCTGGTCCAATAAAGGGTATTTACAAGTGCCAATGAATCATTTTTCTCCAATAATATTCTGTACAATGTCGTGTCTGTACAATGTCAACATTAGTGTGTCTAGTTGGTACACTTCCCACACAGACAACTAACTTGATTTCCTATTGTGAACTCTAAGCCCTGTGAAGTCCACAGAGCGTTGAGACAAAGCCCATGTTGTCAAAGCGCCAGCAGCACATCCGGCTGCAGACTGCGGCTTCAAACCCATCTTGTGTTTTGATGTTGCTGGATGCACTCGGCCCGCTGTCTCCCATGCCAGAGCTTAAGCTAATGAGTTTCCCATTAGCCTGCCACGCTGCCTCTCTGGCTATCACCGGCGTGTGTGGTGCCCGATGAGAAAGGCCAGAACACTCTGGCAAAAGCCCTTATCTCTCGTGCCACCCCGATGAAGGGATGAAATCCTTCTAATTCACAGCTTTCCACAGAGGTCTTCTAATTAGCTCAGGGAGGCTCAGTGAGGTGCATCTACACTGCCCGACTTCTATTAACAATCTTAAATGAAACGGAAAATATGTAGTTTCACCGGTGGTACAGATTGGTTTGGCTTACTAATGGCGTCATGATGGGACAGTATCTCCCGGATGTCGTGCCTTATTTGAAGCATATCCAGAAGCACGTCCCATGTTTTAGAATATTTATGTAGTGTACTGTTTTCTGATGAATGCATTTATCCTCTGTTCTTGGTCATTCGTTAATCTCATTGAAAATAACTACTAATTGATCATACGAACTGCAATACTGTGTGCTAATCGGTCTCCACGTGTGCTCCAGGGGCTATTACGTCGTGGTCGTACCCCTGAGGAAACAACGCACTGGCAAGTTCTTCAAGCCATGGGAGAATCCTGACGAGATGAACTGGGAAGAGGTGAGTTTTCCAGACGCCGACTAGAAGTATCGGACACGGTTAGCTCTGAAAAACCACGCCCGGAAAAGAGAAATTACACCGAACCCGTAGCGTTTGCCAATAGCGGCCCAATACTTTTCTCCAAAGTATAGAGACAGACCTGTAGTTTTTGAGAGGGCAGGAAGAACAAGAGATGTGTCTCGCTGATTGACGCAAATAGCAGCGGAGAGCACTGTTCATATGGAAATGAGAACATGAAGTAGCCATCAAGTGCACTGCGAACTCAACCCTTGTCCCCTCCTCCTCCTCCTCCTTTTTGTGGCGGCTGTAATTACCTGAAGAGCTGCATCAGGCCTTCCTGTCTTCTCTCATTCCAGCCCAAGCTAGCCCACTGTGTGTCCACAAAACACTTGACAACCGTTATATTTAACCAGTCGGATCGGCGTTTCTGTGAGCCGCATGCATGATTAAGTGTGTTCCAAAATGAATACCGTTAGGCTGAATTTGTTCTATTTGCATGGTTTTGAATAATAGCTAATGGAGATCTTTGGGTGTTGGCAATGTTTTAATTTGTTTCAGTAGATGATGTTTAAAAAGTTGAGCACAAATTGGCACATTTGATAGATTTTGAAACTTTTATCTTAATTCAAAATGTGCCATGATCGTCTTCCTTTTTATGTTTAGTTAATGTATATTGTTGTAACCTTTTTTTTTTATTTTTGCTCTCTGGCTGTTTTCTGTTCTGTGTTTTATGTTGTTGTGTTTTAAAAACAATAAAAAAGTTGACAAACCTATTAAATACAATGTGCCCCAATATAGATATAAAATGATTTGCATACTATTAAGTAGAAGTGGTAATTCTTTCAAATAAATCTCCTTAGTAAACTATTTATAACACATTAATAAGCACTTATAAGGCATCACAAGCATTTATCACTGTGTTATTGAAAGCAGTGGTTTTATTATATGCATTTTTTAGGTTAAAGACTTTTTAATTAACATGTATAAAGTATTATAAGCTCTAAAAATGCTAGCAATTATAAGCAAAGTGTTTATATTCAAATAACTAGTGCTTATTAATGTCTTATAAATAGTTAATAAAGGTACCTTTAGGTAAATTCCCATGTCTAGACAGGATTTTTGTTCTTCTAAAATCTTTTCAATATTGCTATGTAAAATATTCATCTTGGCATAACAATAACACATTTGGAAACTAAAGTGTAACCTCACATCGCCTCACGCACCGTGGGCTGCTCCTGCCCACAGGCCCGTGTCTGTCGCCTTGACCAATCGCCCAAAAGTCACCCCTCTGTCAGAATTTATTTGTTTGTCAATATTGGCACTCACCTTTTCACAACTTTTCCCAAGGGCAGCGAGATTTAGCCGTGTTGACAGGAGAGATGATTGAAGACATTATCGGGCAGTACCAACAGCCCCGCAGTCAAAACAGAGCACACACGACTCCAGCGCCAACGCACACACACAGCGAGGGGACTGACAGGGGCCCGACGCACACACGGGGGCCAAGAGATACCCAATCAGACGGCAAATAACCAGCGGAGCCCGATTAGCATAATTATGAGCCTCACTTTGTACTGGCTGTTTAAAGAGCAATGATACAGACTTGTGTGAAGGGCATGCACTTTATCGATTGCTTTTTGTTTTCAGGTTTTTTTTACATTATTTAACAAATGGTCTGTATCAATTTTGTATTCCTTTTTGAAAAATTTCATCTTGCGCCGTCCAAACTGTGGCCCGGGGGCCAAATGCGGCCCTCAGACACATTTTAGTTGGCCCTCAGGCTTCCTGCCAAGTTGATCCAAACAACAAAAAGTAGTATTTTTTACAGTAAAATTGAAAAAATTCAAACATATTTATGTTATACTAACCTGATATTATTGTCCAAATCTTATTAAAGGTGTGGAGGCATCGAAACAATGTCAAATGCAACATTTCGAATGGTTTGATTGATTCATTGTGGGGTTGTTTGTGGCCCTCTGCTCCGTATAAGTTTAAAATGCGGCCCTTGGTGAAAAAAGTTTGGACACCACTGCGCTACTTGCTAAAGCTTGGCTGTGTGTACTTTTTTCACCAACTATAAGCCTTAAAAGTTCACTATGTAGCTTTCCATGTCAATATTGCTTGGCCTGAGACGTTCCATAGCATGACATTAAACCCATTTTATATTATTTTTTCAGTCCATTGCATGTGTTTTTAACTGATCAAATTTGGCTCTCCACAGATATGACCTGTAACTTTATCTTTCGCTAAATATAAATGCTATAAGAATGAAAAAGACAATCAAAAACCCATGCATGGGTCTCAAGGGAGAATTCCCAAGGAACCCGCGCCCCACAGATTAAGAACCTTTCGACAATGATCCATTTGTTGCCACCAATACACAATTCAGACCAATTTAACACACAACCTCTGGGCATTGAAACAAGACCTCCATCGTCTTAGCAACTATGCGTCTACAATTTGTATCAAGGCAGTGTAATACTTTGATAACAACAACTGCACAGCGAAGAGACAAATTGTTCAAATTTATTTCACTACAGGCTTTGGAATCAACGCTTCTGATGTGTGTCAAAAAATGATTGAGCCGAGAAACTTTGAAATCTCTCCGCTCTTCCGCTTGATACTGTTAGATAATGTGAACCGTTTTATGCGCTGGAAATCGACACTATCTTTTAATCACCCCCTTTTGTAGTCCAAAAACGGATGAAATAAGTCATTGATCTTCGTGTAACGCTTTGCAATCAGCACTTTCAGCTCAGCAATCAGTTTGAGAAATCTCAGATGAATTTGCATTGAGGGATTTGTGCGCGTTCTGAGTTGTACTTTTTTTTCCTCTCCTCTCTAGCTGCTGAAGGAGATCAACAGGACGAACAAAGAATTTCGGTTTCGCCGGCAGATCGAACCAAAAGCATACATCGCGGCCTACTTCAAGGACCTGCCCAAAGACTTCTTGCTCGGCGATGGAAAGATGTATGGGGAATTCGAAAACAAGCAACTCCAGAACGGGCAGGAGTACATCTTCTTCGTGGTGGCGGTTGTGGAGATGTCAGAAAATGTAAGTTTGTGATTGATTATGTTGTATCGTGTTTCTTCTCACTCTTGACTTTTTAACTTTGAGGTACTTCCAAAACATGTATCGGTACATACTTTACGTTATACAAGACTGTCCATGCTCTCAGCCCAAAACCAAAACATACAGACCCTTTCCGCCAGGTTTGGCCGAAGGGCTACTTTTACAATATACTTAATGTGGGAAAAACAAATGTATGCTTTAATTTTAGCACCGTATTTTCCGCACTATAATGTGCACTGGACTATAAGGCGCATTAAGCAAAACAAAACGTGTACCTCACAAAATCGCTTCAAGGTCAGTGAGCACAACCAGAATTAATCCATATATAAGGTGCACTGGATTATAAGGTCATTTTTTGAGAGAATTAAAGGATTTTAAGTGCGCCTTATAGTGCGGAAAATACGGTATGCTCTTTAAAATGACATATTACGCCTTATAACCTTGTTACATCAGTATTTCCGCGTCATTATTTTGCTCATAGTTGTCTTTTGATTGATTCATGCATGTTTGAATAATCCTGTTTTGTCCTGAAACTGAAGCTGGAGTGCTCAGAAAGGTTTAGTTTTCACTTACCACCTATCCCCGCCCACATCGATGTTCTTAGTTGTGATTATTTGGAGAAAAAAAAATCCAAGTGACACATGTAGACTCCTAAAGTGTCACATAGCCACTTTTAAAAATTAAAAAGACATATATGTACAATCTGCTGCTTGTTACAATGACATGTCACACTGAAGAGGCGGAGCTTAGCAGTTCTGCAGTTTTGAACAGGAAGTCAATCAACCTGTTTCTATTACTAAGCTGTTTTAGATCAATGAACCATGCATTTTTGTTGTAATCTCCCGTTATATACAGTTACACAACAATCCTTTGCACGGGCCAAGGATGTTACCAGCTTTTGTGAGCATTTGTGAGCATTTAAGTTCCAAACTCCTCGCTGGCCGGAGACGCTGACCCTCACCGCTTCGGGGAGAGAGGCCCCTTCAGACCTCGGCCCATTCCGGGAACAGCTTGATAACGGCGCGCGTGTGTTTAATTGCGGAGCACCTTATCTCGCCGCGTGGGTGCGTGCGTATGCGCTGGTGTCCAGCGTGGAGCAGAGAGGGCATGCTGCGGGCGAGATGATGGGTCCGATGAGCCCGGGGGGGGATGGAGGGCATAGCGCTCGCTCTGCCTCCACCGACCTACGCTTCAGGTGGAGAGCCGCGATAATCACGAACAGAGGCAGCCAGGCATATACAATATTTCCATCCCTAAAGACCGTTTTATCTCTTCACACTTCAATCAAGTTTCCTCAACGAATGCAGAGGCTCATTCTCATTCCAGATCATTTCGATGTGGAGTCCGGAGAGAATAACATAACTTTGTGAAGGTTTTTTAATTTGTATTGCTGGGCCAAGCTGTGTAGCAAATGTGGTTTAATTGAGTAAATTAGCTCAAGTCTTAAAGTAGCGCTCAGAATATATTACCGTAGTCAGCATGGCCATAAGTCACTTAAGTAGAAAGAGCTGCAGGAAATCCAGTTTTGTGAAAGCTTAAGGTGAACATGGTTAATGAAACTATTATGAGGAGTGTGCTTTAATCAAGCTGAATTGCGTTGATTAATACAAGTCTTTTACTGCAAATCAAAGCCTGCCTGCATGTGGTATTTCTGTTATACTATTCAATATTACTACTACTATTACTACTACACAGTACAGTATTATCATTCTACTTTCTTATGATTATCTGCTTATTGCTATTCTTACTCGAAAACCCCCCATTTAATGCTTTTGTGACTCTCATCTTGTTGGGTTTATCAATTAATTTTTTCGTTCCCACTTTTGGGTGCGTGCTGGAGCAGTAAAATGCGTTTTTAGTCGTGTACTTTGCAGTTGAGTTTATTGTAAAAATAGTAAGGAACGGGCAATATATTGGTTCAAAAATGAGTATCGTGTTATCGAAGGGCTTCCCCAGATATTGGGTTTGGGTCAATAAAAGAATCAGTGACAAATATCGGCAAAAATTAAGACGATCTTTGACGCAGATATGTTGTATTTGCGTTCGTATGTGTCATTTCCGCAGCGCTTCAGATTCAGATATCGACAAATATTGGTATTGTCTGAAAAAATCTATAAAAGATCACCCCTAAGAACATTGGATTTTATGTTCATGACACAAATAACACATTGCTCTTAACTCATCCTCATTAACGATCCATTAAATAATTCAAAATGTCCGCTGCCTTTTCAGATTATGTATGCCACCAGTCCCTACTCCGACTCGGTGGTCTCGGCGGACATCGACCCCCAGCCGATCATCGACGAAGAGGAGGGTCTGATCTGGGTGGTGGGCCCCGTGCTGGCCGTGGTCTTTATCATATGCATCGTGATCGCCATCCTCCTTTACAAGAGGTGAGGAACGGAGCCGCCAAAGTGACTTCTTGCCGCCAGGTCTGAGAACGTGTGAACATGTGTTATCTGGCAACATGAATCATTTACAGAGCGGAAGAGGAGAGTACTTCGAGTCAACACTATGATTTATACATGAAACACTTACCATGAATATTCAGCAACCTACAGCTATACACAGTAAAACATTCTATAGCAGCACTCTGTACGTTTGAGGGTGACAGGGAGACAGGTGGGCGAGTGCAGATTTGCAGTAGTTCATCTTAATCAAATCAAATGATACGATATGAAACAGTTTGAGTATTTTGAAAGAGCTGAAGAAAAATCCAAATCTAATCTAAAAGAATATATTTAAAAAAAAATGTTAGTGTTACAATTATTGTGATAGTAATTGTCGCAATTTTTTTAAAGATTTTTAAAGATTTTTCTAAATTTTTCAAGATTTTTGACAATAAACAACAGTGACTTTAATCCACATGTTCTAAAATATTATCACACTTTATCACTTCACATTTAAGTTTCGGCGTGAGGTTGAATAAAAACTACTTGTTTCTGCTTCTAAAGTTCTCATAAGTAATATTATTTTTTTCATTTCTTACAATTACCTTGAATGAATCATCATGAATATTGATTTACCAAATCATCTGGATTTTAACTGTCCTAAAACAAAGTACATTTTTCATAGATCTATCATAAGCTGGAACATCTACAAACCCAGGTAAACCAATGCAGATGTACTTCAAAAGTACAAATCCGTCGACAGCACGGCTAAACATGTAACAGCTCCTCACACTTGAGCACTCGGTCTGAACTGCCGTCCCGGTGGAGGCTGTTGTCAGTGCGCATCAGTCAGGCGGACGAGGCCAGAGCTCTGACTGTCTGAAGCTTCAGAGAGGCCTGGAGCGCGGGCAGGCGTCCCAGACTCTCTCCTCCCTCCTCCTCAACAGTCTTTACCACGGCGACTCCCACTGGGGACGCCACATTTGATCCCTGCGTCCCCTCTTTTCTGCCAGGACACACATACATCGTTTACTTCACTGTTGAAAGTTGTTAAATACAAGTTTTTTGGCATTTGTTGGTCTCATTGACAAAAAAAATGTCATATGAGAATTGCATAGAATTTCCCCCCAATTGTAAAAGCATGTGTCCAAATTGAACATCGATTTCACATGTCGTGACGTTTTTTTATGCATTTACTCATGCCATACAATCGAAAAGTGCATTTTTAAATTTGTAATTGTGTTGTTGCTTTTTCAAATTCCATCTTCTTCACACAGTATCCATAACAGTATTGTTGATATTTTTATTGCACTAAAATCTGGCCTTTGAACACTCTGCTAGATGATGAGTAAATCACAATTTATTTCAAATGGCACTTATCCATATTTTTTTAAGTGAACTCTGCCGAACAATGTTTTAGGTTGCCAGATTCTACAGCGAAAACAAACTTGTTTTTGTGTCCTCACTATTAGCTCTGGCAGCTCAAAGACCCTAAGTTGCAAAAGTACATTTTAGCGAGTGCGTGCATGTGACATAAACTAAAACAGCAGTCGTACCAGTCGTATAATTAGCGTGTGGTTCAGTTGCGAGATCAAGCTTATTTGTTTGTCCAGAACGCTGTGTCTTCTTTCTTGGTTTCTGGGGCTTTGGAGTATCCCTTTTTGGAAGCACACTTTGACTTGATTACAAACTCTGTGTCGTTTCCACGTTACGGAACAGTCAGTGTACATGCTGGAGATGTTTTTCTTGTTAAGATCAGTTTTATGCTACAAGATGTTCCTCTAGCGCAAAAGAAAGAAATAAAAAACATAGCGGAAAGAGCAAGTCGTGCTGACAGTTACCAGTCAAAAAGTAAAAAAAAATGCATATTTTACATCTAAAAGCCGAACAGTGGCTTGGTCCATCTGCCTCCTGCCACATTTATTATGAGTATTAACAAGAAATGCATATATTCACATTGTTCTTATAATGGAGAAAGCTGACATTTATATTGTATTCTTGGACGTGCTTCAACAAGACACGGTCAGCTAAATCTGGAGTAGTGGTTATATTATGTAAGACTTTAATGTACACCAGTAAAACTATCGCAAAATAAGACCCCTAAAGGCTGCCAGAGGTCTGCCCGCCTAATGCTGTGTCAATATTTCTTTTCTTTGCTGACCAATGGAGCAGCAAACCAGACAGGTAAGAGCGAGACGGATAGAGAAAAAGCCTCCTTTGAGCACTGTTTTATCACCCCGGAAACCATAGTATCTAATAACACGTTATACAATGGTGCTGAAGTATACGATGTGATTGACAGAAAAAGAGCCGAAGCCGAAGCTCGTAAAGGCAGCCTCCCCAACAGCAAAGAAATGCCCCTCCATCATCCCACGGACCCCGTGGAGCTGCGGCGTCTCAACTTCCAGACCCCCGGTAAGAACTCACCGGACTTGTTTATCCCACTGAGTGTCGACGTACCGAGGGAATGCTACGGATTGCTTGCTCTGATCAGAACTCCATTACGATGTATTAACATTTCCATGGCTCATTTACAATCATAACACAGACAGAGCGTACATAAGGACTACTCACAAGGTCGAGATTCGCCGTCGCGTAAGGCTTTATTCACAACGCGGTGGTCTTGACGATCGGGACTTAAGTGTTTAATCGGATTGATGGGAGTCCGGCCACAAGGAATGAGTTTTTGTGACTGTTCTTTTGCATATAAAGCATTCAAACATGTGCTGTTATAAGGGGAAATCTAAAATGTACAACAAAAGTAATCAAGAAGTATTATGAAAAACCTTCCAAAGACAAACTAATTCCCTGTTGCGTGCGTTGTATTCATGGGTTTCCTGTTTTAAGGCAACGTTTTCAGGACATTTAACTATTCTAAAAGATGGAACATTTCGTTTTCAGTGTTAATCGATGTAAAAACGGTGCCACTTTTTGAAACCTACTGATAGTTTGGTGGCAGCTGTCATCGTGGGGTCATCCGGACTCATCGTGCTTATTCAGAAAACGCTCCGATCGTACCCCGCTGCTGCTGCTGCTGCTGCTGCTGCGTGTTACTAGATTCAACCCAGCCCAAGTGAGGACAATATGAAATATGTCAAGGCCTTGCCCTGTGCTTTGTATGCGTGCCGATGGATGGCCACAAACAACAATGACAGCTGCGTAGAGCAATGTTTATACCAGCCGACCTTTAGCGCCGAGGTGAAAAGTGGTCAGTGGATTCTTGCCTTCGAGGAGACACCGAGAGTCGCCGTACATTTATCACCTGGAGAGGGGCACTGCATCTTTGCCCCCGTTCTGACTGTAAAAGGAGGAACACCTGAAGAAACACGATGTAGCGCGCGGACCTTGGAATAATGACTTGAAAATAGTGTTCTCTAACAGATGTTACTATGTATAAAGTGTAGCTTAAATGGCTGGAGTGCAGGAAGGTTTAACTTATAACTCATATTAGTACTTTTAGTCGTTTTTTTACCCAGTCGATTGTTATTTATTGTTGTTACGGTTTTGCGCAGATGAATTGTATTCTCTTGTTTAGATCCAGGCTCTGTTTAATTAGTCTAGTGTCATTTGAAACTTAAAGGCACAGTATGTAACTTTCTAGAGCCTGCACAATTCCACAGAGATGGAACATTAAAAACATACTTCAGAACGTCATGCAGATACATTTGATGGCATACTGTGGAATATTATAGCTAAAGGAACAACATGTTCTGTGGAAACAAGTTCGAGTCAGGTTTGTGGAGATGGAGGCCCGCTCACCGCAAGGACACAGTTTAAAAAATGATAATTTTAATGCAATAAAACCATCCAAAATCCTCCCAAAAAAAAATGGGGCACTATTTCTAGGTGTCGAATAAAAGTGTGTTTTATAAGAAAATTGCCTATTATAATTGTAACCTTTATACTGTAGAATTAATGTATGGTGTAGCAACAATATGACTTGACATTTAGTAATAACTATTGTCATTTTTTCTTCCACATTGTTCATTATAAAAGTAGGCAAACTAATGCTAAGACTCAATAAATAAAATGTGTGCGTTTAGTTTATTTCAGGAAAGAAAACCACAACAAACTCTTTTCATGTCCATTTCAACAAGGGTAGTCAATCCAACTGTCTTGACCAAAGAGCAGGAAGCCCATTAAAAAGTGAACCTGTAGCTTTCAATGCTGTTTTGAACTCTGGGACCGGTGTTCAGACGGTGCCAATAAAGTGGGCCTATCAGAGCCGGGTCAGTCTGTATGAAAGGAGGATAAATTACCCCTCCAGGCTCGAATAATGTATGCATATTTATGAAAGCCCTCCAATGCGGTTAGGGCCATTACAGACGGCTTCATCCTGACAAAGGGCATTTTTTCCTTTTGGCACTGAGGGATCTCGAACATCCTTGCGCTATTTCAGCCTCCACTCAAGCCGTCATTCCCCCCCCCAGCCCATCATCTTCTCTAAGAGCCTGGATCTCACTGCTCAAAAGGGCTAAACATTTCCTCCAAACATGTGACCACTCTAAATCAAGTCCTCAAGCTTTCGCTCTCCACTTTCTCTTACACCTCAATGGACGTTTCCTACTTGAGGATGCTTGATGTTTGAGCGACAGCATGGTCCAAATGGTGCTTTCATTGTCCCCCCCCCCAAGGCCGGTGATGGATTTGGAGTAGCGGCCCGCAATAGAAACCCACTTTTGCCAGGAGAGGAGTGAAAGTGGGTGGGGGAAATGTGGCTCAGTACCTTCCATTAGCTAATGCCCACTTGTGCCAAGCTAATGAAACCTCATAATGGTGAAGGTGGTGGTGGAAAAGATGGCGTCAACCAACTGCGGTGGCACTTGACACGTGGAGATGGAGAACTTTTGAACAGAACAATTTCAGGATAGAGTTCGTCATCATTTGGGGGTTTTAAACTATAACTAACTCATACACAATTGCGAAGACGAAACAATTCGAGAATCGGCGCACCAAGCTATAGCTAAAGGTGTCCAATGTAACTTTTCTGCTGGAGATGTTATTTCTTTTCTAAACTAAACGTATCTATCTTGCATTTATTCAATTACAGGTGCTTATTGGTGGAAAAAAAAAAAACTTGAATAATTCTTACTGTGGACGATATTGCCTTCCCACAGAACTGACGTGTAACTTGGCTTGTTGACGTAACCTGCTAGTCTGCATGGAGATAGACAAGTTTAATGCCATACTCCGGTACATTCCACGCAAAGCAGTAACATCTATGGCGTCAAAGTCAATTTAAAAAAAAGTATTCTTCCAATGCTAGATTCTAAATAGTCGATGACCGAAGATGACGCATACGTACTTTCCACACGGGTTCATTGTGCTTTGCTTGTTTCTTTGCTTCCATATCGTTAGCATGGCCTTTAGCATGGTAGAATGTGTGTACTAATGTCTGTTCCATTTAGCATACTCGTGTCACTAGCGATGTTTTCTTTTGTCAAACGCATCACGTCGCTATAATGTCTTGAGTCTGTAGTTAATGACAAGGCCGTTTCCTCCACAGGTTCAGGTGCGTCCAGTCACCCCAGTAACCTCCATTTGTCAAGTTAGTTGGTCTCGATTCTGCATTTGACAACATCTCCCTTGATTCTCCCACTGCCCTCTACTTTTCCCATCTCTCAACCCAGACTTCATTCTCGTGGTGTCAGTGCTTTGTCATCGCAGTGGGGCAGAGTTTCAGGCTTGCAACGTGTCATTGTTCAATCAAACTTTTTGGCCTGATTTTGGCTGTGTTTTTTCATTTCACCCTTTTGTGTCATGGTGTGCCTCTATCTCTGTGTCATGCTAGTTATCCTGCCAAGCTAAATTGCTAATAGAATCCTAGGTGGACCTCTCATTCCGGCTTCTGCGTCCTTCCTAGCATGGCCACCGCTGAACAAACTAGCCTATGAAACACCTTTCCATCTTCCCTGCTTCTCTATTGGTCCACTGTTCCTCTCATCGTGTCAAATTTGTGGTGACATTTTTTTGTTTTGCTTGTCTTTATTTGGCAGGTATGGCCAACCACCCTCCCATCCCAGTCATGGACCTGGCCGATCATCTGGAGCGTCTGAAAGCCAACGACAACCTCAAGTTCTCACAAGAGTATGAGGTAACAGTCCACAGACTCTGTTCAAGGATTAGACTGGAACTAATGGTCATTAAAGGGATTTTAAGGTAGAAGTAAGAGGTATTTACTTCTTACCAACACTCAAAGATGTGTTTAGAGTGATGTATGTGGAGTTCTCCTGCATTCAAGACACTAGTATTCCAAAAGTCCTATTTTATTTTTATTTTTGGTTAAGTCGCAGTAATTTTTGCATGAATTAAAAAAAAATAACAACAAAAAACAAAAACTGTGAACTGCAGCTTGTTTTATTGCATTGTTTTGGATCAATAATGCAGTTTTAATGTCCAAAGTATAACATCCTAAGATTTTTATAAGAGATCTTCTACTGAGAGTGTTTTTCAAACTTCCTTTAAGTTATTTGTTCTTTTCTTAGCGTTAGCATACGTACACCTATTCACCATGTTCTCTAATCTGTTATTATTTTAAATTGCATTTCTACTGAAAGTGTTTTTCAGACTTCCTATAAGTGATCTGTTCTTCTGTATCTATCTCTGTATCTTCCTGCGTTGCATCAATGGAATTTCCCCATGTGGGACAATAAAGGATTATCTTATCTTATCTTATCTTATCTTAATGATCCACAGGGGGGTTTGATTATAACAAGTATAATATGTCTGTCTAGAAGTAGTAGTAGAAGAAGTAGTAGAAGTTCTAGTGAATGAGTATTTACACATTGTTGTAAATTTACTTCCAAATTGCAATGTGATTAATAAAATCCAGCTTTTACAGTAGAACATGGAATGACTTTCATTACAATCTGCTTGAGGTTATCACTGTTGGCATTTTGGTAATTTGTCAGATGAACAAACAATTAGCATCACTACATGCTGTACATTTTTAGATTTTGGTTTGTGCCTTTATACTAAATAGCTCATTGACATGTCTCATTGAATATCAAATTAATATAAATTATGTCGCATTACCCCGAACATCAATGTCTGTTCCAGAAGTGAACCAATGCTAAAACGGCAGAAGCTTTATCTGCATATAAATAGTGTAAGAAATAAAGGAGTATAACTAAATAGAATGCACAATTTAACTTTGTTTTGCCAAGTTAAACATCCTTAAATGGAAAGAAAATGTGAAAGTTGTTGATAAGACACATGGGGTCAATTCATATGTCAGTGGCTTTTTGACATGCTTCAGAAACTGCCATTAAACTGTATGAGGTTAGCGAAGCGGGACAGTCTTCATCACAAAAGAAAATGTATCTTATTATTTCTCTATGACTACTTTAGCCTAATGGAAAGCAATTATGCAAGTAAAATGAAAACCTTTTTATTCTGAAAATATTGTGGCAGCCTTTGCTTAGCCCCATTTAACCTGTGCTGAAAAATACTTGAACGATCTGCGAGCGAAGACATTAAAAGCGATAATAAAATATGCACGAAAAAATATATATCCAAGGAAATAAATATCAGTGCGTGGACTATTTTTTCGGTGTCAACTTTTTTTTTTTTTTTTGGACAGGCACTGTACATGTATGTTTTGAGATTAACAGACCTATCTAAGGCCCAAAGTAGCTTCTGCGGGTTCCAGGTCATTGAACACCAACCATTATCTACAGAAGACAGAGGAAGACAAATGAATGAAATAAGTAAATTTGTATCCCACTTCAAATCCATTTAATTAGCCATACGGGATAGTGAGACCATCAATCTGCCTTATTGCACCAGAGCTATTTTTCTGGAGAGACATTAAAACCGAGAAGACATTAAAAAGAAGGAACAATATTTCCCCGTCCCTGTGTGCTGGATGTTCCCTTTGTCATATTACATTTTATTGTTCATTTATTTGTGATGAGGGACCATTAGCCATTCCTGCTCTGCGCGGCTAACGAAAAAGCGGGATCTCACACTCTGATGAACTAGTCTCTGGTGTGAGATTTGGTCGTGTGCTCTATAATCCACTAATGTTTGGAGAACGTTGGTAAAAAATAACAATACGTCTTAATGTATTTGGAGATAAATGCGGTCATCACATGGCAAAGAAAACGGGGGGCAATTAGGGTTTGTATAGTGGTGAGTAAATGTGTACTAACATTACTCGAGTGAGAGTAAAGACTACCGTATTTTCCGGACTATAAGTCACACCAGCCAAACAATGCATAATAGAGAAGAGAAAACATTTATAAGTGGCACTGGAGTATGAAATGCGGTTGCAAGTGTGAAAATAACAAATAATATCACATATAAGTCGCTTCGGAGTATAAGTATACAAGTATAAATATAAGTATAAGTCGCACCCCGGCCAAAACTATGAAAAAGGGTGCGACTTATAGTCCGGAAAATATGGTAGTTGCCCATAACTCGAGTGAAAGTACAACAGTATTTGCAGAAACTACTAGGCCTACTTGAGTATAGAGAGACAGTTTGTCCATGAAATGTATATAAAATCAGATTTATGAATTATGAGTTGATACAATTTGCAACGTTTTTTGTTGTTGTTTTTTTATTGCAAACTTTTGAAACAGTTTTTATTGCTTAGCCTATGCTAAATATTGAAATGTTGCATATCCCCAGAACAACAAAGCTCACCGTGGTTCAGGAAGTACATTTCCCATTAGTTTCTCCTATGGACTTTTCAAAATTGTCAAATATCAAGAAATTAAAGGCATGAAGAAGGCTAACCAGTTATGTAGGAACTAATGTCTTTCATAATGCAATTGTTTTCAGTCAATACATTTTTTTAATAAAAAAAACAACAACTACAATTCACAGAAACGTTTTAACAAGTTGGTGAGTCATTATAGGTCTCATGGTCATTAGTTAACGCATAGCTGATTTGCCGCGAGCAAGCTTTTAAACTTTTATATCATTATATTATATTTATAAGTCTATGGGAAAAATTATGAGCAAATTACTAAAAGTGGTGGGCGTTCACTGCTGAGCTCCACATCTTACCATATCTTATCTAGAAAAAAAACCCATAATTTATGCTGTACATACTCTCCGCCGACCAGTATCGCTGCAGGTATCAAAGAATATGTTTGGCGCATTAATGAGAAACACCTCTTGTTCACAGTCCATCGACCCGGGGCAGCAGTTCACCTGGGAGCACTCGAACCTGGAGGTCAACAAGCCAAAGAACCGATACGCCAACGTCATTGCCTACGACCATTCCCGGGTCCTCCTGTCCGCTATTGATGGTACGCTTCCCACCCACAACTCCTAGGTCGATTGTACACAAAGCCGCCACAGCTCCACCTACAGTACACGACTCGAGGCGGTTTCGGCCACTTACACTGCAGCTATTCGTTAACCAGTGGGTTGCGGGGTGCTAAGTCGGTGCGACGAATATTAAAAAGGCCTGTGTAGAAGTGCATTTAAACAATCCTCTGCTAAGTGGTGATGAAACTCCATTAGGCAGAGATGCGCACACTTACAGGCAAACGGACCCACAACAAAGGAAACCTCACTTACTGGACATAAAGGACTGCCATTATGGCTTCAAAGTGCATACAAAGCATTTCATTGTTGACTTTGATTGGTTCTTGGACTAAAAAAGGATAATTTTTACATGAAAAAGTGTGTATTTATATTTATTTTTTTCCTTCTTCTTCTTTATTAAGAAATGTAATGCTTTTTATGTTACTATATTATTATTATTTGTATTATTATTTATTTATTTGTCTTTTTTTTACTATTATTATATTTATTGCAAAATGTTCTGTTATATACTTTCCATTCATTATTGATATTTTTTTCCTGTGTTGTGGTAAAAAAAGGCACTTCAGGGTTCTAAAAAAATTTAATAAAATCCTTATGAGTTTCCCTCAAAGTCTCAGCCAACAATACAAAAGCTTTTATACATTTTACCAGCAACTACATATGTATAGTATCCACGTTTCCCAAAAGCATTTTATACATCGTCCATTTAAATTCCACAAAAAAAGTCTCGACTATTTTTTGCAAAAAGCGCAAACTTTCTTTCTTAACACTCCCACTTAAACTCATCATCATTACGATTGCCGTTCAATACCTCCTTAAATCCCACATCCCCTGGAACACATTTGTTGTTACATTCGAAGCCGAGAGACGCATTACAATAAGCGTATTGACGGAGAAAATGAGAAAAAAAAAAAGACAAATCCTGACTGACAGAAGGCATAAAGGCACAAGCGCATTAAACAACTTGCCTCATTAAAACACAGTAATGTCCCTTTTCTTTTCAATTCCAAAAAAAAAAAAAAACACACACACACACACACACTGGGCTTAATTGTACTTATCTTCGTCCATTTGTGGCAGTGCGGACAAAAAGCCGCGGCAAAGTGGGCGTTTTTAATGCGTCCGTGTTACATCCGCGTGTCTTTTGAGCCCAGTAAGTTACCTGGGAGTGCGAGGCGGTCTGGAGGGGGGCCGGGAGGAGGGGGTGGGAGGCGGCGGTAGCGGAGCAGGGGATTGTGGGAGACGTGGCCGCCATGCAGATGAGAGTTATCTTGGTCGACCATGTGTGCACGGAGCCCCTAAACTGCCAGTCCTAAAGCATTGACTAGCTGTCAGCTCTGTCTCTTTCCGCGGGATTCCAAAAGGCTGCTGCGCCTTTCATTTAATATAAGCAAAAGAGACGCCGTGCCAAGAAAGAAGATGAGAGAGAGCGAGCGGGGGGGGAGGGAGAGGGATGGAGAATTGTTTTGCTACTTTTTCTGTTGGTTTGTTTTTCTGCGCGTGAGGTGATAGACTTTTATACAGAGCGAGCGTTATCGGGGAGTCTCTCAGATAAAAGGACACGGCGCTTTGGATTTCAATGTGCCGTCGATAATACAAAAAAAAAAAAAAAGGGAAAGGTTTGTGCGACGCGGAAAAAAAGACAGCTCTGATCTGAATGTAGCCGGTGGTTACGACTGTTCAAGCTGGGACTGAAGAACGCTGTACATTGAAGACGCAGAGAGGCACGTGGGAGTGGGGAATCTCGACGCGTGGCGGGTGGTGTTTCGGGCGTTGCTGGCTGGTTAGTCTGTCCCACGAGTGAATCGAATGATCGCAACGAATCGATTATTGACATGAGTGAGCGGATAATGGTGAACTTGTCTGTTTAGAGGTTTTAAAACATGCCAGGAGCGGAGAAAAGTCCATAAATGTGCTCCAGCAGGATCGTCAAACGCCTTCGCAAACTCTTTTCGTCAAACAACAAACCAATTCGTTGAAAGAATACCGTAATTGCTGGACTAATCGATTGGCAAAATACAGAATAACATTAGTTGCAGCCATTGTCGGTTCTGATGTGGAAACACTGTCTAGATTTAAGAATATTTCAGAAAAGGTTTGGAAGTACCGTATTTTCCGGATTATAAATCGCACCTTTTTTCATAGTTTTGGATGGGGGGCGACTTATACTTATATTTATACTTATATACTTATACTTATACTCCAGAGCGACTTATATAATTTGTTATTTTCACACTTGCAACTGCATTTCATACTCCAGTGCGACTTATAGGTTTTTTTCTTCTCTATTATGCATTTTTTAGCTGGTGCGACTTATACTCTGGAAAATACGGTAGATGTACAGAATGTGCTACTGTTGGTTTAAAAACTCTTTAAACTCGCTGCAAATACTGTAAACAAGAGCTCATTTGAAAACATAAAACAAACTGTGATTCATGTGCAAAATCGATATATATATTTTTGTAATTGTATGTCATTTCAGATACATATAATACCTTTAACATTAGTAGCGCTGTAGGCCTCGTTTTATGTGCTGACTCCTTTTTATATGATTTATATAGAGTAAATGTGCTGTTTAGTGATACCTTTTCATATAAATAGTCACTTTATTCAGTGAGTCCATTGAGCTCGTGGATACGTCACAGTTTCATCCCCTTTTATTCGCCCGATTGATGAACAGAGCGTATCTTTTGTCGAACCAGAAGCTCTTTAATCGTATACAGCCCTGAACAAAACTAACAGACGATCTGATTCAGATTTTCTGGCTGCCGTGAAATGACTCATAGATCACGATTTACATCTTGATCGTGTCCCTCGACAGGCATCCCCGGGAGCGACTACATCAACGCCAACTACATCGACGGCTACAGGAAGCAGAATGCCTACATCGCCACGCAGGGCCCGCTGCCAGAGACCTTCGGGGAGTTCTGGAGGATGATCTGGGAACAGAGGAGCGCCATCGTGGTCATGATGACGAAGCTGGAGGAGAGGTCCAGGGTAAGACGCGTTACCGTGGCGATGTATGGTCAGGATGTCGTAAAGTGTGGAGCGGAGGCAGCTGGAGTCGGGAGCGAAGAAGAACGTAGTGTTATTTCTATGGGAAAAGTGGGATCGAGCACTGAATATCACGAAATAGAAAGAAAATGAAGGTGCGTTGGCAGAAGAAAACCATTGATTTCAAGCCCAGATTTTAAGACATTTACTTTTTTTTAAGGATTGTTTTGGCTCAGCGGCTTTATTATTAATTTAACACGATTTAAAGACATTGTAGTTTTGAGAGAACAGAGTCAAACAGTGACGGAAGCGTTGGGCTGGTATAAGAGGGGCTGAAGGGGGGACAGAGGGGGGCTCTGGAGTCACGAACCTCAGTTACCATTTAAATACATTTATATATAATAAATTGTTGTAGATACAGCAAAATCCTGAATTTTATGTTTAAATAGAAATTACGGTATTTTTTCCTTTCATCCACAGATGTATTACATACCATCATTTTTGTGAAGCTAAAAAAATAATATAAAATTCTGAAATATTGCTTTTGTTGTTAAGTTTTTGCTTAAAATACTAAAGTTGGCTCATTTAAAAAAATAAGCGTCACATGTTTGATGGTCCACTTCATTTTGCTTCCAGTTGCCTTCAGTCAGAATGTTCTTATAATCTGATGAAAGCGCATTTAAAAACATTAATTTGCTTTATGCCCCTAGGGGCCCATGTCAAGGTCGTCTCCGTTATATACTTTCATAAAGCCAACTTTGAATTCCACAGATTCTACAGAAATATTACAAAAGGCTTAGACTCTATGTAGATCCACACAAAATAATAAACGATAGACAAAACAAAATATGTCTATCATTTCTTATTTGCTTTGTAACTTTGTAATAATGAATTAGAATGTGTTTTAGGTCTTACACATACAGCGTTCTGATTGGTTTGAACTACGGGCAGTTTTCCATGTGGTCAAAACACATGCAAACTACATTATGCCAAGTCCAACGCAGTCGCACTGAGGTCAACTCAATCTATTCATGTTCGATAAAGTCCCACAGCATTATACATCACGTCAGAATGAGCCTTGAGCGCGAATAGGACATGAAATAAAAATTCTGTGTGTTTTCTGGTGGATGAAAAGCTGCTCTGGCTTCACTGTATTCACTGTATTCACTGGGCACTCCTTTAAGGTCACTGCAGTCAGAAGGACCCGTCTTTCTGGCACTGGGCGCAGAGGCTCGCTGGGCTCCATAAGCTCCTGACCTTCACACTTATACAGAGCGGCGGGCGACGTTAACAGGGACGCTGACTCAATTCAGACCGGGAAACAATGTACAAATCCCATTCTGGAGGGCGAGGCTGGTGCGTGAAATGTAAACACGTAAAAAATGATTTAGGATAGAACTTTTTTGGGCGTAGCTTTCCTTTTTTTTTTTGGAAAGTTTGGATTATTTTTGAGCAACGGAACAAGAGTGGCATGTAAAAGTTCATATTACTAGTAGAATAAAAGCTGAAATGGCACCAAAAATAATGGTATAACAGCAGTTTTCCAACATTTGTGAGAAAATGTGAACAAAAACTAATAATAAATAAAATAGATAAAATAGATAAAATAACATAAAATAAATAAAATAACATAAATAAAATAACATAAATAACATAAAATACATTCAATAAATACAATAAATAAACTTTTAAAGACACTGTACCTCATTGTTACGCTCGTAAAAAAAACATGGGGAAAACAGAACTAGTTAATTTTGCAGCAGTCTAAATTCATTCCTCACTTTCTCACGTATTCCAAGCATCCTAGACAGCACTCAGCGGTCTCATTTGACCCCCATGAGCTGCTTTTACAACATATCCAAAATGGAGAGCACAAATATTGCTCAACTACAGGACAAAATGTCCACAGCCTCTTTAAATAATGCTTTTTCGACAACAATAATATCGTTTGTAATTCATATTATTTATAAATTCCATCTTATCCATCTTTTCCGCTCGCTGTATTGTCAAGTTTGTTTGAGTTAGATTTACAGATCATTGCCTTTTTGTTTCCGATTCACTTTTGGCAGCTTTGGAACGTTTGTGCAAATGAGAGAAACGCGTGTAAAAGTTGTCAGTTACAGTGGGAGTGTGATTCTTGGCTCCGTTCAGTGCCATGTTCTCTATGACACAGCCTGATCCACTCTTATCATTACGGCGTTTGACAGCTGGAGGACATAATGTGCTTTTGTTGGCTCTAACAGCCCCTGTCTTTTATATTAATCAGTGCTATCATTCACGGAGAAGCACTCAAGCTGTCTTTCTATGTTTCGCATATCCATAGCTCTATTATGAATCAATTTAGCCGCATTTTATTGCACCTGGATGTCAATGCTCGCAGCTGCTGACAGAGGTGCGCTGCAACTTGGTAGACGGAATTGTTAAAGGTTCTTTATTTAATTGCCGGCTTTGCATGGAAGTGTTTCTTTCATATATTTAATTGGTGTTTTATGACTCACAAATATTCTCCGTGGAGGTAAATACAGGCAAAACATCACCGTGGAGATCTTCTACCAGAAAAGTTACAACATCACCCTTGAATTCACATATATATATCTTTTTATCATTCATATTTAGAAGAAGAAACATCACAATATACCAATTACCGTAATTTCCGGACTATAAGTTGCACCTTTTTTCATAGTTTTGGCTGGTGTGTGACTTATACTTATATACTTATACTCTGGAGCGACTTATATGTGATATTATTTGTTGTTATTATCACACTCGCAACCGCATTTCATACCCCAGTGTGACTTATATGTTTTTTTGTCTCTATTATGCATTTTTTGTCTTATAGTCCGGAAAATACGGTATTCACAATTATTGACACATAACAAAACCAAAAAGTGAAATCCTTTATTTTCTTTCATTCTAATACTGTTCCAATTGTATGTAAATAGTTTAATTAAATCAAACTTTCTGGATACAAAAGTAAAGTGAATATGATTTAAACAGCCACATTAGCAGAACTATTAGCAGAATTTTTGTGAAAAGACTTAATTTTGCTTCTAAAACAATATATTTTGTTTTTATCATTCATATTTAGAAGAACAAACATCACAATATACCAATTATTCACGATTATTGACACATAACAAAACCAAAGTCAAATCCTTTATTTTCTTTCCTTCTAATACTGTTCCAATTATACATAAATAGTTTAATTAAATCAAACTTTCTGTACACAAAAGTAAAGTAAATATGATATAAACAGAACTATACATTAACATGTACAGATTCATGTGAATAGACTTCATTTTGCTTCTAAAACTGCCCTGATTATTATTTATTCGTTCGTTTTCTGGTCGATTAACAGAATAACCCCGGCATCCCGACTCCCCAGTGTAAATACTATACTTCAGCCTGGCCCATGTTGTTTCACACATTGGTTTTGAAGGACCCACAACTGCTCACATCAAACCGACTGAACAGTGGGCCACTTATTCCCTCCGCCGCATAAACACTCTCTCTTTCTTTTGGCAGCTCCGGTCAGTGTTTTATCGGCTGCTCTCTAGGAAACAAAGCTGTATACTAAAAAACCAATAAAGTCCAGGCTGTTATGCGCGCGGAATGTTTGGTTACTCTTGTAATTATAGAGTGGCAGGACAATTTATAACAATGTCAGATCCATAAAAATATCTCAAACCCGCCGCATTGATTTTAAAATCCAATAGTCAGTGGGCAGCGGCTGATTCGGGGGAATTTATTTGCACATTATTTGTTCAGAAGCTGCTCATTTGGCGGTGCGTGTGTGGAGTCTTAACGGTTATTGCTGTTGCTTTGTCCGCTCAGGTGAAATGTGACCAGTACTGGCCCACGCGAGGCACAGAGACCTACGCCCTGATCCAGGTCACGCTGCTGGACACGGTGGAGCTGGCCACGTACTGCGTCAGGACCTTCGCACTTTTCAAAGTAAGGAAGAGTTGAATTATTATGTGCTAGAGTTGTAAATTGTGAGCATGAAAGATGTTGTGATGCCTTTTTGGGCCACACTTCCAGCTCAGTTATAACTAAATATTTAACATGTTGTAACACAGGCTGATAGGATTTAAGTCAAATGTGTTGAGCGCTAATTGCTCATTAACGGGACTAATTTACTCAATGTTTTATACAGCTTATAAACCTTTTTGGGAAAACATTTAGGACATTCTTGCTAAATTGAGGCTTAAATGCACTACAAAATTACCAACCAGCATTCTCTATAAAACGTTTACAACCAAAAAGGCAATAAACTATTCAGCCCGTGGCAGAATGACCAGTTTTAACAGTTTAAGGTTGTCACTTTGGCTATATAATGACTTAATACATTTATTTTTTCCTGGCCACTTTGTAAAATAATGACTTTGTAACAAACATCAGACTGTTTTAAAGCATTGTATTGATCACAAACCTTAAAATGCTGTTCTAAAGCTCTGCAAATACTCAAGAAATCCATGCGCTGACGCCAAAGGGTTTGTGAGAGCTAGAGGGTTTTTAAAAACTCCTCTCATAGTTTGAAAATGAGGTATGTCGGTTTTAAAGGTGACAATCATGGCAACGGATCAAACTTTTGCTTCTTCTAATATGTATCGTCTGTGTTCAGAACGGCTCGAGTGAGAAGCGCGAGGTGAGACAGTTCCAGTTCACAGCCTGGCCGGATCATGGCGTCCCCGAGCACCCCACCCCCTTCCTGGCCTTCCTCCGGCGGGTCAAAGCCTGCAACCCTCCGGACGCCGGGCCCATGGCTGTTCACTGCAGGTAAGACGCACCTCAAAATCCTGTCGCTAACGTAAAGACAAAGAATGAAGCTCTTTACGTTAACTCAATGTATTTACTAAAACTGTGCAGATAAAACGTCTTGGTTTGCGGTTCAGGTTTCTCACAAAAAGAAAGGAATGGACTATGATCGCGATTCTATTCAATTACCGTATTTACCGGACTATAAGTCGCACCGGAGTATAAGTCGCACCAGCCAAAAAACGCATAATGGAGAAGAAATAAACATAAGTCGCATTTTAGGGGGAAATTCATATGTTAAATCCAAGACCAAGAACAGACATTTAATCTTAAGATAAGATAAGATATTCCTTTATTGTCCCACATGGGGAAATTTCATTGGTGCAACGCAGGTAGATACAGAGGTAGATACAGAAGAACAGATCACTTATAGGAAGTCTGAAAAACACTTTCAGTAGAAATGCAATTTAAAATAATAACAGATTAGAGAACATGGTGAATAGGTGTACGTATGCTAACGCTAACACCTTCAGCTACATGACGTATGCTAACGCTAACACCTTCAGCTACATGAGGCACAGACAGAACTGTGGTAAGTGTCTGGTATGTTAACGTAACATATTAACAGTTATTCAGATAACTATAGCATAAAGAACATGCTAACAAGTTTACCAAAGCATCAGTTTTACCCCAAATCACTAAATCCATTGAATTCTTCTTCCTCTGTGTCACTTCTAAACAACTCCACAAACTCCAGAGGTAGAGGAAGTGCTGATTCTTTTTCTGCGTCGCTTAGAGCCTAGAGCGCTCTCTTGTGGTTGTCAGTGTGAAAATAACGAAAAATATCACATATAAGTCGCTCTGGAGTATAAGTCGCACCCCGGCCAAAACCATGAAAAAAGTTGCGACTTATAGTTCGGAAAATATGGGTAAATGTACTTTTGTAAAGCCCTAAATCACAACGGCAGCTGCCTCAAAGGACGACCGTGAAATAGAGAAGCAGATTAAACAACGTTCACAGTGGCATAAAGTATTTCAATAATACTATGTCATGTTTTCTGTAGCAATATATCAGACAATCCTGCTGAAATATCACTTTATACAAAACATGAGAAATTAGACGTTTGCTTGATTTTGTATCTCTAATCAGCTCTTTTTGTTGCCCAATCGCTTCCTCATAGTTAGTTATAGTACTCAACATTCTACTTTCTTATTCCAATATCATCCATTTTACAATACATCCTGTGCACCTGCAGATTTTTTTGCCTTGTCACCAACACGAACGATCGTTGTTGTCGTTTTCCTCAGGGAGTTTTGACACTGGTAGGCAAAAACGCATTATCATCAATCATTTATTTCATGTGGCATATTCTAAAACTCAAAAGTGGGAAGATAAATGGGCCACCTGTGACTCCGATAGCGCCATCAGAGCTCACGGAAATGATTACTTCAAGCAAACCTACTGTGGGCTACCACATGTGGGCAGCGGAACCACGAGATGACGACGAAGAGCCAGGTCTAAACCGGGCAAAAACAGAAAAAGCAGTTGCACAAAAGGTTTTTATACGGGCGGGGATTGAGTATGACAAAAACATCGACAACCACCAGCTAGTACAGGGGTGGGCAATTATTTTCCTCCGAGGGCCATATTCGAATCCAAGCAAGTAGCGAACGGCCGGCCCGCGGTGTGATTTTTTTTTTTTTCTAATTAAATATAAAATAAAATATCACTTTTCTGTCAAATATAGGCTATTTGAATCTATTATTTACTACCTTTCACATCATATTTATTAATGGACACAAGTGCAGGCAGATACCTAAGGGCAAAAAAGATATTCAATATTACTTGGCATGTTTGGCGGGCCGCATTATAAAGACAAACGGGCCACACGTTGCCCGCGGGCCGCAGTTTGCCCACTCCTGAGCTAGTAGATGAGAGATGGCAGCTTCTTTCTGTGAGTTTCAAACTTTTATTATGCCCGATTTCCACTCATACGTAACCTTCATGTTTGAAAACGCTAATAGTTGTCAATATAAGGGGTATTGTTAGTGTTTGGTGGCTGCTAAGTGAATTTGAGTGTTAAAATGCTCACGTCATGATCACCCGTATATAAATGCTCAGGGTCAATATTTGTGGAATAAAAATGAGAAAATGCCACACAAACAATGCTAAAACAAACAAAAAAATGACACGGACACGTTATAAAATCGGAAAAAGAAGAGAAGAAGAGAATTTTAGTCCGTTTTGTCTTGTTGGAGATTGACGTAGAGCGCACTGTGAACCCAAACAAACTGTCCCGCTGGCTTTTTGCGACGGCATTTTCAAATCTCGTTTCGACATCGGAGCACAAAGAGTACCCGTGTGTTTGCCCTGAGCGAACCTAAACATCTCCCTCCCACGCAGTCGCCTCACAAACCGCTCGCTCCGCTACAGTTGCTAACACGTCGCGCAGCAGCCCACAAGTCCTCATCCCCTGGGTTACGTACGGCATCACAAAACGAACAACTTTACTCCATCGATGCCGTCTTTACTTTTTCCTTTTTCTGAACGCGAGGCCGCAGCTTTTCGGAAGACATGACATGCTTCTGAGCTAAAAGGAACGATAGAAAGAGCTATAAAATGCGAGAGATAAAAAACTCATGTCAGGACGCGATAAAAACGGACGAGGGATTACGCGAAAAGCCGAATTACCACATGCTGAAGTTAATTAGTTGGGTTGACCAATCTCTTCAAATTGAAAATCCTGACTTGAACAATAAAAGAAAACGCAGGATTTAATGTCACTATGAAGATGGGAGCTGCTAATTCCTCTGGCACCGCATCAGATAGCACACACCCCGCTACAAATCCAATAAGTACTGCGTTTTCTAAATCTTCTTTCTTTACACAGTTGCAGAATTTGGTCGTCTGTAGTTACGCACTCCTATTATTCGCTTCAAGAAACGTCATAGATGGTGATTTCGCGTGCTCGTTTTTAGCAACGGGGCACGCGGACTCTTGAGATGTTGATTAATTAGCCAGTGCACTGAATTATAACCAGAGGCCGTGGAAAATCAAAAGAAGCAATCACAACTATGATTTGCGCTGCCGTATGGGGTAAAGTCCCTAATGAGCAATTATTGTGTGCTTTTTACTTAACTTCTAACAATCAAATGCCTTTTTTTTTATGTTTAACCTGAAAGTCAAAACAGAACTGCGTTGTTGTTGTTGTGGTTGTTTTTTGCATTTTTGATTGGTTGTTATGATCAAAATGTTTGGCGTTCACAAAGAAATACAATCTGTAAAGGTATTAAGCGTCCAAAAAATCAGTTCAAATGTGTTTTTACATTAGAAAAATAGCTGAATTGTGTGGCTGAAGTTCATACAATCAACCAGAGTAAGTAAAAAGGGGGTTTCCATCTAATACATCCATGTAAATTAAAATAAAAAGAAAGTTTAACATCTGTGAAAATGGCAATTCAATATTTTTAGACAATCAACACACAAAAAACCCAGCACTGCCTATAGTCCTTGTGCTATCTTTGTCCCGTAGGCGTCTGTGGTCGAGCGTCCCCTCAACTCCACAACATGAGATAAAAAAATAAATTACAAAAATGAAAAAAGTGTTTTTAACCCACGCACAAAGGTTAAACCACATGCTCTCATACTTATTCTGATATTTAGACATTTCTTAAACTATTGAGGAACGTTTACATGTTTTTAACTCACACTAGCTTTAGTATCGATTAGCTGGGAATCGATATTTTTGATAATCCTTGTCAAACCTTGATCTTTTTTCTGCTGGTACATCGCATTTAGCGGCCAATCACGATGAAAACCAGCGCCGCCCTCCGCCTTGGGAGATAGTGAGGTAAAAGCTGCTTCTTAGCGACACCGAAGTGCGTTCCCTGCCTCGGCTCTTAGTTCATTGTGTTTTCCACTAACCCGCGGGTCACGTCTGTTTTGCTCCTTCAGCTAAAGGCCTCGCGAGCCGTCGGCAGGGCACGGAACAAGTCAAAAGGACATGATTGAATGCTGGAGAGATCAGTGGCCTTACGCAACCACTGGAAACAGAAAAGAAGTTTGTCGGATGAAGTTGTTTTAGGCCATAGGTTGCGTGCACGTGACATCACAATATCCTTGAACGCTTATAGTTTCAAAAGGAGCTGAAAACGGGTCAGAATTCATAGCGGGCGTTGCTGTTTAACTGCCGGATTGCAGATTTGTTGACTTTGTTGAGTTAGTACAGTATGTGTGATTTACTACAAAAACCGTCTTCTCTGTTTGCACAAATAATCAAAAGTGCATATTTTTTTTCACAAAAGCCTCAGAAAGCGATGCCAAATGTAAGACTGTTGAAAGACTTAAGCCAGAAGGTCAATACGGCACGTTTGAGGAGCCAAAAGTCAACAAATAATGATTCGTTGTTGAATATTTCCTTTCAAAAACGGCGAATCTCTCTTCGCTATTGGCCCTCTGCGATCTGAAAGTGATATCAAATTCTACAACGCAAACACAACCTTTTACAAGCGACAAAAACGACAAACGGATCTACAAAAAGTGTAACGCAAGTTCTAGATCGCAGTGTTTTTCATTTTTGCTACACTTTTTTGCAGATTCCTCACTGGTTCTGTGGCTTCAATCATTTACATGTATTAAACTGACATGAAATGGATTTTTGATTACAATTTTGACTACATATATATCATTTTTATCAACACAAGTTCGGTACAGTCTGGCAAAGAGCGGTGGCAGGTCAAGCTGACAGCAGGAGATTCGCTAACAATACATGTGTAATTGCTTTCAGTGCTCCTCGCGCTTTATCTCCTCAGCGCTCATTGCAGCTGCGTTCTACCCCGTTCTTCCTTTCTCCCGTCCCGTATTCCCTCCACTCTCGCGAAGCATATTAGTCTGACAGTTAATGTGTGTCGACTTCCAAAGCAGCTGGTCGTGACTGGCTGAAAAGGCACCGTCAGGTCATTAGTGCAGCCGCTCCGCCAGCTCTCTCCCCTTCAACTGCCAAACGTTGCGCCGGCTTTTCTTGCTCCGCCTCGCGCGAATACTTGTCCGTGAAGAATATGTCCACGCTGCTGTTACATTGTGAGGGAGTCGCCTTGTGCGTTGGAATCTTTGGAAAAACTGACGTGGAAGTTATAGGCGGCATCTCGTCGTTCCCTTCCTCTCGTCGCTCCTTCTTCCTGTCGTCGCGCCTTCTTCCTCTCGTTGTTCCCGTCCTCTCGTCGCTCCCTACGTCACGTCGCTCCCTTCCTCTCGTCGCTCCCTTCCTCTCGTCGCTCCCTTCCTCTCGTTCCCTTCCTCTCGTCACTCCTTCTTCCTCTCGTCGTTCCCGTCCTCTCGTCGCTCCCTTCCTGTCGTCGCTCCCTTCCTCTCGTCGCTCCCTACCTCTCGTCGCTCCCTTCCTCTCGTCGCTCCCTTCCTCTCGTCGCTCCCTTCCTCTCGTCATGCCCTTCCTCTCGTCGCTCCCTCGCTCCCTTCCTCTCGTCGCTCCTTTCCTCTCGTCGCTCCCTTCCTCTCGTCGTCCTCGTCCTGTGTCTCTGGAGCTGTCAGCGGGGCTCGCTCAGGTCGTCACTCTCTCTCTCGCTGGGAAAATGTCCCCAGATTTACTACAGCTGGAGCAGGGGGAGAAATCACCTCTCAGTGCCTCCTCTGCCCAAGGGCTGAGGTGTTCTAGAGCTCCAAGAGAATCGTTCAAAATGCAGGTCCGCAAAGGTTTGCTTTCTACATGGCACACTTTTACTGTTCCTGTGTAGGACTCAATAGAATGTCAACTGCCAACTTCTTTTACAGTAACAATTAGCAATATATGTATACAATAGTGAGGAAAATTATAAAATGTTCTATTTTTATTTGACCTGATTTAAAAACTCTAGTAGATGATGCAAATCTATAATCTCTAATTGTATCGCTCATGGAAGGGTCTTAAGCGCAGCGGTAATGTCAGCCCTTTTGAAAGTGATCAGTGGATCATTTGTTAAAGCCAATGAGTCTCACACGTGTCTTTAGTGCAGTCTCAGAGCATCACGGCACATTAACCAAACCACGCCTCTAGGGACCAACTTTGCTCCCTCTCGACTTTCACTTCCCAAGCCTCTGCCTGTTCCTCGGAGCAAATGAAAAACAAATGCTCCATCAGAAATAGAAGGCGCTAGTGAAAGCCTCATACCTTGTAGGCATGTCAGCTTAATGGATTGAATAACCTATTTACTTTGGAGCACCAAGTGCAAGGAGTCCTTGTCCTGTAAGTGTTGGAGGAGTTCACAAACAGGGAGCGCAGTGCTGTCATGCCCATAGTAAATAAACTGTCATCACAAACCATCTTTGTTGCTGAGGCATGCACTAATAAAACTGTAATGTGCTTGGCTGTGGGATTCAGATGTCAGCATTATTCCAACGACACGTCCAACAAGCTCGTCTTGAGCTGTTGCACCAGTCGAGGTTAAAGAGACACCAAAACACATCTCCCCATTTCGAGCCTAGTTACGCCTGATACACATCAATGTCTAAATGCGTAGTATGTGTAAAGTGTCTTTGGCTGTGAAATAAATGTGTTCTGGCTTCAGTACCAGTGCAAGAACTTCCACTTTAATGGTCAGTAAACAGAAATGTCTCGTCAATTCAAACTTGTTTTAGAGCCATTGCCGAAGCCGAGGTCAAAGCAAAGCTGCAAAACATGTCCCCGCTCGGTAGAGTGCTTTGTATTCTCTTTACACGCTAATGTACAAATGTGAATCTTAATGCGAGACCTGCCTTTCAGCGCCTCTCCCGCAGCTCTTATGCCATTTAGGTGCACCGCGCTAATCTAATGGCATTAATTAAAGTCAGCTGCACTTCTCCAGAGTAGCTCGGACGCATTAATAAAGCCCTCCAAAAACCATAGCCTCCAAAACTGCATCTGTCTGTCTACTTTTGTTGTTGCATTTTTGTAGTGGCACTTCCCTGAGAGTGCAGAGATAAAGGTTAAATGTTGCAGCTGCATAAGTGATTAGCCCTGATGGGTCTGAGAGCACAGGTGGGATCAGAAGGGGGAAGATTCGAACTGAAAAAAGCCAGAAGCGAGTAACACTGAAAGCTGCATCTGCCAAGAACTCCTCTGCACACCAATCCACTTCAGATTTAATTACGCCAAGAGCCAAGTGGTCAGTCCTACGGAGACTCTCCTGGCAAAGAGTTAAGCCTCCTGTTTGGACTTATCACTTGGTGCAGGGGACTTCTTCAGGTGGATGTGTTTAGCAATAGGTCCAGTCTCACAGGGCAAACGAGGAATGAAGCAAAGTGTTTTTTCAGACCCCACCAAAGAGTGTGCCTTTTTGGAAGAGAGAAAGGCAAAATAAAAAACTGCAAAAAGCAATAACTAGAAGGAAATGCAAGTTAATATTGCAGTGATGATAATGAATACCAAGTGAAGAAAATGGCAAATTGTTTGCTTTGAGTCTAAGCTACTAAATCTTCATAAAATGCTCTTAATTCAAGTAATTGTAGCTTATCGAAATAATAGTTTTGCTGGGTAACAGATGATTTTGATAAAGTATTCATGCAAGATGCCTCTAAAATTGCTATCACCAACCATTAACTGTTTAAGAAATGTATTAAAAGGTCACTTGAATTGCCACATCAGATTAGGACCTTGTTGGTTGACGTAAAGAGCAGTTGTCCTCGAAAGGAATTACGGTATTATCCTCATTAATATTATAATACTTAGCGACACAATCTCTGTCGTCTTTTCCCTGCAGCGCCGGCGTGGGTCGCACAGGCTGCTTCATCGTGATTGACGCCATGATGGAGCGCATCAAGCACGAGAAGACGGCCGACATTTACGGGCACGTGACGCTAATGCGCGCCCAGAGGAACTACATGGTGCAGACAGAGGACCAGTACGTCTTTATACATGACGCACTCCTGGAAGCCGTAAACTGCGGCACCACCGAAGTGCCCGCCCGAAACCTCTATGCCTACATCCAGAAACTGACGCAGATAGAAGGCGGGGAGAATGTCACCGGCATGGAGCTGGAGTTCAAGGTAAAGCCAATTATTAGCTCATGTGAAGCAAGGCAAAGTGCGGGTTTTGTCCTGGACAAAATGGGGCCTGTGGTTTTCCCTTTGCCAGATATTTGACTTACAGTATAAGTCATCTTCGTCCAATGTACTACGGTTTTCATCCAGGCTGGTTCGTCCTTCTCTCATAAAGGGGGTCTTGGTTTCCAAATGAAATGCCAAACATAGGACCTGACTTCCCTGAGACAGTTGCCAGAACAGCTGCAGCAGAACCGAATGTGTTTACAAAAGGATGCTTTTCAGAGCTGTTTACAGTCCTCTGTAAACCTCCTCTGTCAAAAACCTGCCACGTCTTGATGGATTCCTTAAAGAATGACAAAGCGTCAGATTAAACTACGCCTTTGTCCACTCGTGTCTGGCCTGGATATCCATTTCCCTGTTGTTTTATCATATAACATTTGTTCTCCTGCTCCCTCTGACACACTCCGATAGTAATCTCTTGCTAGTTCCATACTTCATTTTCACATGAACAGTGTCGAAGCCAAATAAAACACAAGGCAGTAGTGTGTATATTTCATCAGCTTCTTAATCAGCTTTGGATTCTCCTCACTCGGCTTGTGACTGTTCATAGGACTCATATCTTATCTTGTTCAATCCACTCAGTGTGTCAAACACAGACAGTCACTGGGGAAATAAAGAAACAAGAGCAATGCTACTATGTCTTGCCTCATGCCGTCTCACTAACTGGTGAATATTTCTTTCTCATGCAGCGTTTAGCCAACACTAAAGCCCATACATCGAGATTCATCAGTGCCAACCTACCATGCAACAAGTTCAAAAACCGCCTTGTTAACATTATGCCATATGAATCCACACGAGTGTGTCTTCAGCCCATTCGAGGAGTCGAGGGCTCCGACTACATCAATGCTAGCTTCATCGATGGCTACAGGTGCGTGTCAAAAGTCTTGTTAGTTTCACCTCAATACAATTCTTATTGAAGTGGATCTGAGAGTAGCATTTTATGTTTGTGTTTCTTCAGGCAACAGAAAGCCTACATTGCCACACAGGGGCCACTGGCAGAGACCACCGAGGACTTCTGGAGGATGCTCTGGGAGCACAACTCCACCATCGTGGTCATGCTCACCAAGCTCAGAGAAATGGGCAGGGTATGTTTTCTAATGCGTTTGTGTCACAAGACATTTTCAAATGTCTCAAAAATAAACATTGAACAATTGTGACAAAAATACTGTTTTCAAAGTGCTGTTGTTTCCACAGGAAAAATGTCACCAGTATTGGCCAGCAGAGAGGTCAGCCAGATACCAGTACTTTGTAGTGGACCCAATGGCCGAGTATAACATGCCCCAGTACATCCTGAGAGAGTTCAAAGTGACTGACGCCAGGGTAAGGAAACACAGGCTTTTTCATTTGACCACAGTGGTTACACTTTATTAGGTGTGAATGTATAGATTACCAGCTCTCCTCAGACTGCACTGCTCCTATTTGCTTTGTTTGTAGTTTATCCTAATTTATAGTCTGTCCTTTAATGTTTGGCTTTGCAAAGACTTGGATGTAATTTGCCTTTGCCTTTAATGAAGCTGTTTAAATGGTTGACTGCTAAATGCCCTCTGTCCAAATGTACTTGTGCAGGATTCATTAACTCCAAATGTGGCATATTTGTTTACACGAGACTATGGCCTTAAGTGTAACATGAGCATAAATACATATTTATGAAAATATGACACGTGTCAATGTGTTAAAACAAATGGAGCCGGCAGCGAGGAGCTGCCAGACTTTTAATTCCATCAAAGGCTTCCTTCCTTTGTAGTGCACGTTAACACTCTTCTCAATAGGATTTCTCCTTATCAAGAGGATACAATATCACATGTAATGGACTCTGCTTAAAGTTGATTTGGTAAATACCCTGTCAGGGATGGCCCATCAAAGGAATTAACATCTTCAGTCTTTATACATCATATATTCAGGGAAAATAACTCGCATCTTTGATTTACCCCTTTTATGTTTTGAACTCTTGCACCTCAGTCAAAACCACACAAATATGATGAAGTATAGTATGCTTTTCTCATTAGTGGTTTGTCTGTTCTCAGGACGGCCAGTCACGGACGGTAAGGCAGTTCCAGTTCACAGACTGGCCTGAACAAGGAGTGCCAAAATCAGGAGAAGGCTTTATCGACTTCATTGGCCAAGTGCATAAAACGAAAGAGCAATTTGGCCAAGATGGGCCTATTTCGGTCCATTGTAGGTAAGCAACAAGCCACAACCATCTCCAGATTTACTTTTGTGCAGTACCATGAGGTTTTTTGTGAAAGTACCATGAGGTTTTAGAGGCGTTGCATCATACTGACCTTGTGTTCCTCACACAGCGCTGGTGTGGGGAGAACCGGAGTTTTCATCACACTCAGCATCGTGTTGGAGCGAATGAGATACGAGGGTGTAGTAGACATTTTTCAGACCGTCAAAATGTTACGGACGCAAAGACCAGCCATGGTTCAGACAGAGGTGCGTCTAACATCACACAATAACACTTAACACGGTCAATGGATATCTGTTTCATCAATTAGCTGGTTGCAGATTAACCACAGAATGTTGTTTCATCCAGTTTCCAGGTTTTATTTAGTTCCCCGTGGACGCGAGTACAGCAAAACCAGGCCAATTACACAGATAAAACCGCACAATGGGGCGCAATGACAGCGAAACCCTGATGTACTGACGCTAAATGGCTGTGTTCTTTGTTTGTAGGATCAATACCAGTTCTGTTACCGCGCTGGCTTGGAATACCTGGGAAGCTTTGATCACTATGCAACGTAAGAGAGCCAGTACGGGGGAAGACAAAAGCAGAGAGGGCCCTTCGGAAAAGCAGCAAGCCTCTCTACTGAGCCATAAATTCCTGCTTCAGAAAGAGCTTCTTAACTCCTTGCTAACAACTCATTATGTGTTGGATGTGACGTCAAAAAATTCTAAAAAAAAAAGTTTATTACCAGAGGACCAAGTATAACCCCCGCCCCCCGACAAAACTTGCCTTGTTGCAAAGTGTTAGGAATCCTGACTGTTGAAGCATCACACGGATTTGGAAATACCTTCTTTCTTTTCGCTTCGAGGATTCTTTTTCGTGGGGAAGGGGAGGGGCTCATGAACCCAACACGAAAAACTCGAAACGCATCAGTGATTTTACGAACCATTAACGGAGAGGTACGCGAAGGGACACCGAACTGCTGGGGAGGAAGAACTCACAAATGCACATTGTAAAGAAAATTATCTCAATCAAATACATAACATTGGAAAATAAAGAAGATGACACTGCTTGTTCCACGACAGCAGGACGAGTAATAATAACTACAGACAAAACCCCCTTTTCCCGTCACGATGTTCATCTTTGAAATGTGGGAGCGGGTCACCAGAGATCTATCAAACAAATGAAATTATTGATTTAGTTTTTTAGTACTTTATTATACAGCTGATATGTGCAGATTTCCTTTTTTACACAGAATTATCGCTTCAAATCAAGTGATAAATTGTATTATGTATTTTTTATTTTATGCTGTAGAACTGTTCTGACATACGTGCATTTTTTCGGCAGAGAATCCTTTTGCTTTTTCTTTTCTTTTTGTGTTGTTTTTCCCCCCTTCACTTTGTCGCACTTAGGAGTGAAATTTACTACCAAAATGTAACAAGTTTCGTATTATTTGTCGTTTCATTTTTATGTTTTTGACCATTACCATAATAGAATAACTCACATAAATTTAAACCGGGCTTTGTGGAATCAACAGGGATGAGCAAAGTATGAAGCTGCTGCTATTATCTTAGTTCTTCCATGAAAGAATGATCTTAAGAGCAAACTTGATGTATTGGGTATTATATATGAGCATAGAAATATACACAGATGTCAAATATATGTAATATATATAAATACAAGTATACATATAATAATTTAAATATATTCAGAAATGACTGATTTATACAAAAGATGTTTTAATGATGATTGTCTGAGAAGGTTTCCGTAAATAATGGGGGAAAAGAAGAGATATTTCACTGGAATGCACATCGAAATGTAATCGGAATGAGTGCATCTTTTCTTGTGCAATAAATGTGTTTTTTGATAGGGACTTTTTATTTTTTACCGTCCACTCATGACATTGCGTCTCCCTCGCGCATCACATCACACGGTTTATAATGAATTGGGGTCACGCAATAGGGCAAGGTACAAAGACCGTCAACCACCAGTTTGTTTTCCACATTTAGAGTGCCTTATATTTATGCCTGTTCTTTATTTCTATGTAATCTAGATGTTACGTGTAAAAAAAAAAAAAAAAATGTATGGCAGTTTATTTACATAGAGAGTATTCATTTGTCATACGACAAGATTATATATGCAAATAAGAACATCTTCAACGTTTCATTTTCAGTGGCCTTATAGTGGCTGAGTGAATTAGAATAAGCCGTTTATTTGTTTCCTGACCCTCCTCACGATCAGAGGATGCAATAGTTTAACCTTTTTTGTGTTGTTGTAATGTATAAATAAAGTGAGAGGCGGTGGAACGCGGTTAAGACGATGTGGTCAAGATTCCCGGACGCCTCGCCAAAGGGTTCCTACTTCTTGCCTTAGGTTGCCGAGAGCAGAGGAATAAGAGAATAGCGACATTGATTCTGTTATGCTGACAATCCTCACGTAGCGTGGGAGAAATTACAGTTGGTTTTGTTTGGTTTATTTTTATTCTTTTTATGGCTTTGTGGATGTGCATTCCAGGTGCTTTCTTTCCCTACTCAAGCCACTCTTTATTTGTTTTGTCTGATTAAAGGAACCCTATTATGCATCAATTTTAATCGTGTATATATATTTTAATTATAGTAACATGTCCTTGCTATTGAATTGAAAATGCAATTGGCGAGAAAACACGGTCTGGAAGTGTTAAAAACCTGTTGCTGACCGATACAAAGCTAAAAAAGAGAGCGGCTAACTATCTACAAAACCAGAAATGCTATGCTACGCTACGCAGTGACTAACTATGCTTTTAGCTAAAAAGTGTTAAGAAAATGGTTGCTAACTACAAAGCTAATGACCAGTTTGCACCTGTTTGATAGTTACTAAGTTTCCACAAAACCAGTGGACTGACGCAAACGGTTGCTAACAGCTACATAGCTAAAATATCAATTCACAGCATTTCTCACTGCTAACACTCCATAAAACCAAAAAATGTTACGCAGTGGACTTTAATCCAGAAAGTTTGTGTGTGTTTTTGTTTTTTTTAACGGTTGCTAACAGTAATTGAGCAACATCAACAAAAGAAAGAAAGAGTTAGCCTTTTGCTCGTCAATGCTAGCTTAGATTGACAAGAGAAGTTAAAGGTATACACATCTACACTCGAAAGAAAAGACAATAATTGCAATAAATAAATCATGCTAATTATATATATATATACTTTTTTTACAGTAATTGAGCAACGGCAACAAAAGAAAGAAAGAAAGAAAGAGTTAGCCTTTTTCTCGTCAATGCTAGCTTAGATTGACAAGAGAAGTAAATGTCAAAGGTATACACACCTACACTCGAAAGAAAGACAATAATTGCAATAAATAAATCATGCTAATTAAATATATACTTTTTTAACTGTAATTGAACAACAGCAACAAAAGAAAGAAAGAAAGAGTTAGCCTTCTTCTCGTCAATGCTAGCTTAGCTTGTCAAGAGAAGTAAACTTTAAAGGTATACACACCTACACTCGAAAGAAAGACAATAATTGCAATAAATAAATCATGCTAATTAAATATATACTTTTTTTTTAACAGTAATTGAGCAACAGCAACAAAAGAAAGAAAGAGTTAACCTTTTTCTCGTCAATGCTAGCTTAGATTGACAAGAGAAGTTAAAGGTATACACACCTACACTCGAAAGAAAGACAATAATTGCAATAAATAAATCATGTTAATTAAATATATACTTTTTTAACTGTAATTGAACAACAGCAACAAAAGAAAGAAAGAAAGAAAGAGTTAGCCTTCTTCTCGTCAATGCTAGCTTAGCTTGTCAAGAGAAGTAAACGTTAAAGGTATACACACCTACACTCGAAAGAAAGACAATAATTGCAATAAATAAATCATGCTAATTAAATATATACTTTTTTTTAACAATAATTGAGCAACATCAACAAAAGAAAGAAAGAGTTAACCTTTTTCTCGTCAATGCTAGCTTAGATTGACAAGAGAAGTTAAAGGTATACACACCTACACTCGAAAGAAAGACAATAATTGCAATAAATAAATCATGCTAATTAAATATATACTTTTTTAACTGTAATTGAACAACAGCAACAAAAGAAAGAAAGAAAGAGTTAGCCTTCTTCTCGTCAATGCTAGCTTAGCTTGTCAAGAGAAGTAAACGTTAAAGGTATACACACCTACACTCGAAAGAAAAGACAATAATTGCAATAAATAAATCATGCTAATTATATATATACATGTTTTTATCGACACAAAGCATAATAGGGTGCCTTTAACATGTTACTTTGGTCATAATTGTAAAATCAAAGTGCTGTTATTTATTGTCTCAAAGGTCCATATTACAATCTGTCTTTAAACATTGCCCATCTGTTGTTTTTGTCGCATGCATGACAAAACGTGGCCTGACGTGGCCTGGTATTGGAAGATTTGCACTTTCTCTTATCTTTGTACTATGCACTGCCCTATTGATTCTAAACCCAATAATCTATTACTTGAAACCATCCATAAAAGGTTATTCAAGTTCACGTTGTGTGTATGTAAATAACACAAAAAAGTCATCAATTATCAACGGAAAAAAAAAGACAAAAAAAATAATTACAAAACAAACATTTGTGGGAAAAAAAGCATCCGTCCTGATGCCATGGCGACCTCCCGCAGACGATTCTTCAGAGGATTTACCCGACCATTTCGTTCTTGTGGCTCAAGCTTGGAGTGTCATTAACAGAAATAAACGTTGTGTTCTCTGCTCTCTCTCTCTATCTCTCGTCTGGATGCATAGACTGATAAAACTAAATAATGAAATTGTAAAAAAGAAAAAAAAATGGCTTGTTAAAAAGATAATACCTCTGATTAGTTGTAAGTTGTTTTATTTTGAATGAAAGGAGTGCTTTTTATTTTCTTACTTAGGTTCCATTGGTGGCGAGAGAACGTCTGTATGGAAATCAGTTCTTTGCTGACACAAGTTCCATTTGTTATAAATGAATTCTATTAAAAAATGTCAGTGTTATGCATCGCCGTTTCACTTGTTTCCCTCCACCTCACTTTAGCCGCCAAAGACTGATGAAGCCATTTTACCCCCCGCTGCCCCGACCCGACATATTAGAATCCACAGTCGGGAGTTGAAAAGAGGAGATTTGAATAGATTTCCATTGGCTCGGGTTGTGGCTGTCAAGCGACGTCAGCTCCATGAATTATCAAGGGAGCGCTGGGTTTTGTCGCCGCGCACGCTCTTGACACCGTGTTGTGACATTACATTAGAACACATCCGACTGAAGCTCCGCGCGACGCCGCCGCTCGTCCCGGGCACAATTATTCATTTGAGAAAACACATTTGGAGATTTACTGGGAAATTAGAAGTAATGACATCTTCAGTGTCGTCGTGAGACACAATCATCAAATACTGCTGCGGCTGTGAAGGACGCAGATAACACCGCTATGCTATACTTCATAAGAACCTCATAAGAACTTCATAAGAACTTCATAAGAACTTCATGAGAACCTCATAAGAACTTCATGAGAACCTCATAAGAACTTCATAAGAACTTCATGAGAACTTCATAAGAACTTCATAAGAACTTCATAAGAACTTCATAAGAACTTCATAAGAACTTCATAAAAACTTCATAAGCACCTCATAAGAACTTCATAAGAACTTCATAAGAACTTCATAAGAACCTCATAAGAACCTCATAAGAACTTCATAAGAACCTCATAAGAACCTCATAAGAACTTCATAAGAACTTCATGAGAACTTCATAAGAACTTCATGAGAACCTCATAAGAACTTCATAAGAACTTCATAAGAACTTCATAAGAACTTCATAAGAACTTCATGAGAACCTCATAAGAACTTCATAAGAACTTCATAAGAACTTCATAAGAACTTCATGAGAACCTCATAAGAACTTCATAAGAACTTCATAAGAACTTCATAAAAACTTCATAAGCACCTCATAAGAACTTCATAAGAACTTCATAAGAACTTCATAAGAACCTCATAAGAACCTCATAAGAACTTCATAAGAACCTCATAAGAACCTCATAAGAACTTCATAAGAACTTCATAAGAACCTCATAAGAACCTCAAAAGAACCTCATAAGAACCTCATAAGAACCTCAAAAGAACCTCATAAGAACTTCATAAGAACTTCATAAGAACATAAAGAAGTCATATTTTCAAAAGTCAAAATATCAACAAAACTTTACACCACTTAGCGATATTTTTACTTTTCTTCCCAAAGGAGATTGTATTGCTTAACCTGGAATGTCCTTCTGCGTTAAATGTGTCTATCTCCATGGTTACAAGTGAGCAACGCCACTAGGCCAAGTCACAGGTAAGGTCCGTGGAGCGGCGACCCCGTTCTCATTAAGAATGGGTATTTGTAGCAATACACGCGATCAATTGAAAAAATGCAAGATAAGTTACAGTGGAATATTCCAGGTAAAAGCAATAACATCTCCATGGCAACAAGCAGGTGGCGACCAAAGGAAGTTACAAAGTGCACCTTTAAAAGAAGTCAGTGTCAAATACAGAATGAAGTATAAATCCAAACAAAGCAACTCAAATGTTATTATTCAAGACATTATCTTTAAAGGTGCTCTATGCCACTTTTCTAGTGAGGGGTCCACCACCTGCTTGTCTCCATGGCGATGTCGTTGCTTTGCCTGGGATGTTCTACAGTACAACATGAAATGATGCCTCTATGGGATGTATTTAGAGGTTGGCTGCTAAAAAAAAACAAGATTTCTACTTGCGAATGGGGTCGCCTCTCCATAGATCTGACCTGTAACTTGGCCTGGTTGTGTCACCTGCTTGTCTCTATGGAAATATAGTTTAAGGACATCTTGTGGAACATTTCAGGAAACACATTATGTAGAGAAAAGCACATGGCGAACCCTCATTTATGTATTGTGTTATAATATATATAGAAAAATACATATATAAGTCGCACTGGAGTATAAGTCGCATTTTTGGGGGGGAAATATAATATATCTTTCTCCAGAAATATTAGAGTACAACTTTAATTCAGGTGTTCAATACCTCCATCTATTACCACGTCAACTACACAACAATCATAGGAGAATACAGCTTATGTCTGCTGTGAAACGCAGTAAAAAATGACTGGACACGTTTTAATTTCACTCATAAACTGATTGAAAATTGCGGTAAATCTAAGTGAGTGCTAATGGAAAAATAATGCATTTTGCAGTTTGACGTATTTGTCACATCAATCCTTTCCTTCACAGACATTAAACTCTGATATGCATATTAAAATCTCACACTGTATGCACGAGAACAGCAATAAGGAACATTTCAAAAAACAATATGAAAGGCCTGACAGCGGGGAAGTGTTTGCAAGTCAATAAGTACCTGCCTGGAGGATTACAGTGCAGCCAGACTCCTCATATCCAATTAGAAAATATGATTGTGTGCCGTAACAAATGACAGATGGTGACAGAGCTGACACATGTTTCTTATGTTTTTATAAGTCTGTAGATGTCAGGGGTGGTGGATGAGAAGAAACAATAAAACAGGCCAGTCATGGATTACCTTTGTCCAGGGGTTTCAGAAGGATGAAAATTTAAGACAGACGCTAAAGCAATTCACAATTGAAAACGAAATATTGTGGTTTTTGGAATGGAAAAAAAAGTCTTTAAAATGTTCCACGGAAACAGGAAGTTGAAAGGCAAGGCAAGTTTATTTGTAGAGCACATTTCATACACAAGGCAGTTCAAAGTGCTTCACACAACAGGAAAAATGCTTTAAAATCACAAAGAAATGACAGAAACAGAAATACAATAAAATTAACTAAATAAAAAACACCTAGCCAAATCCAAATTTATCAGACCACATTGGCTGCATTCCAGACACTCCTTTCCATATTTATTTGACTTTGCAGCATGACAGGTGTCTCCGGGATGGACACATCACTTTTAGATCGATTTGTTCCCATATCTGCGCGCTTTCTGCAAAACTCACGAATACACTGTACAGAAAAGAATCAACCTTGTCATTTAAAAGGTAGATCATGTAGATATTGTATTTCAGATTTTATAAGCAGCTGTGTCCAGAGTTTTTATTTGTTTTGGGGTCAGTTTGCTCTCTCTTAACCAGGCATGTCCAAACTACGGCCCGGGGGCCAAATGCGGCCCTCTGCCAAATTTTTGTTGGCCCTCCGGCTTCCTGCTAAGTTGGTCTAAACAACAAAAAGTTGTACTTTTTACTGTAAAATTTGAAAAAATCAAGCATTTTGATGTTATATAGACCTAATATTAATGTTCCAAGTCCGAGGCATCAAAACTATGTCGAATACAACATTTAATTTGACTGGTTTGACATAGTCTGTTTGTTTGTGGCCCTCTGCTCCGCATAAGTTTCAAAACGCGGCCCCCGGTGAAAAAAGTTTGGACACCCCTGCTCTAAATGTGGAAACAAAACACTTTTCCAATCTGCCCCTATATACAGTCTATATATATTTTCATTTAACCCACTTCATCCATAGTTTTCAATGGGGCAATTATCTCCAAATCCATTTTTCTCCCACAAAAACATAAAGACCAGCTCCACATTTTAGTTTAGACAATGTTAAAGGTCTCACATTAGAACAATGTAATTTTATATAACTCTAGTTAGTGCTATATATATATACTGCTTCTTCCCCAGCACTATAACCAATGGGACCATTATTATTATGCATCTAAGTTCCAGTATAAAGTAAAAAATGACTCTAGAAAACAAAGTACAAGAATGTTTCGTAGTTATATATAACATAATAACACACAATTACCATTATAAATTAACGTAAACAACTTCTCCATTGCATTATAGGCCAAACGTATCTTAAAATGCAAGTGACAGTTTGAACAACTCAAGCTTGTTCACACGTTCTCCTCTCCACTTCATCACCTCCACTACATTGACAACCGCAGTCTAAAAGCACAATCATTAGAACGCCATTACAAACGGCGCTGTAGCCGTCCACCGCAGAGGTCAGAACCGCTTTTACTCATCCACGGCTCCGCGTCCAGCTTCCTCTCCACCTCATTAAGCGTCAAACCTGTCAAAATGCCACGCACATTTCCGCTCCTTCGTCCTGGCACACATTCGGGACACGACTTTCCCAGCTGCCGTGTGCCAAAAGACCATTAGGATTGGCCATAATGAGCTGGAATAGACAGGCCGCCTCAGCGCTGGAGAACGGCATTACCCCCGCTCAGCCACGTCTAGGAAAATGCCCATAGATTATTGCATGGCACGAGTAATTATAGCCTTCTCCTGTTTCGGACAAATCGAATGGAAATTGGATAAAAACAGATTTGTACGTTTCTGGAGCGATCGCGCTTTTCGGCAGATGTTAGATTCTTAAGGAGCTCCTTCCCTCTGTCCTGGATTTCTTGGCGTTTTTTTTGGTTTATAACGCAACGCTGCAGCTCAGATGTGTTGAGCAGATGTTCTGTCTTCGTCCGTCAGCAGTTTTCACGGAATCATGAAACCAGCCGGGCGATCACAACAGTATGCACAAGCAATCCATTCATCTAACGGTCTTCTTCTGTAACTATGCACCGTTTCTGGTGGAGAGTCCAGCGCTTGTCTCCACGGAGCGGGCAAGATTATACACGCTCTCAACGAAGACGTATGTTTGAGCACATTTGTAATCAAGAAAACATAATTACACACGGTACAAAGCTGTGTATTCCAAGTACTCGATATTATCAACAAGTCACTCCAATCACGCATAGGGTTTTGCTGCTGCTTTTTCTATTGATTGCCAATAACATACAAACAAGCACGTGCAGTGATTTGGAGCCGATATATGCGATTTCACACGTACAATAACTTAACAGAAGCCGAAATGAAATGTAGATACGTATATTTGTGCCTTTTCAATTCAAATACTTAAGAGTTAAATTAACGTATTAGATTACTTCATGTGTTAGGCAAAATTGGTGACTCTAAATTGGCCCTAGTGAATGAATGTGGGAGTGAATGTTTGTCTGTAATGTCTATGTCTCTGTGTTGGCCCTGCGACGAGTTGGCCACTGTCCAGGGTGTACCCCGCCTAAGGCCCAAAGTCACTGGGATGGGCTCCAGTCACCCGCGACCCCGAAAGGGAACAAGCGGTAGAAAATGGATGGATGGATTACTTTAAAATCTTTCCATGGATCAACATGTGGAAAAAGGTGGTGAATCAGGGTTAAAAAAGTGTATTTCATTCATCCTTTTCATGGTCGACAATCGTCAGTTATCGTTGCAATATTGATCCAAAACAACTTACAAAAAGAAACTAGCCAGTTTGTCTGGTTTAAACGGAGGTGCTGATTAGAGTTTACAGTGTGTCACATTAAAGTGCTGCACTGCCGGACCACCCTGACGCCCGCCTGCTGAGAGGAAGGTGTCAAGAAGATTCAGGTAATTGATAATCGTTACTATTCAAGAGTATTGTTTGTACTTTTTTTAGATGAAAAAATAAGTACCGTATATTCTGGACTCGCACCAGCCAAAAAATGCATAATAGAGAAAAAAAATACACATATAAGTCGCACTGGAGTATAAGTCGCATTTTTTGGGGGGAAATATGTGATAAAATCCGAGACCTAGAACAAATTAAATTAATCAACATGTGAAAAATTGCCAGTGTGAAAATAACGAGTTAAATCACATATAAGTCGCTCCGCAGTATAAGTCGCAAACTATGAAAAATTAGTCGCAAACTATGAAAAAAGGTGCTATTTATTGTCTGAAAAATACGGTAATTTTAATTTAACCTCTTCTCCTAAAAAAAAGGGGGTTTTATGCCACATTGTCACATAAACATTTCACATTCATAAAGCCGAAAGCCGATTTTCAATGATAGCTATGCAACGCCAAATCCAACGTGAATCGCCAATTAAGTTAAAAAAATTGAATAAAAACAGAAGAACGACGTATGTGGAGCACTAGTGTCTTGAACGCAAACTTTAAATCCAACTTTCTGTGATTCAATGACGATGGAAACCGATTACAAGCCAGTTCAGCGCTTTCTAAGTAGATTTTGCATGAATTTCTCCTTTAAGTAAAAAAACAAACAAAAAACACGCCATATTAATCCAAGACCTTTGTCCCGCTGTGTCTCATATTATCATTCATTAGTAGTAAATAGCATTGCCATTCCCCACATCCGCGCTCGGCTCAATGATCTGTGGGCACATAAAGTCGGCCCCGCCTCCTAAAAACCCAAGAAAGCCCATTTTATTCCCCTTTAATTACCACGCAAACAATTCCCAATTTAGTTTTATTCCTCGACATACTTTATACTATATCAGGGCTTTCGTTTCCTCAGCGGACTCGCCTCGCACCCTTGTCGCCGATCTACCGTCACCACCGGCTCTAAATCAAATCAAATCAATTTATTTTTGTAAGGCCCAAAATCACAACAACAGTCGCCTCTGAGGGCCACAGGGAGAAATGAATCAACAATGTCTGTGGTGGCGATGAAGTCAGACAATGTCTGTGGTGGCGAGGGACGATGTCCCAGGGTCCTCTGTCCTTAGACTCTCCTTCTCGGCCAGGAAAAACTACAAAAAAAACCTCTTTGGGAAAAAAGCGTAGAAACCTGGAGGAGTTCCAGTGAAGGAGAGATCCGACTCTCACAGACGGACAGACGGACACGAGGGAGACTGGAGCTGGACCCACTCTTCAGGCAGAAGAGGGACCGTCTGAGTCGAGCTGGACCCACTCTTCAGGCAGATGAGGGACCGTCTGAGTTGAGCTGGACCCACTCTTCAGGCAGAAGAGGGACCGTCTGAGTCGAGCTGGACCCACTCTTCAGGCAGAAGAGGGACCGTCGGAGGCGAGCTGGACCCACTCTTCAGGCAGATGAGGGACCGTCGGAGGCGAGCTGGACCCACTCTTCAGGCAGATGAGGGACCGACTGAGGCGAACTGGAGCCACTCTTCAGGCAGATGAGGGACCGTCCACACAGGGCAGGGACCACTTCACCAGGGGAGGGGCATCTGGGTCCACAGGTCCTCAGGAGTGAGAGAAAGAAAAGAAGGCGGTGAACAGTTTGCAAGTGGAATCAAAAAATAAATATTGTTTGATAGCATAAGTAGTCAGAAGAAGAAGAGGATAGTGCTCAAGCTGTCATACTTCCCCCAGCATAGTTACTCCTAGGGCAGCGTAGCTGAAGCTGTGGGTTTATCTTTCTGTTCCTAACTAGTCTGACCATAAGCGATTTCGAAGAGGAACGTTTTAAGCCTGGACTTAAATGAAGAGACTGTGTCAGCATATTTAACATGGGTCGGGAGCTGATTCCATAACACAGGAGCTTGGTAGCTAAACGCTCTACCTCCTACTGTACTTTTAGAGACTCTTGGCACCACCAGAAGGCCGGCATTCTGAGAGCGAAGAGCTCTGTTTGGATGATATGGTTCTATAGCATCTTTGAGGTAGGATGGGGCCATGTCATTTATGGCTTTGTAGGTCAAGAGTAGAATTTTGAATTTGATTCTAGACTCGACGGGGAGCCAGTGAAGAGACTTCAGCACTGGCGTAATGTGCTCTCTTCTTTTTGTTCCTGTTAGTAATCTTGCTGCTGCATTTTGAACCAGTTGAAAGCTTTTTATGGAGCTTTTAGGACACGCTGCAAGCAGGGAGTTACAGTAGTCTAATCTAGTCGTTACAAATGCATGGATAAGTTTTTCGGCATCACTTTTAGGCAGGATTCTTCTGATTTTGGCTATGTTGCGCAAATGGAAATAGGCTGTTTTACAAGCTTGATTTATATGAGCTTTAAATGAGAGCTCCTGGTCAAATAAGACTCCAAGGTTTCTTACAGTAGAACTAGAGGCTACACTAACATTGTCCAGTGTGACTATCTGCTCAGATAGAGCGTCTCGTAGATGCTTAGGGCCAAGCACAATGACCTCGGTTTTTTCAGGGTTAAGAAGCAGGTAGTTTAGTGTCATCCAGGTTTTTATCTCCTTCACACAAGTACTAAGTCTGTCTACTTGATCGCTCTGATCAGGTTTCATTGATAAATACAGCTGAGTGTCATCTGCATAGCAGTGGAAGTTAATGCCATGCTTTCTGATAATGTTGCCTAATGGTAGCATATAAAGAGTAAACAGAATTGGACCGAGTACCGAACCCTGTGGCACACCGTAAATTACTTTAGAGCTTGGTGAGGAGCTCTGGTTTACATTAACAAATTGGAACCTATCAGATAGATAGGATTTAAACCAGCTGAGGGCTGTTCCTCCAACACCTACATCACATTCTAACCTCTGCAGTAGAATGTTGTGGTCAATGGTGTCAAACGCTGCGCTGAGGTCCAACAGAACCAGGATTGAGACCAGTCCATCGTCAGCGGCTAATAACAAATCATTTGTGACTTTAACTAGTGCAGTTTCAGTGCTGTGGTGGGCTCTGAACCCTGACTGGAAAACTTCAAATAAGTTATTGTCCTGCAGGTGGCGACAAAGCTGTTTTACTACAACTTTTTCAAGGATTTTAGAGACGAAGGGAAGATTTGAAATAGGTCTGTAGTTTACCAATAGGTCGGGATCTAGATTAGGCTTTTTCAGAAGAGGTTTAATGACTGCATGTTTGAAGGACTGTGGAACATAGCCACTTTCGAGTGAAGTATTTATTATATTAAGAATAGGGTCTATAATTAGGGGAAGAATGTCTTTGAGGAGTCTGCTTGGAATGGGGTCTAGGACACAAGTTGAGCTTTTAGAGGACATAATGGCTGAAGTTATCTCTGCTTGATCAACAGCTGTGAACCTTTCTAGGTTTACAGGTGGATTTATATGGGACGTTAGATTTACAGCTTGGGCTAGTTCAGGGCTAATAGCGGGGGTAATTTCATCTAATTTATCTCTGATTGTTTTTATTTTCTTATTAAAAAATAGGAGGAAATCATCAGAGCTTAGTGTAGCTGGGATTGAGGGCTCTACTGCACTGTGACAGTTTGTTAGCCTAGCTACAGTGCTGAAAAGGAATTTAGTGTTACTTTTGTTGACTTCTATTAGATTTGAATAATATCTGGTTTGGGCCTTACGCAGAGCCTGCTTATAGGACAGCAGGCAACTTTTCCATGCTTTTAGGGATTCTTCGGTGTGAGAGCGACGAAATAATCCCTCTAACTTTCTAACTTTTTGTTTATGTGAACGCAGTTCTTGGTTGTACCATGGGGAGGCGCGCTTTGGCCTAATGACCTTCTGTTTTAACGGCGCGACAACGTCAAGAGCAGACTTCAGAGAATTCATGGTCAAGTCGACACATTGATCACTTAAACTGGGACTAAAGCTGTTCTCAGCAGGATCACATGACATGTCACTGAATATTGGCTCTATTATTTCTTTGAATTTTGAGATAGATTTTTCAGATATTGTCCTTTTCATTATAACTTTATTTTGTGGGACTGGATGATCTTTAAGAATAAACTGAAAGGTAATTAGGAAATGATCTGACAATATAGGGTTTTGAGGGAGGACAATGAGGTCACTAATCTCTGTTCCATACGTTAGGACAAGATCCAGAGTGTTCTTGTGAGTCGGTTTATTTACATTCTGAGTGAAACCAATGCTGTCTAACAAGGCGCTGAAGGCATTACTGAGAGCGTCATCACTCATGTTCACGTGGATATTAAAGTCTCCAACTATAACTATTTTATCCCAGGCTAACACTAAGTTTGATATAAAGTCAGAAAACTCTGTTAAAAACTCTGAATAGGGACCAGGAGGTCGGTAGATAACTATGAACAAAACTCCTTTTAGGTTTTTCATATTTGGACATGTGATCGACAGCATAAGGCTTTCAAATGAGTGAAATGCATTGTTAGTTTTAGTGCTCATGAGTAGGCTTGAGTGTGAGATCACTGCCACACCACCACCTCGGCCTGTGCTCCTGGCAGTCTGAAAGTTAACATGGGTGGGTGGGGTGGACTCATTTAGTCTGACGTAGTCGTCTTGTTGAAGCCACGTTTCAGTTAGAGCTAGAAGATCTATGTTGTAGTCACTAATTAATTCATTAACTAAGAGCGATTTGGAGGAAATTGCTCTAATGTTTAGCAGTCCACATTTTACGTGTTTATTCATTTGTGTATTTGTGTCATTTGTGATTGTTATTTTCCTTAAGTTATTTGGTCTGACGCCTGAAATATTTTTTCTGAGATGTGACTTTTTGGCATTATTTGTACGAGGGACACGAGGGACACGAGGGACACACACAGTCTCTATCTGTCTTGAATCTGAACACTTCACATGTAACAGAACGGGCGAGAGTTCAGCGACAGAGAAGCGTCTTGAACTGCTGCTCTGCACCTGGGGCTCATCCCTAGATGGTCACTCTAGCAGCACTATTCCACGTAGGGCTGCACAGCTGAGTAAACGAAATATAGCACTTCCTGGATTTTGGGCTAGAGAAGGACGGAACGACTCGCGCGGGGAGTCTCAATCAAACTCAATGGCCGTGAAGCGCCCGAGCTAACGTTAACTTGGCGCCGTCGTGCAGCTTCGGAAAGGAAACGACGCCGTGACCTTTAGCGCTTTGATGCAGGGGAAGTGAACACAAACAAGCTGGAAAGTGCACTGCTTATTAGCGACGACAGCGTGAGCGTTTGTGTATTGGTGGATATGGCAATTTAGCGTTACAAGGAAAACGATACGCGATTGTGATATTATTGATGATATTTTGCGGTATTTTATCACATTTGACATTTTGATTTCTAATCGTCAGCTTGGTATTTTTAACTTTAAACGTCTGTCAGTTAAAGCATGTGGTTCAGACATTTGTGTAACTGTGTTTGGTGTTAAATAGCATTGATTAAAAGTCCAGTTTGTTTGTGTTTAAGTTTAATATTGGAAGCCATTTTTTTTTTTTTTTGTACGATTTTAAAAATTTTGACTGATCAATATGAGGAAAAATATTATAATTTTTTTGTCATATTATATTTTTGTTCAACCACATTTTAAAGAAAGCTGTTGCTCCTTTTAAAGTGTCGAGTAGAGACGTGAGAAAAAGTGCACAGGAAAGTGTTGCTGCTTTTTTGTTTTGTTTTTACAGTTATTTAGAGTTTCATTTGTTGGAAAAGTTGAAGTTGCATGGAACTTTTGAAACCATGTGTTACAACGTACAACTTACTTCCATCACTACTCACATTAATATACAGTACACAATACATAATATGCTCCACAGGGCTATCAAAAGTATTGCTGTACTAATTAACACAACTCTAATTTAAAAGATGTACCCTATGTAACATTTACGGTGGCATAGATGCAGTCAGCAATGCGTTATTGTCAGGGTGTGGTCTGGCGGGGGGAATTATTATGCATTTTAAGGACAACTAAGACACAACTGAGACACCATAGAGGCTGTTGACATGGCGTTACCTCAGAAAAGTAAATGAATTGTTCTGTTTATTAAATACAGCAGTGCTAGCATCATGGTAGCATTCAGCCTACAGATTGTCCTTGGATAATTATACAAATGCTGCCCTTTTTAAATATAAATATGAACATTAACTACCTAAAATCCTACCTAAAGTGTTGTCCACAATGGCTAATCACAGAGAATACGCATTTTGCTACTACCTCTCTGGTACTGCCTTATTTGAGGAATATTGGCACCAAAAAGTCTTTCAAAAAGTTTATTTTTGTTTATTTTTTCAAATGTCAGTTATAATTTAGTTCCAGTCCTTGATTGTCGCTGCATTTCGAGTCTGCCCAAATTCTTACACTAAGTTTGAAAGCAAGAGAGTTAAATCAAAAGTATGAATGAATGACAAGGACTATTCGACTCGGATTATTCGAGTATCCAGATACCTTCAGTCTCCTTTCTCGGAGTAAATAAACATCTCTGGGGGTTTAATGTGGCACCAGTTCCAGTGCGCTCTCACCTCTGCCTCTCCCTGACAACACAAAAACCTCCAGCAGAAATGGGTTCGGGTGGAGCCAATTTAAGTTTGCAGCACACATCAATTATCCTGCCGTGCTGGGGGAAAAAACGCTCAGGAAATATCATTTACGAGCGCGGCGACAGGTTTAGTTGCAACCTAAAGCAATAATGCAGCGTGGCTTTGGGCCTTTCATAGACTGCCACTCCACCGGCGCATATAAGTACTAACGCTATATGTCCTGACCTCTATGGGACACTGTGTCGATTATTGTGGCTATGCTTGTGTGGAGAACTTCATTCCCTAATCAAAATAAATGGCCAGAGCAGCAGAAAGTGAATGTAACTAAGCCCCCAATAGACCAGGAGTGAGTGAGGGAGGGAGGGGGTGGGATGGGAGGGGTCCGGCCCACAAACAAATCCATAACGTTGAGGTAAATATAAAGAATCAGCATTCTCTCACTATTTGAATGGCGCTCAACCCCAGCATTCCATTTTTTGACAGGAAGTATTGTCTAACTCACACAGTCAATATGTTTTTAATTAGAGGTGGGCAATACAGCAATACATTTACATGATATTGTGAATTTTTATTTTGAGCATGTGCAACATTTTAAGTTTATGGTTTAAAAAAAAGGAAGCAGATTAAAAAAAAATAAAAAATACAAGATCAATCTGGTTGTAATGTCTTGTGATGAAACCAACATTGGACCACTGTAAAATATATGGTTAAGACTATAGCAAACTGCCAACTGACCAAAATGATCAGATAATATTAGATCAAATATAACAATATAGCTGATCCATGGGTCTTAGAACCTGCTCATCCTGTTGGTAAGATGTTGTGTTCTGAGAGGAGATATTTTAAATCTACTTTTATGAGCATTTTACCGTGTTACAACAGCGTTCCCTCATCATTAACTGACTCAAAGTTGTATTTCTATCGTTTCATGTTTGAGTAATCCTGTATTGTCCTGTATTTGAGGCTCGAGTGTTTTCCACTTGACTCTATTCAGTCTTAAACAGAATGTCAATGGAGCCATATCTATTACTAAGATGTTATTAAAGTAAATATTGTGGTTTACAATGAACAGAATTTAGAATAATGATTTACCTTTTAGTTTAATACTAAATGCCTCCCCCAAAACGCATAATAATGTAGGTAAAATATCAGTTCTCTCACTGAATCTCACTGACTGTTTGTAAAATATCCACCGTGAATTTGTGTCTTTTACAAATCTATTTTTCATTTGAAGAAATAGTCTACTTTGTAAAAAAAAAACAAATGTCAAAATTACCTTTAAAAAAAGACAAAAAACACCCACTTTCAATTGAAGTTTTTCTTTTACCAGTCAACAAAGCCCTGATCAGAGTTAGATTTTCAATTTAACAATTTTGAAAGAAATTCCACTTATCACCAATTATTGCCAGCAACTCCAAACACATTTCAGCTCATCTAAAATCAAGTGAAGAGCGACAGGAACGCTTCAAAAAGAAAAAGAAGACGCCAAATCCTATGCAAATCACTCTGTACAGCAGTTATACGATGTCTTGTGTTGCAATACAGTCTCTCCGATCCCAACATGATGCCACCTTAGTTGTCCTAAACATTTCATTCAAGTGTGTAATTAAATTGTCGTGAAATTAAATGATTTTCTTCTCTCCCTCTAGCAGCTGGTGGCCATTTGACTGTCAGCTTGTGTATAATTTCAGCAGATAGTGCCGACAGTTTTTTGCTTTGAGGCACTAGTTTCCTCACAGCGAGAGTGCTTTTAGAAAGGCCCGGCGTACACAAGACAGCCATTCACACTGCCCATCTCGTCCCTGACGTCTTCTTCACAACACTTCTGAATGTGGCTGCGCAGGCCATAATAAGGGTTAGAAGTATCTATAGAGACACGGAGCGGCAGTGGACGCTCTCGGACTGTCGGGTTGAACGGGCAGAATTTAAAATGGACCGAAAACCAGCAGCAAGATGGAAAAAAAAGATGATTGAAAATAGACATAAAGGTGTTTTACGATTGGGGAACGTCAAGATTTTCCAGTTAATCGATGGTGGTGATTATTGGTGGTGAACACTTTACCCGTGAGTTGATGGTGAGGGTTTTAAAAGTAAAAATAAGTCCTTTTAATTCAGCATGTACTCCGAAAATGTAAACACAAATGTAAAGTTAATGCTGAGAATAGATGAATGAAAGTACTGTCTGTGAATGATTTGTACTGTATTTTCCGGACTATGAGTTGCACCTTTTTTCATAGTTTTGGCCGGGGTGCGCGCTGGCAACCGCATTTCACATGTGGATTATTTTCACACGGACAAACACAAGAGGGCGCTCTAGGCTCTAAGTGACGCAGAAGAAGAATCTGCACTTCCTCTACCTCTGGAGTTTGTGGAGTTGTTTAGAAGTGACACAAAGGAAGAAGAATTCAATGGATTTAGTGATTTGGGGTAAAACTGATGCTTTGGTAAACTTGTTAGCATGTTCTTTATGCTATAGTTATCTGAATAACTGTTAATATGTTACGTTAACATACCAGACTCTTATGACAGTTCGTTGTCTGTGCGTCATGTAGCTGAAGGTGTTAGCGTTAGCATACATACACCTATTCACCATGTTCTCTAATCTTAATTATTTAAATTGTTTTTCAAGATGAAATGTCTGTTCTTGGTATTGGATTTTGTCAAAAATATTTCCCCCAAAAATCCGACTTATTCTCCATTGCAACTTTTTCTTCTCTATTGTGCATTTTTTTGGTACGACTTATACTCCGGTGCGACTTATAGTCCGGGAAATACGGTAAATATAAATTAATTTTCAAATGTTTGATCTCTGTGTGCTGCTGCTTGTGGTTGCTCTTGAAAACTGTTGGTACATTTAAACGAAAAAGTTGTTTACCCAAATTATATTAGATTAACTAAACTCTATCGTTCAGAAAGCTTGATTTCATGAACATGGATAAATACTAGATGAGGTGGGGATAGCAATTGGAATAAAAGAAAATGTAAAATGTCACTGCTGCTCGGTCCTGGTGTCAAACTAAAGTAAAGTTTTATCCTGTGACAACCCGATTTACCCTATAAACACACAGACTGAAAGTGGGAGTGTTTAGGTTCAGAAATACAGTCATCAAATGTCACTCTTATAGTATATTTCACGAAGCTTTTAATTTATAGAAGTGGTCATATCAGCTTGTTTCCTCATCACTGTCCTTGTGTTGGTCAGATACTGTTATACTGCGGGGTGCAGGTCAGATACTGTTATACTGCGGGGTGCAGGTCAGATACTGTTATACTGCGGGGTGCAGGTCAGATACTGTTATACTGCGGGGTACAGGTCAGATACTGTTATACTGCGGGGTGCAGGTCAGATACTGTTATACTGCGGGGTGCAGGTCAGATACTGTTATACTGCGGGGTGCAGGTCAGATACTGTTATACTGCGGGGTGCAGGTCAGATACTGTTATACTGCGGGGTACAGGTCAGATACTGTTATACTGCGGGGTACAGGTCAGATACTGTTGTACTGCGGGGTGCAGGTCAGATACTGTTATACTGCGGGGTGCAGGTCAGATACTGTTATACTGCGGGGTACAGGTCAGATACTGTTATACTGCGGGGTGCAGGTCAGATACTGTTATACTGCGGGGTGCAGGTCAGATACTGTTATACTGCGGGGTACAGGTCAGATACTGTTATACTGCGGGGTGCAGGTCAGATACTGTTATACTGCGGGGTGCAGGTCAGATACTGTTATACTGCGGGGTACAGGTCAGATACTGTTATACTGCGGGGTGCAGGTCAGATACTGTTATACTGCGGGGTACAGGTCAGATACTGTTATACTGCGGGGTACAGGACGGATGCCAGTCAGTACCAGACACTATGACGGGCTGACACTAGCACTGACACTGACACAGACACAGACCTTGACACTTGACACTGACCGGAGCCTATGCATGTTCTGAACAGCAAGAAGAAGATGGATAGAATAGATTGAGCTCATGTAGCACAGGCAGGAGGCGCAAACGTCCAAAAGCTGCTAATTGGGTTGTAAAGTAAAGGTACTGAAGTGTTCCTTTGTTCATAATTAGAGCTGGGAGATTTATGGATTAAACAGTAACAATATGTAACTTCTGTCATCATAAAGGGATTCAGTGCTGTTTAATGCAGCTCAATGTGCAAACACATACTTTTTAGGCTGAGCAAAATCATATGTCTGTTTGCCGTAACTAGCCGACTGGAAAAAAAATCAGCATTTTGTTGAAAAAACGTCAAAATCTTTTATCACGCTGGTAAACCTGTCTTTCATCCCAAAGGATTGATAATGCATTGCGCAATACAAGTGTGTCTTCATATTCAGTCCTCCACATGCGTCAATAACAAAACAGAACGCACTTGAGTTGTTATATTGCTTTTTACAAGTTGGTTTGACCTCTGTTGGCGCCACTGAAGTGTCCATAGTACATGTCACGCTCTATCACGGTGTGAAATTTGACTTACGCAATGCATTCTGGGATTGAAACACACCCGGCAGCATCATCACAACAAACATGGCGGCGCCCGTGTCCCCCGCATGTTCCCCCCGCTCGCCTTCGCTACCAAAATAAAGGATTGCGACGTACAAAAGGTCGATTGAAATATCTTAAAATTGTGAGATTTAGTCTCCCGATCGGGTTGATAGAGACGTTTTCCGTCATTGACTGTTGAAGCCTGACCCCATGACTGTTGAAGCCTGACCCCTGGTGGTCACTCCGAGTCAAAAAATGGCAAAATTTTGATTTTTTTTTTGCCTAAAATAAGAATTTGCCTACCGACCCACTTGAAAAATGTTGGCTCGGGTTACAGCAAACAGACAATTTATTTGGGGCAGCCTGATATACTTTTCCCCACCGCCTCCTGTTGGTCAGCTCGTGTCATGCTCTGAGTAAGTGACAGATTATAGTATAAGAAGAGTGAACGGTGAACTCTCAAAGCTTAAATGAAATGTCATAACTCAAAATTGTGATCTAGAAATGTATTCTCTAATGCTAGTGAATACATTGATTTTAAATATTTAAAATTAATAAAATACATGTGCGAAAAGATCGGTCATTTGGTCTGTACAAAAATATGAACTCAAGAATCCATTATAGTCTTCCTTATTTTGTATCTATTCAATATGGATATACAATCCCAATAAACAATTCAAGAAAGTTCTTTGTGGATTAAGTGAGCCTTGGATGATATTGTCCAAAAGTGATGCTACTGTTACAAATAGAGCTATTCAAAAATATAATTCCAGTATATATTGATTTACATTTCTATTTTACATGGTACGTTTACATTTTCCCCGCACTATCACATCCCTGTAATGCCTTTATAGAACTGAGCAGTAAAGCGTATCCAGCTCCAAGGGCCAAACTGTGCGGCCCCGGCTCGGTCGGAGGTACATCCCATTTTCTGTGCCACGCGGGGAACCCCACCTGAAGCCATGCGGATTGTTGTCATTTAAACCACATTTAGCAGCACATTTATCTGCCGCGCTGACATTTGTGTGCGGGGCAGAGCCATGGATTGCCTTTGAATGTATGATAATGAAGTCTTACATCCTGCTGCATTGGGGAACTCGGAAGACAAATGAAAATTGCTATCCGCGACGAGGAGGCAGATGGGGAATTGCATTACAAACAAACTGCTTCAAAAGAAACTATATGACATCCGTTTATGAGAACACTTCCAATCAACAAAGGAGCCAGAAATTGCACTATTACTTTTGATTTTTGTTGAGTAACTGTCAGAACATAACATTATGTGTTTGTATTGACACAGGCCAGACAAAATATATAATAATCAATGTGAAAAATCTGGTCTTTCAGCAGATTGATTTGGTCTTAGTTTGGTCCTGGTTTGGCCCTGTAATTTGGCCCTAGATTTTGGCGCTAGAGTTTTGCCCTAAAGTTTGGCCCTAGAGTTTGGCCCTAGAGTTTGAGAGTTTGGCCCTAGATTTTGGCCCTAGATTTTGGCGCTAGAGTTTTGCCCTAGAGTTTGGCCCTAGAGTTTGGCCCAAAAGTTTGGCTCAAAAGTTTGGCCTTATAGTTTGGCCCTAGAGTTTGGTCCCAGATTTTGGCTCTGGATTGGTTCTAATTTGACTCTAATTTTGCCTGAGTTTGGTACTAGTTCAACCCTAAAGTGTGGCCCTGGTTTAGTTCTGATTTAGCTCTAGTTTGACCCTGATTCAGCCCTGGCCCGAGCCCAGTTTAGTCCTGATGTAGACTTGGTTTGGCCCTCGTAAAGCACTTCGTCATGGTTATTGACAAAAAAGAAGCTAGATAAACGGCAGTAATTCCCATCAATATAAAAATACTATTGCAAGAGATATTCTTGCAAATGTCACCAAGTAAATGTCTTTGCAAGCTACTGATTCAATTCAAATATTAATGCAGAACAAGAATTCAGTACAAGCCAATTTCAAGGTTACACTTTTAAGCCTGTCTGTCTTGCCCTGTAATACAGTACATCGGAATAGGGATGAAGCAGTTCTCAAGAGAGCGGAGCTGAAGTAAGAAACGGAGGCGACGTCTGACTGCTCCTCCTGCTCAGGGCCATACAAGAGCATTTAACTAGGAGAGATTAACTACTGTGCTCCCACCGGTGGCCTAGATGTCCCGGTGTATTGCCTCGGGGAGAGGAGATAACATGGAGGCAGACGACAGGGGGGAGGGTGGGGAGGGAGGACGGCGACGGAGTGGGTGACGGGGACGGTCACTGGAGAGGATGCACCTGTCAGGGCATCTTCTCCTGACAGGTGAGACACAACAAAAAAACACCAACTGCAGTGTCGGAGAGTGGAGTGCTGGAAGGCCGAGATACAGCACTACTACAGAGGATAGTGTTTATGTTCAAGTGGCAATACAATAAGTACAGTCGGCGTGCAAGGTTGGAACACCTCTGAGGGGGAACTGTTCATTTTAAAGTAGAAAAGCTGCAGAGCAAAGACAGACTTAGGGTAGGACCAAAGACAGACACAAAGACATGAAGAACAAAGTGGCTCAACAGACCAAATGTGTTTAAATGTCCAAGAATGCTAACGGTAGCTGCGTGCTACTGTTTACTTTTCTGCTGTAAAGCCATGTCAACAATGTCCATTAAGACTTAATTGTGACTCAACATGAATAAAGTTGTGTTTGAAATACATATATATACATGAAAGAGGGAAAAAGTTGCATTTCCCAATTAACAAATGTTCTGGTGTAGATGTTATGACCGTAATGGAATTCATGAGCAAATCAATTATATTTCCAAATGACTGGATTGTTCAGAATGCAAATGAAACAAAACAGATCCAGATATGTTTGAGTGCATGATCAAAATATAAGCTACAAAAGAGTTGGTAAAGATGGTAAACATATAGCACAAAGTAAAGACATTCTTGGTAGACTAGAGACATGCCAAGGTGTAGTGCTGGACCCATATAAGCTTTTAAATGGCATTTCTATGATCTAACCAAAAGACCACAGGCTCAAAGAATTTAATGGAGGAAAAACAACAACAAAACAACAACACCCACATCAAAACACTAAAATAACAACACCCAAATTTTTACAATTCCAGTAAAACAATTAGGCTACTGATCAAAATGTGTGTCGACTAAGACACCATCAACCGATTAAAGAACTAAGATTAAAGAGCTACAGTTCTACTAACTGAGGGGGGGTCCTGAATTGGCCCCCACACAGAGTCCAGCCATCGTCTTCATAATTCGTACTTGCTACAGAACAGTATCTTCAATAAATTTAAGTTATTTTTACTTGTTGTTGTGGCGTGGCCCTTTCTAATGAAGAGTTTTCTAGTAAAATGAATCTATTAGTATCTTTTTCCTTTTCAATCCCCCTTCGATCCCCTCTTAAATCTTAAAACGTTCCTTATTCTCTTCATTGTAAGAGAAAGAGTTGGAGGGTTACATAAGGTCTCTCTCCAATGTGCATTTCTGTAAAAATAACGGTAGAACATCTGTGACGTCAACTCAATTTGTCCTCCTGAAGACGGTCCAAAATGGCAGCCATCAGTCTGACTCCCCCTGACACTCCGCCGCACAGTCTCCCAGCCCTTCCTGATGGTTGGTCCTGGACGGTTTCCGTGGCGACTGCTTGTTATCGTTCATTACATCACAGTCTGAACCCAGAGCAGTCAGGTTGCGTGCACGGTCACGGATCACACAGTCCACTATGTCTGTGTAACAAGTTCAAGCGGATACGTAAAGTTATGTTTGACAGGGAAATATGTTACAATAATCTGTTTTCTTTAGCTGCACATTTTCAACACTTTCTTTAACCGTAGTTGGGGCATTTAGCAGTCAACAACCGGCTTACCAATTAAGCTAACAGTGATTTTTCTGGTTCTATTTTTTGAGTTTGAGCAACCTTTTTTCCAACCCATTGGAATCCTTTGCCTGACCAGCCATTCCCAACACGTTTTGGCAAACTATTTATCAAAACTGTGTGAGGCTCTGGGGCTCGACCGCTGCGTTTCAATTTCTAGGGCGGAGTTTCGAGAGCAGAGACAGAACCAATCACGTAAACCCAGAAGTGACGCAAAAAACGTGACACGCTTAACCGGATATTACGTAACCCATGTCAACAAGGCGTGTTCCGCGTTATCCGTCCCAGAACGCAGAAAATGTCTCTTGAATCGCGATGACGCCCTTCGTATAACCGCATCTAACGCACGTTCATCACGGCGAGTAGAGCAGACTTTCCTGATTGTTCAAACCGAAGCGAGAGCAGAAGTAAACACTCTGTCACGAGCCGGGTCACGAGCCGTGTCCGCCATTTTGAATGTTTTGGAACGGTGATAAAAAGCAACTTCCGTATCTCAGTGTGACGCGTTAAAACCTCCGACTGGGATTGGATAGGTAAATGGATTACCGACGATTTCATTGGCTCTGACTCCAATTCCAGACATGTATGCATTCGAACAGATTGTGGGCGGGGCTGGCGGGTCAGGCAATGGAATCCTAGTTGTATAATGTCATATGCATGCTCTCTGGTGGCTCAATTGTGTATTACACGTATATCTATTGGACACATCAAATGAAATGTGCAAGTTAGTTAAAATGTTGTTTGTTAACCATGAACACCCCTACAGCATACCTTTACATTTATGATGTTATTTGCAGATTCGCTTTGTATTTCTTTTTTAAAATGTTCTTGTGACCTGGCAAAGACAACTATCACAATTTTACTGTATTATAAAACACCTCTGTCATTTTCTAACATTGTGAACTCCGCCGGGGGGACAGTTCTGACCCCTCGCCGGTTGTTTGCCCACTTTGGCTCACAGTTACGTCCCCCCCATCGGAGTGTCTTGCAGCCACTAAAACAATTAGGACCCCCGACTGGCGCTGCGGACGCCTCTGCAGGGGCGACCGCCGAGTTGTTTATTATCTCACCAGCCTGCACCATAGGCTCCCTCGCTCTCCCCAATGTGCTCCCGCAATATCCCAATACCAGTATATACACAGCGGGGCCAACTTTGTAGTTTTTTGGCTCTCTCCTCCACTCACTCTGTCTTCTTGCTTTCTGCTTTTCCCTCTTGTTTCTGCCAACGCACAGGCCGGCGAGCAGCACAGAACATGGCACGGTTCCAGCGCGTAGCTTGAGAGGAGTGTGCTAGTTTGTATGCAGGCGGGATTAGCCTAATTGAAGTGTCAGCCTGAGAAAATTGTGGATGAGTGCGGGTTAATGTCCGGGTGCAGCGCGGGCTTTAACCGCGTCGGAGATGGTGATGAGGAACGCGGCGATGGTGTGATTGTGTGTGCAGATGTACCGCGCTAGCCCTGTTGTGAAGCTAATTGTAAAGTGCGCCATTCAGTGCGTTTATGATGCTGAGGAGGCAAAGCAGAAGAAGCTGGACATTTAATGACTACATGCCCTCAAACCAGCGCAGGAACGATGACCAGTAAAACAGCGGTGCTCCACGATAAGAAAACAAAGCTGTTAAGAAGTTTTTAGTCTGATACTGTCGCAAAAACTTAGAATGTGCTTTACTACCAAGCGCAATCCATTTACAAAGGTATATTTATACACACAGATCAAGTGAAACATTATGACCAGATGACCATAGCACCTGAAGGATGATGATGGGTAGAAAATGAACAAAAAATTTATATAACGCATAGCTGTTTGGGGTATTTGAAAGTAGAAAATGGTAAATAGAACATGTAATAGTTGGAAATACTGGATTTGTTCCAACTTGTTCTCCTTTAGTCCTGGTCTGAGCCATGTTTAGTCCTGATGTAGACTTGGTTTGGTTCTGTTCTAGACCTGGTTTATTCTTTATCTAGTCTGACTTTAGTTCTAGATTCAGTCCCAGTTTTGCTGTAAAAAAAAGGTAATTGTATAAAATAAAATATTATATAATAGGTAGAAATGGTGTAAATGTTATTTGTTTTTTAAATCAAGACATTTCCGTAAGTCATTTTCAATCTGAAGGTACCTGCAGTTGAAGCATCTCAATTTAAAACGCATGTTCAGATGACTACATGGTAATCATTTCTACCATTCACCACTTTTAGATGAACGAGGGCTTGAACCGACTAATTTCTAAAAATATCATCCTTAATTTCCAAGCTAAACTGTATAACTCTGTACAATGTCTTTCGTCTCTCTGCGTCAAAGGGAAAAGTTGGAGTAAAACGCATGACGAGAGAGCGGTGAAATCCCCAACCGACAAAGGCACCAATCGGGGCTCACTGCGTGTACACTAAAGCTATGATTGCCTTGTCAAGTCTGAGACCAGAAGCGCCATCTTAAACAGGCCTCAGTCATTGCGTTCGCTTGTGGCCAGCAGAGACAATGTCAAAACTGCAGAGGACGCGGTAAGCTGGGTGTGGAATAGCGTGACTCCATTTTGAACAAATACCAATACCCAATTTCACACTACACTTGCTTCCCGTTCTCCTGGTAAAACTGACACCACAGTCACACATACTGTACCTTAGGACGCTACATTTCTGTTGGTGCCTGTGCAAGAAACGCCTTTCAAGACACCGCGGCCCGTCGAATACACAGGGTTTCTCAACTGGTGGTGCAGGGCTGAACGCTTGGCATGGGTTACTGTATTTTCTGGACTATAAGTCGCACCGGAGTATAAATTGCACCAGCTAAAAAAATGCACAATAGAGAAAAAAACATATATAAGTTGCACTGGAGTATGAAATGCGGTTTCAAGTGTGAAAATAACAAATAATATCACATATAAGTTGCTCCGGAGTATAAGTATAAGTATATAAGTATAGATATAAGTATAAGTTGCACCTCGGCCAAAACTATGAAAAAAAGGTGCAATTTATAGTCCGGAAAATACGGTAATTGAAATATTTCTTAATTTATGACCAATATATGAAAAATATACTAGTATTTGTGATAAATAGATAAAAGTAACACAAATTATCTTTAGATACATGACAAGGAAAGTTAGTTTTGCATTTATTAAGTTTATTTAGATAAGAAACATTATTAAAATAAGTAAACGCAAAGACATTACTACTAGTCCAAAAGTTTCAAATTAAAAAAACATATTTATACAGAATTTTTATGAAAGTATTTTGGGCATTCGGGAGGTAATTTGACAAAAAGCGGTGCACAAGAATAAGCCGGGAACCTCTGCCATAAACTATAATCAGGAGTGGTTATGATCTCATCCGATATAGGATCTTTCTGGAAGTCCATTAAGTTAATGTGCAGGGGGATTGGAGTGGTCCCTTTGGTCAGGTCCACCATAGCGGATGACGGCTTTAGGGAGGACCACCGTATAACAGAGTCAAAACGCTGAGTCATGCAGATGTGAGGTCAGCATTCACACTGTCGTCAGCAGCAATGATCGCTCGGAGAGGTGAGTGATCAACGTAACGACCTCTAAGGCCTCCTCGGGACAGGCCCACCCAATGTCAAGCAAACAATAGACCCAGACCTGCTGCATCAGGACAATCTACGGTTACATAAAACAGCATGCTAGTAGGATATTTTTAGTCTGTGGAGATGTATTTTGAATTCTGTCTCAAATTGTTGGATTAATAAGTCTCATTTGTTTTACTGATGTATATCTCTGTCAAACGCTATCTGGAAATTGTCCAGGAATATCCATTTTGAAACAAGGTTCAAGTCTCCAAGGATGGCAAAATAACATTAGGATGAAAGTGAAACCAGCAGCTTTTACCATCAAGTATTGTCTAGAATTAATGAATAGTGTAGTCATAGGAAAACAATTACCGGTACAAAACACAGACTTGTCATTGTTGGCAAGATATTGCAATAGAAAAAAAATATGTTTGAGTCTTTAGAGGTAAATGCTGAGACAGGAAGACTATAAAAATACAAAACATAATTTTAATTCAATATTGTCTTGAGATTGTTTGGAAAATGGGCTGGGTGATACAGCAACAATAAAATCGCTTTTTTTTTACAATATTCTCAGATTGTCATTCAGTATTTTTTCTCTGCAGCTCACTAAGGGAGTTTTGGGCAGTAAAATGCAGAATACATACAGTTCCTTGTAAGTGATCTACAACACTGGTTTGGGAGTTGAGAATGTCATTGATATTGTTATTTTGGGGGTTGTGACTAAAAAGGGTTGAGAAACACAGTTTAATATCACCATATAAAAATTTGTGGTGGGAAATCAAGTTAAAAACAAAATAAAATTACAGTGTGATTACAATGCACTCGCCTTTAATGATAGGTATGCTTGTAATACAATGTCAATAAATAGTCAAACGTTTGCAGAAATCAAGGTTTGCAGAAATTGAAATGGGATACTATTCTATGACGAGGACTTTGACCTGGAGGCTCTGTTCTGCCCACCAGCAGGGGGCGTTCAAGAGCCCGAGGCCAAGAAGAGCCAGCTGACCCTCACACCCAGAGGAAAGCCGTCTGGTCAAGCCTCTCTCAGAGGAAATCACCCTGGTGCAGCCACTTGTTTCCCCTGAGGAGAGCGCTCTGGTCAAGGACCTCCACGAGCAGCTGGAGCGAGTGACAGCCAAGCTCCAAAATCAGGTCCAAATCACCCAGACGTCGAACCAGACGCTAAAGACGTGCCAGAGATAAAGAGTTGGAGTGGAAAAAGGCCAATATAATGTAGTGCCCAATCTCGTCTGAACTCGGAAGCTAAGCAAGCTCAGGCCTGGTTAGTACTTGGATGGGAAAAAGGCCAATGTCACTCTCCAAAGAAAGGAAAAGCAGTTGGAAGAGCAAATGAAGGTCTACAAGGATATCTGCTATCTTTAGAATACTGCAGTACAGGACAATGTGCAGCTAGCTCTCCAACACCTATAGAGTCATGGGGAAATCAAAGAAAAAGACTTAGAATTAAAAAATGTCAACATTACTCTCCAAAAGACAGAAAACCAGCTGGAAGAGCAAAATCAGGCACATAAGGATATACTTTCTAATGCTGCATGCAATGTGCCACTCAAACAGGAAGTCGCCAACGCCATTAGAGTCATGAAAAAGATCAAAGTCGGGCTTATAGAGCGGGACATTGTAATTAATGTAGTGAAAAACACAAGCAGTTCAGTGGCAGAGCTCGCCAACACCGCCAACCACCTTTACCCTTGCATTAGGTTTAAGCAACTACACTTATTACATTAAAATTATATAATGCACACGCCATTAATCAAATTCTGATACAAAAATAACACCAAAAATCTCTTGGAAGCCTTTCTCTGTTGTCTTGGTGGACACAGAAGTTGAATGGCTGGCCTGAGAACAGTTGTGAATCTGAAAGCCTCCGTCTGCCCACTTTGCATTAGGTAAACCGCTAAACGACGGCTAATTCTTCCTGATGAGAGAGCGAGTGGGAAAACTACTCGGTACAAACTGCAGCCCCTTTGCGTCTCTGCAGCAAAATCCCGAGCTGGCACCGGCCTGCGTGGGACGGATTACTGTCTTCTTGTTTATCTCGCTTTAATAGGATTTGATTTTATAGATTTTTTTGGCAGTTCTTCCTCCTCCGAACACACAATCTGAGGGCTGGGGAGATTCATTATATGGATTATGAAATGGTTTCTGTTGGAAAACTGTGTCCGCCAATGTGCTAGTATGTATTTATAACTAGATATGTATTATGGGTTGAAAATAAAACGCTAGATGTTGACGTGATGCCGTTATCAGATGGGGACAGGGCGGACTTCAAAGTTATGTCAGAAGAGCAAGAGATTATGGTAGTACTTCCATAGAAGGCCATAGAAGCTCCTAAGTAAAAACTTTACTAAAAGAAGAAAAAGACGTCAGTCCAATTCAGAGTTTAGCTTTGAGTGAATGTGTAAACTCAAAATATAATGATTTAATAAGGTTATATGGGAGAATTACATCACGTGTCTGTATCCAATCAGCTTTCATATCGCTATCACAAACAATCTACTTGAATGAATTGCACTCGTTTGTTGCATAACCATTTTTAAATATATGATGAGATGGACCCACGCTTTAGCAAATTGTTAGCTTAGTCGACTTTATACCAAAGGGTTTCACGCCTGCCAATGTGGTCCGATAAATTTGGATTTGGCTAGGTGTAGAGCTGGGTTTCGATTCAAATTTCAAGAATCGATTTGATTCCGATTTTTACGTTTCAAAATCGTTTTTTTCCGATTTTCTCAGATTCGATTCGATCCGATCCGATTTCGATTCGATCCGGGGGTTAATGTTATTAAAAAATGAAAAATGTATTTGAACCGTTTCCTTCACTTCATGACTGTGTAGAGAAGCAACATATTAAAACTAGTATTATATCAATATTGAACAGCATATCTTACAAGTATTAGTAGTTACTGATGGAAGACTGATGAAAAGGTTAAGGGTCAATCTACCTTCAAGAAAGATAATTTAGGACAATAAATGGAGGACATCATTGAGGTGACTACATCTGCAACAGTGGATTCTACTGGGACACTAACCAGTGCATTATTATTATGCTTGAAAATAATTAAGAATTCACCCAAAAGCGGTTGCTACCAAAAGCATTTTTATTTTAAAACTGCTCACACACTGCCAGTACTGAAACTGGAAGTATAAAATGTAAACGTTGAGCATTTAAAAAAAAAAAAAGTTTTATTGTATTTCTTTTTCTATAATTTCTTTGTGATTTTAAAGCATTTTTTCCTGCTGTGTGAAGCACTTTGAACTGCCTTGTGTATGAAATGTGCTCTACAAATGAACTTGCCTTGCCAAGTTTACTCTCGATGCGAGCTGTTTAGGCATTTGGGCGATTGTACTTTTCTACGATGTCGCAAGAAACCCACTTGAAGGTGTCAGATACGCGCCGCAGTACGTAAACTGTTCAGAAAACATCCCAAACCTGCCCCGTATTGACTGTAAACCAGGCGCCAGAACCTGTCGCCATAACAATTCAAAATCAAAATATTCTATCTTTTGAACGGTCAGCAGTCCTCAAAGTGCTGCACCGGATGCTCTTACAGATACAAACTACATACAGACTACAACAAATACATTATTTCAAGCTTGCAACTGAAATAGAAGTTTATACACGTGACAATAAAGTCCAAAACATGCCGAAACCTTTCAACAATTCATGTTTATAAGTGACATTTTGAAGATTTGTCACCATTCGAAAGATAGAACGTCTTTGTAATTTCTGTATTATTCTTTCATCATTCATGCATATACATATTAGTTGTGTCAAAAGCATCAAAAATCTGCGAATTAATTGGTACTAAAACTAGTATCGAAACGTGATACTACTAAGTTGCAAGTTATTAGGCATATTTTGGCCTTTACTGAACAGTTTTAGAATAATGAGCCTTTTCAGAACCAGTCAAAGACCATAGGGTTTAATAAAAATAAAGTAAAAAAAAAAAAAAAAAACTTAGTATCGAAATACAGTTTGACATTTTAGTTTCATTACGGTATTTCAATCAATCAATCAATGACGACTTACCTTTTGGGCCACTTTGTACTAGAAATAGCATATTTTAGTCAAACTAATTCAATTACCCCCCCAAAAAAGGGAGAGCTTACAACATTTTGAATCCATTCTAAAGCACTCGGCCGCGTCTACCCGTAAAAGCTGCATTTTCCTACAATGCAGAGGAGTGTGGCTTAAAATGTAGCTTTGAAGGGGCTTCTGTGACAGGAGAAACTGCAGGTCGCACACGGTTTCACTTATCTAGAACAAGCAGGCGACTGTAGGCACGTTTGGATTATGTGCTAATGAAAACACACCACAAAAGAGCCCTGGGGAGAAGCACTGACATCCTGCTCTCTCTCTGCTCACAGTCACACTATATTCTACTAATTATTGGAGAGGATCTGATCAGGAAACACTTGAAAAATGTAAATATGCAATTATACAGTATTAGGCAGTAGTTTTAAAGCAGCGGTTCTTAGAATTGTGGTACAAGTACTTAATGTTTGCTTAATTTGACGTGATTTTGTGCTAGTTTTATTCACATTTTTGCCCAAATTTAGATTATTCTTTATTTAGATTTATTGTATTATCTACCGTATTTTCCGGACTATAAGTTGCATCTTTTTTCATTGTTTTCGCCTACTTACTTATATTTATACTTATATACTTATACTCCAGAGCGACTTATCTGTGATATTATTCGTTATTTTCACACTTGCAACCGCATTTCATACTCCAGTGCAACTTATATATGTTTTTTGCTTCTCTATTATGCATTTTTTTGGCTGGTGCGACTTATACTCCAGTGCGACTTATACTCTGGGAAATACGGTACTTTTGAGCTGGTTTCACCCACGTTTAGACCTTCAGTTGAAGTAAACATCACAAAATAACTTTTCACATAATAATAATAATAATATATTTTTCTGGGATATGAGATAATTAGCTGCAGGTTTGTGTAAACATGCAGCCAAAGTTTTAGCCTCATTGCTCCTCATTTTTACTCATAAATCTGTTCAAAAAGACAAATCTGATGCTCTGAGGACAAATTAGGACTGATACATTCCCATCGCTAATGATAACTACAGTGTTATAAGTATTACTATGGCATGAGTAAACAAGAAACATGGTTAGAGTTTCCTTGGTAACAATAAAACACAAAAAGGCTGACATTTCCACCTTACAGTGCTTCAAAATAAAGTTAACACGTGTCTAAAAATAATGTAGAAAATTGTATAATTCTTGGGGATTGGAAGCATGATCTACATTACATTTGTCTTTGTCCATTACTGATCATCACAGAAATATTCAGACCAAAAATACCAACATTAAATAACAATTGTCACTACTCACAAAACCTCTGCCCTGTTGCACGAGTACGGAGCGAGGCGCGATATTTCTGTGAATGAGATATTGCCGTTTGAGGAAGCGCTTTTCACCCTTTAACGTGACAGTCGTTTTAGTGCCGCCATTAAACCTTGAGGAGCCCGGAGTTGTTAACACGACAGAAACAAAGACAAAAAGTCACACATTAAGAGCTCTCTGGCAAAAAAGAGGGCCAGTGTATCATTGCAAACAGTGAGGGAGAGAGGCAGGGTTTCAAACGTGGTTTTAGATGAAGGTGCTGATAATATTCTCTGGACATTACAGGACCGCTGACAGGTTAAGTGAACATCTCATCATTTACTCCTCATGGCACTTGTAAGTGGTTGGTAATCACTGCAGCAGAGGCAATAAAGTTGATTGATTTATAAATTAATCATTACATGCCACTCCAATGATTCCATGGTAATAGAAAGTTAAAACATTACCTTTGTTACTGTGGAATATCACAGCATTATGATGGAAACAAGCAGGTGGAGCAGGTCAAGTCAGAATGTGTGGAATGTGTTATGCAATAAAAAAAAAAAAAAAAGAAATAATCATGCTTTTATTGTATTGGCTTAAATGTTACGTAGTGGGCCTTTAAGCTAATTCCAAACGACAGCTTTGAAGGTGTTTTTGGTCTGCATTGATCATTAAATCAGAATCCTGTAGCGTTTTACCGGGCTAACAATGTAAAACAGGCAATATACTTTTCTTTTTTCTTAATTCGAGAGAGGGAGCTAGCGTGGTCTGAAGAGAGCTAGCGTGGTCTGAAGGGAGCTAGCGTGGTCTGAAGGGAGCTAGCGTGGTCTGAAGAGATATAGCGTGGTCTGAAGGGAGCTAGTGTGGTCTGAAGGGAGCTAGCGTGGTCTGAAGAGATATAGCGTGGTCTGAAGGGAGCTAGCGTGGTCTGAAGAGAGCTAGCGTGGTCTGAAGGGAGCTAGCGTGGTCTGAAGGGAGCTAGCGTGGTCTGAAGAGATATAGCGTGGTCTGAAGGGAGCTAGTGTGGTCTGAAGGGAGCTAGTGTGGTCTGAGGGGAGCTAGCATGGTCTGAAGGGAGCTAGCGTGGTCTGAAGGGAGCTAGCGTGGTCTGAAGGGAGCTAGCGTGGTCTGAAGGGAGCTAGTGTGGTCTGAAGGGAGCGAGTGTGGTCTGAAGAGATATAGCGTGGTCTGAAGGGAGCTAGCGTGGTAAGGGAGCTAGCGTGGTCTGAAGGGAGCTAGTGTGGTCTGAAGGGAGCTAGTGTGGTCTGAAGAGATATAGCGTAGTCTGAAGGGAGCTAGCGTGGTCTGAAGGGAGCTAGCGTGGTCTGAAGAGAGCTAGCGTGGTCTGAAGAGAGCTAGCGTGGTCTGAAGAGAGCTAGCGTGGTCTGAAGAGAACTAACGTGGTCTGAAGGAAGCTAGTGTGGTCTGAAGGGAACTAGTGTGGTCTGAAGAGATATAGTAGCGTGGTCTGAAGAGAACTAGCGTGGTCTGAAGAGAGCTAGCGTGGTCTGAAGAGAGCTAGCGTGGTCTGAAGAGAACTAACGTGGTCTGAAGGGAGCTAGTGTGGTCTGAAGGGAACTAGTGTGGTCTGAAGAGATATAGTAGCGTGGTCTGAAGAGAACTAGCGTGGTCTGAAGAGAGCTAGCGTGGTCTGAAGGGAGCTAGCGTGGTCTGAAGGGAGCTAGTGTGGTCTGAAGGGAACTAGTGTAGTCTGAAGAGATATAGTAGCGTGGTCTGAAGAGAACTAGCGTGGTCTGAAGAGAGCTAGCGTGGTCTGAAGGGAGCTATCGTGGTCTGAAGGGAGCTGAAGAGAGCTAGCGTGGTCTGAAGAGAGCTAGCGTGGTCTGAAGGGAGCTAGCGTGGTCTGAAGGGAGCTAGCGTGGTCTGAAGGGAGCTAACGTGGTCTGAAGGGAGCTAGCGTGGTCTGAAGGGAGCTAGCGTGGTCTGAACGGAGCTAGCGTGGTCTGAAGGGAGCTAGCGTGGTCTGAAGGGAGCTAGCGTGGTCTGAAGGGAGCTAGCGTGGTCTGAAGAGAGCTAGCGTGGTCTGAAGGGAGCTAGTGTGGTCTGAAGGGAGCTAGCGTGGTCTGAAGGGAGCTAGTGTGGTCTGAAGAGAGCTAGCGCGGTCTGAAGAGAGCTAGCGTGGTCTGAAGAGAGCTAGCGTGGTCTGAAGAGAGCTAACGTGGTCTGAAGGGAGCTAGTGTGGTCTGAAGGGAGCTAGCGTGGTCTGAAGAGAGCTAACGTGGTCTGAAGGGAGCTAGCGTGGTCTGAAGGGAGCTAGCGTGGTCTGAAGGGAGCTAACGTGGTCTGTCTGGAGCTTTTTCATCTGACGTGTTGTTATGTTGTTCGAATTCATGCACAGGAAGAAAGAGACTAAAACCGCTAACAAACCTTATCCCTCTTTCATGGTTTGTAAATGGGAGATTTAGTTTGATTAAAGTCACAAGTTGGACTATTCATTGATCTAAAAAGAAGCTACGATAAATATTATGTCAAATTGTGCAAAAACCTATGCACATTTTATCCCAGAATAATTCACTTTTTAGGTTTATGGCAGTACTTCCTGTTTGTAATTGATGACATCACACTAGGAAGTTAGCTTTTTGATTGACAAATGAAAATATGAGAAATGAGAGCGCCTTTATTTTGTTGAATTATTGTTCAGGGGTCAAAAAAGTTGCTTCTTTTATGTAAATCATGCATAAATTTCATCAACCCTTGTGTGATGTCACTTTTTGTTATTTTCTACAGATTTTTCAACTTTTTCTCCACAATTAGCTACTTGATCATGGTCTAATCATAACATGTATAAATACACCAAATAAAGTCAAAATGAGTCATTAAAAAGGTGCTGCTTTACCTGGACTTATCTTACGTTGATGCAATTGCAGACAAAAAAACACCTCTTTGTCACTTGGCTACGTACATCTCCTAGAACACAGGGACACGGCAGATCCTCCACTAAAAAAGTTACGTAATGCACCTTTAAAGCTACACATTGCACTCTGAGACATAGACATACAGCCATAATGTTGTGCTCGAAATCTCTATATTTAGCTACAGCAATCATCCGCCATAAAGTCAGTGCACCTCCAAAATGCTTTTATCGATATTTTTCAACCCCTTTGGCCTGGCGCTCTTATATAATGAGGTAGGCAGAGAGCATCTTTACTTTTTGGGATTATTTCATGTGTATTAATTCCACTGACAGCTCACATAGAAATTCAGAACTGCCTCAGAGCTACACTGACAGCTCCAAAAGTGTCTTTGTGGAGAAGTAATTTACCTTTTTCACCCTCAAAACAGCGCTGGTTTGAAAAACAACCACCGCACTATATTAAACATGTAGATTTATGTGCATAATTTCTGCCCGTGTCAACCGCGTGTGATCATAACATTTGAATACTACAAAATTCACTACAGCAGTCAGTTAAATGATTGCCGATGCCCTCTTTAAGTGCACAGAATGGGGGTTAGTGGAGTAGAAACAGCAGGATTGAGAAGGAAAATAAATGGAGCTTCTCAGTTCATTTGGCGCAGCGTCTCGGAGCTCCAGAAGTATGTAGCACGTCAAATCTGAGCTCAGCAGTCATCAAAACCCTTGTCACATCACTTCCCTGGGCGCAGACTTTTGAAAACTTTCATATAATAGCTCAGGAACATAAGCTTGGATTTTTACCTGCGCTATTTTAGGCATAATTCAATTAAGACTTGTAATAATGCACTTTTCTCATGTTCTTTGTCTAAGTTTTGCTTCAAGTTGTGGTAAGTGAACTGAACGCTGGATTAATTTGAGCTTTAAGAGTCTATTGTTGGTGTGAAAAATTGTGAAATGATGCCAAGACAAGAAAATGAACATGATACAATGGCATAAATGTAAAAGGAGAGTTGGATCTTTTGTATTTTAAGTTAAAACCATCACAGAACCATAATCACTTGGATCTGTTGCAGCACCAAGTCACACGACATTTTTGTTATTTAAATCATCCATCCATCCATCCATTTTCTACTGCTTGTTCCCTTTCGGGGTCGAGGGTGAATGGAGCCTATCCCAGTGACTTCGGGCCTTAGGCGGGGTACACCCTGGACAGAGGCCAACTCATCGCAGGGTCAACACAGAGACATAGACATACAGACAACCATTAACTCTCACATTCTAAACCAATCATGAACAAAACTACATTCCGTACCAAGACGTGCAGCCTGGAACCACGTTTTGCCTCCCAGAGTTCTGACTGCTGTGATTGACGGGGTGGATTAGCCAGTCAGAGGAACACTTTGTCCATCTCCGTCTAAACAAACATGTCGGGGAAACATGGTGGAGTGAATTGATTTGTTGCGAGCGGGGTCCGGGATTTCCCTGCGAAAAACGAACAGAAACTAGCAAAGATGTCCACAATTCTACTGAAAAAGTCAAGCCCTTAACTAGGATCCCATCAGACTTTAGATCCATGTATTTGGGTCTCAGAACTCCTGCCATGGACGTTGGGAATGGATATCTCTGGAGGATACAAGGTCATCACAAAAAAATGGATGACACAAACTGCACCAACAATAAAGGACTGGACCGACATCATAATGGACATACGGAAAATGGAAAAAATCACTTATGGACTGAACTTGGAAATGGACAAATTTGACATAAACTGGACGAAGTGGGACTCACATTATGGATCAGGAGCTCAAACCTTGTGTTTTATTTTCATTTGGATGCATTATTCTAAAAACGGTCATCTCAAACAATACACACTTTGTATTTTCTCTGGTTCCGCCCACACCACACTTTCTTTTCTCTCTTTTCCTTTTTATTTTATATATTTTGTCTATTTTTTCTCTTTTTTTTCTTTTTTGACAATGTTAATGGACTGTATCTGTATTTACACACAAGTTTTGATTGGTCTGTGTTTATTCTTTCAATAAATTAAAAAAAAGAGAAAAAGTCAAGCCCTTTATGTTCGTTTAACCTCTGCTTTGTCCCCTTGGAGCTCGTCCGATGCGATCCGTCCACTGCCTCTTTTTAACATCATTGTCATAACACTAAAATTGCTGTCGTGAAGAAAATATCAACACACTGTCGCCCTCGATTGTCTCGGCGCAATTAACATTTATTGTTTATTGGCAATTTAAAAGGTTAGCGTTTTAATTACCTGCTACCTTCATAATAATGTATACTTTTGTTTGTTTGATTTATTGCAGCTTCGCAGAGGGCTCATTACGGCTGTTATTCTCAAGTGCAACGCCGATGAGATAAACCCGTAAACGATATCTCGAGATTGAGTAGCTTCAATAAAACACCTCATTAAAAAAATTATCTTATTGCAAAAATACCCGCACGTGTTTTTCCTCTTCTTTGATTAACATGGAATTTCCCGCTAATGAGTTGATATCCGATCCAGTGTTTACGGCAGGACCACCGCAGACTACATGATGTAGTGCAGCACCTGCTCGGTCTCTCGCCACTTTAGGATTGACGGATGAAGTATCTCGAGAAAATAAATCCCCACGCGCGAGACTTTTACGGCAGCGCTTGATGTCCGAGCATATGGTTGCCATCAAAATCCGGGAAATCTTGCGTTGCGTTCAAAAACGAGCGGTGAGCAGTTGCAGTGTGCGCTCTGGATAGAAGAAGAAATCAGTGCAGACGGAGGAGGATATTATATATACTGAAGAGAAACCTGAATGGTTGAGAATAATTCCTATAATGACTTTATAGATGTTCTCAAATCTTTCACACAAAGTACCTCATAAGACAGGAGTGTCCAAACTGTGGCCCGGGGGCCAAATGCGGCCCTCAGACCAATTTTTGTTGGCCCTCAGGCTTACTGCCAAGTTGACCCAAACAACAAAAAGTAGTACTTTTTACAGAAAATTTGAAAAATTCAAACATGTTTATGTTAATAAAAATGTTTCAAGTCTTACTGAACATTGTCAGGTTGTCTGTGGCCATCTGCTCCGTATAAGTTTCAAAATGTGGCACTTGGTGAAAAAAGTTTGGACACCCCAACATAAGCTAATATTTGGCTTTTCGAGTCCCAGATTGAAACGCGCCAAAATAACCGATGGAGGATAAAAACATTAAGAGACGTCCCTAAATACTCAAACTACAGAGGACCACAGTTTAAGAAACACTAACTTGAGTAATATACAAATCACCACAGCACACATGGAAGGAAGTATCTTGCCCAATAACACTATGGCAGAATGAAATTGGGGCGGCAATCAAACCTAAAACCTTCTGTGAACTACCACCTCCATCACTATAGCAACAACCACATCATTGTAATGTGCAGTACACCAAATTGTACTTTTATCTGTACTTAAAAGTGCAGTGCATAACTTTTCTGGTGGGTCTCAAGTATTTCTCCATGGAGATTTTATAATAATGCACAGTGTAACATCACATATCTCCATGGAGACAAGCGAGCGCCCCAACTATGCCAAGTTACAGGTCACAGCTGTGGAGAGATGATGCTTTTAAAGGTATTTTTGAGCGATAAAAACAACCAAAATGAACAAAATGGTATGACATGTTTAATTCAACATTATGAAACAATCGAGGTAAAAGCAAAAGGTTTTAAGCACTAAGCAGTATTGATTTATGTGAGAGTTACAGAACAAAGGTGCCAAAAGCATGTTTCAAATCCACAATAACGCCTTACAAGTCCACGATACTGTCCAGATTCGATAACACAGCACAGAATTTCGACTTCAGCTGAGGGTTAGAGAACAACTGGAGCTGGGAATATGGAAGCCGGCGGTGGAAAGCCGGCAGTTTGCCACGGTGATGTCATGGTCTAGTCCAAATGCGATGTTAGCATGGGAGTGGGGAGAGCCAGCGGTCCGTCATCTGTCAGGGTGATTCGGGACGACACGTGCTTAAGCTCAAACCATGACCCCAGCGTCGAGGAATGAGACTGTGGAGGAAGAAAAACACAGGCGAGAGGGGAAGAAGACGACGGGACAAGTGCAAGATCTGGAGGCTACGCTCGAGGCAAACAACCGGCCGAGGGCAAACTGGAACAAGAATTGGAATTTGAAGAGTTTATTTAAGGGAAAAGAGCGGTGCGGATGATACGGAAGTTTATTGTTCAAATGTCTTCAAACACGACGTGGATTTGAAAAAGGCAATATCGTAATCTGTGGGTTAAATGCTCCCTTATCTCACAGTTCACAAAGACTCTGTGTCGCTGTGATAGAGAAAGCACATTTTGGGACGCAGATAATGACCAAACTTCACACTTTGCACAGTTTGTTTTCATTGCGTCAACTACTGTATACAAAAGATAACGGTGTGGACGCCCAGGGGTCACTGGAGGTGCGAGAGACACAGTTCATTATGGTCGTTTCATCAGAGAGATTTTCCACGATCAATAACTCTAATAGTTGTTCATCCCCCTTGAACGAACAGCCGCACCGACCTCAGCAGCTTTGAGAAAATAGTTCCTTCAACTGGCTGAAAACAGGAGCGTCTACATTGGCGGCTTTACAGTGGTCGCAATCAGGAAATCGCAAAGACAGCAATAATTCCGTAAAGAATAAAGTAGATGCAGTTGGTTGCCGCCATTAAAAGCAACAACAACATTAAACCTGCTGGCTCTGTAGTTTACCTCTGCAAATATTATGTGCTGAAACATATCTTTAGCAGTCTTTTCTCAAATGATAATGCTCAAAATGTAAACTTTGATTACAATCTAACATAAAACTCTATACAAATACCGTATTTTCCAGACTATAGGTCGCACTGGCCAAAAAAAAGCATAATAGTGAAGGAAAAAACATATATAAGTCGCACTGGAGTATAAGTCGCATTTTTGGGGGAAATGTATTTGATAAAATCCAATACCAAGAACAGACGTTTCAAAGAACATGGTGAATAGGTGTATGTATGCTAACGTAGCACCTTCAGCTACATGACGCACGGACAAAGAACTGTAACGAACTCGTCTGGTATGTTAACGTAACATATGAACAGTTATTCAGATAACTATAGCATAAAGAACATGCTAACAAGTTTACCAAAGCATCAGTTTTACCCCAAATCACTAAATCCATTGAATTCTTCTTCCTCTGTGTCACTTCTAAACAACTCCACAACCTCCAGAGGAAGAGGAAGTGCAGATTCTTCTTCTGCGTCGCATAGAGCCTAGAGCGCCCTCTTGTGGTTGTTGAAAATAATCAACATGTGAAATACGGTTGCCAGTGTGAAAATAACGAAACATATCACATATAAGTCACTCACAAAAACTCACAAAAACTATGAAAAAGGGTGCGACTTATAGTCCGGAAAATACGGTACATCCATTAGATACTTCAGGGTTATAACAAGTCACCACCATGAATAAGAAATCCCATTTGCATTGCATTTACCGTGATCTGGATGAAAGTATGTTTCATGGAGCACGGTCAGTTCCAAAACCTAGCAATAAACCGTTTTGAATGTAGGAAAGAAACGCAGAAATATAAAAGGTTTTGATATAATGATCAAAAGACATTCTAATTAAAGGCAATGTCTGTGTTAACCAAACAGACTAATTGGCAGGAAGGCTAACAATGCTAATGAGCAGGTACAATATTCATATGTGGGGTTCAAAGAGAATACAGGTTTTTTTTGTATTTGTTGTTTGGTGTCCCAGCTTCAACCTCTGGAGTTCAGACGTTTCAACATGTGGTCCTTATTATACCATTAGTTCACAAACATTAGCCACTGTATGTACATAGGAAAGTTGCTTTGTCTTTAAGGAAGTGAAAGTAAGAGAGAAAAATCACATTAAAAAATCTCATTAAAATGGGGTAATCATGCTTTGCCGGAGGACTGGGTCGGGGAGGGGGGAGTTTCGGAAATGCTTACAAGTTGAATCAGCCCGGGGAAGAATACATCTGCTTTTGCTGCATGCCTTAATGCTCCCGAGTATTATTAATGTTGAGCGGAAATAGATCCCATGTGGTACGCTTGAAAAAAAAAAAAAAGGGGATGTTGCCTCTTCTCACACTGCGTTAGGTCATCAAGTGATTTACTGCTGTGGATGTATCGCGCACTGTAACAAAAAAAAACAAAAAAAAGCTGTTGTATTCCCACAGTGGGTGAGGCAGGTGGCTGGTGGATATAAAGGCAGTGCAGGGGAACCATCACTTCTATAATAGTGACATGTCTTCAGCTCATTTCTCTCCACTTGGGGCCTTAGGAGACCAACTTTGCCGGAGAATGGCAACACATTTCAGGCCTTTATGACTCTATATGGAACTTGGTATTAATGACACGGAAGAAAATGAGGAAACTTAAGTTGTTTGGGACAATGCGGCACAAAATGAGTATACGCGTTATATGCATGTCTCAAAAATTGGTTTTGACGATCGAGTTTGGCGTTTGAAATGTTTGTAATATGACAAGATTTAGGTTTTGAGTCTCGCAATTGGTTGTTTCTCGACTTGCATTCCGTTGTTATGTTGGATGAGCGTCCTGAGACAAATCAATTACCTGGTTGTGTAACAAACCCTTGAGAATCCATCTGGTCTGGCTCCGTTGTGTTCAATTGTGATTGGGCCCAAACCACCGGTGAAGCAGACACTGGACCAATCACAGGGCAGTGTTGGAGTTGGGGCGGAAGCCAAAGGTTAAGCGCCAAAAAGAACCAAACGAACCTGTCAGCGCTGATGGTGGACAAAGCTTTATTTGACCTATTTTAGTAGATATTTCAAAATGAGCTGAGGAACGCACTTGTGGACAGGAAATATGTGCTCAACAAAGTTTGATTTCTGGTTTTGTTCAACTTTATCAGTCAACTTTACAGATTGTTAATATGTATAACTCAATTCAGTGTTATACAAATGCAAATCTGGCATGGGCCTGGTCACTGTTTAAAATATATATATAATAATCAAGCATTAGATTTGCATGCTTAACTGATGGATGGTTTGCCACTTGATTGTCTCCATGGAAATGTTATAGCTTTGCCTAGAATATTCCACAGAACGGCATTAAACTTACAGTATATCAATGGAGACAAGCGTGTGACGCCACCACCCGCTTTACAAGTTACCTTACAAGCCTGATCTGTGGCGAGGCGATCCCGCTCACGGTAAGTATGCATGCTTCACAATGCAGCTTTGAGCAACAATAACACATGGAAGTTGACGAATGCAAAACGAGCAGAACTGCGACACGGCAAACGTCACTGCAACGGCATCAGTGGCAATTTGACTCTACTCGATTCAGTCACTATCTCATCATTATAACGCTGCCAAAACAAGTCATATTTCAGTATTACACGCGGCCTTATCTCTGACAGCTCCGTTCTCCATTTCCCACCCTACATGACTAACACCTGCTCGTGCGATGTGTAGCCTTAACTTGTCTCCCTCACCTCATAGCTTTTCCTCCATACGGGGTCAAGCGGAGTTAAATCAAGTGTGTTTTAAAGGCTTGTAGTACAGAAAACACATTTCCTGACACTTGTACTCTTATATCTAGCCCAGCACGTTTAAGACCTTCCTATTTACTTTGGCCCCCGGGAGGTTGAGGCCACCAACAGGAATTAACAGGCACCATATGTTTCTCTGTAGCAGCATTTCTTTGCCATTTAAAGAGTATAACCAGGGCAAAAAGGAGGGGGAAGATGAATTTCATGGTGTTGAAAATGTTTCCTGAAAAACAGAATGACTTCATCACTCAGAGAGGCAAGAATAGAGCCACTGCGTTTAAAGGCTGCGTTTCCCAGCGCAGCCAAGGCAATAAAGACATCCATCTAGAACGCTGCGGTTTCATAGCTGGATATTATTTGCTTCCACCAAGACGATTACGTTTTTGCTTTGCTAGTTTACAACGAGAGCAGTCATAATGTCCTTAAAGAAAACCCAATTTTAGTGTTACTTTAATGCAGCGGTTGGTAGATTTACTCCCGTACATTTACTTTGAATAAAATGTTGAGTATAGTTTCAGATACAGTACTTTTACGACCACTTTTACCTATTTTTATTTGAGTAAAAGCTTTTTCCTGTAGGAGGCACACGCTTTCTGTTGAGAATATGAACTGATTTAAAAATCATACAGTATAATCATCATGTTATGTCCAGACAGTTACTCCTATAATTATCCTTATTCAAATCATTAAATAATTTCTATGACCACCATTTTGTACTTGTACTTGTACTTGTACTTGTACTTGTACTACATAATTAAAGCTCATATGACAGTTCTTATTATGACATTGTTTGGTGAGATAACACCTGTGGTAAATCATTTTTTTTCACCCGTCGAGTATAACTTGTAATGTGACAAGTAAAAGTAGAAAATTACAGGAAGTAGTGCTGAGTTTCCAACATTTCCCCCTTGGGTCGCCATGGTTACGGCGCATTTTACCTGCTCTGCAATTATCAAGGCTTGGGACGAGAAGTCAATCACTCAAACCTTATTCATCCCCAAAGGGCCCTTTAAGCAAACTGACAAGTTGAAACACTAGACAAAGGTCCCAGAGCAGGTCAGCAGGAGCACCGGTCAGGTCGGGTCAGAAGATCACGTGTCAAGGAAGGATGAGAGGAGAGTAACAGCCCTCAGGACAAAAGTGTGCGTCCTCTGTGTGCTGCAGCCCGGGCATCACAGTCTGGAAACACAACAAGATAGTTCTCTCCCAAGTCTCACTCTTAATTTGCTCTAATTGTTTTGTTCCATTTCGAGAACAATAACCTATTTACAGAGACGGTTCCAAATCAGTCGTTTGCGGGCGTACTCCGACGAATCAATGAGCTCTGCTACGAGACCATACTCATCACTCAAAAGTCAAATTCTTGGTTGGAAACAATGCCGGCAGAGGGGTCAGGTGGTGACTTCTTCAAGCCGCGGGGAGACATTATCTCCAGCCTGCCTTTTAGCGCTTGACAACTGACATTAATTACAGTACTTAGGCTTGCTTTTAATTACGCCCAATTATGCGGCATACGCAACGACGGACCGCGCACGCCAAAACACCCGGCGCGGCGCGATAGGTGGATTGATAGCTGGATGGATAGGCGCGTCGTTCCCATTGTGCGCTCTCCAAAATTAACACGGCAATTACGGCATTTTTATAGCGCACGGGGGGATCTGCGAACTTGGACATTCCTGCCATTATCGCTCAACAGGAAGTGAAAAGCAAGCCGTAAATCAAGCGTCGAAGTAGCGCACGCAAAGCCCCAGAAAGGCAAAAGAGAGGGATGTGGGGACTAAAAACAGGGAATTTATGAGCGCGGATTTATATGCTCATTGCTGCAGAGGGCCTAGTCTGAAAGGATGATTGATTCTTCCAACTCATTACGGCGCTATTCAAACTCCGCTATAGATTTTTGCCTCTCATAATGATGCAAATGGGGGGAGATAAACAAAACAAAAACAGATCTGATAGGCCTGGAAACGCTCCGGTGCTCATAAAATAGTGGGGTAGCTCACGGAAAGACAAAGTTGGTGACACAAGTGAGGCGTCCGTGTGCGGTTCTCTGTTGTCGGTTTATTTGATCAGATGAAAAACGCTTCGGCGAGCGAGACGTCTTTGGTGGTTTCTTTTCAAAGTAGGGAAAGGCATACAAGTGAAAACAGCGTCGGACAGAATCAACATGTGGCCGCTCTGTGAAATAAACACTTTCTGCTACATCGGTTCAGGAGCGAAAACATCACGGAGGACTTCAAAGCGAGAACGAGTCTTTTGTGACGATTTTTCCGTGATCCACTTTCCCTGGAATAACACTTGTACAGCTCCAACCCAAAGCAAGCTCAGTCCATGTGTAACCAGAAAGCCGTGAAGCAACCACAATCGTGTCCTTATGGGAGAGAGGCATCAAAATGTCACTGTGGGGACGTGAGGAATGGCTTCGGCCGCCGAGAGGAAGTTGGGAGAAGTTAAGAACTGTAATGGAGCCTGACCTCACCCAAAATGTTCTGCAGTCATCACTTTTCAGAGGTTTGGTTTAATGATGGAAACTACTGCCGCATGTGATATTCTTCTGTCAAAACCCTGAATGTAATTGCAGTTATTATGAGTTAAATACGCCACACAAATAATGGTATGGAGTCTGTAAAGCGATGAGTCAGTTCCTGGACGTATTAGTATGAATTGCTGGAATGCTCGGTGCTGTATTCACACTACAGCTGGTAGCGTCTCCTCTGTCGACTGCTGGGTTTCATCTCACGGGCCTGTGTGCGCCGCTTTCTCCTCATTCATTTTTAATGAATTGTTTCAGGTGTCGGCTGGAGAAGAGCAAATCAAGAGGACATTTAGCACTGGGAGAAAGGAGGCGACTATTGAGCCGATAAACCAAAGTAATGAAAATGGGAGCTCCCAATTTCAATGCTCTCTGCAGGACGTTTGTCTTTTTTCTCATAAGCGCCGCGTCGGAGCAGCGGCGGTGCCTCTCATGGGCCATAACAGTGTCACACTCAACATTGTGTAGCCTGGTCCGGGCCCAATGCCTGCTGGGAAAATTAATACAAACATTTCATCTAATTGGAATGGATCGTGATGTGGAAATTCATTATACTGTATTACCTGAACTTGCACTTTAATATATTTAAGATTAGAGTTCATGCAACATGCTTCGTTTCATTTTTCTCTACATACCAATATGTTAAGGCTCCCAAAGGTACCGTAAGTTTCACTATGGACATGTGTACCAGGTAAGATGCCACACATTCTTGTTCTGCAGACCTAGATATAGTCAAAATTTAAAAAAGATATAGACTTTTGGCTGCTACAATACATATTTGACAGATACAAACAGTTCTGGTACAATCCTATTAGTTGAGCACAGATTTGGCAGCTCCGCCCACCTCTGCTGTACACACACGTTGTGGGTGGTCTTGATCACATCTGATGACACGTGTTTGGCAGCTCGGTGAGTTGAGGGTGCCGTCAGTCTGTTTCTCACAGTCAGACAGAAATAGGAAGGACTGAGCTAACCCTGCTGCTCTCCAAACTGTGGTTACTGTACAAACAATATGATAGTGCTGACATCATGGCGTTAGTGCTACAGGCTGACCGCACTGTCCCAACCCTGGGACCCGATTACATCATGGATCACACAGACTGGCAATACCATTATATCTTCCCGTTTCACGAAGGCATCGCTGAACCAGACACTCGAATCATTTATTCAGACCCAAAAGCTTTCTCCCTAAAAATATGGAATCATTTCACTCATTTTTACAGTACATATGCCCACAACTTTGCACAATGTGAGCAGCCACTCACTGATTATAATTATCATAATTTCACCCACTTTTCTACCTGGATTGTATGAATTATTCTATTTTTGAAGCTGTGTGGGCAGGAAGCCTACAGTCTGTCAAAGTGATATGCAGCAGCACTTTTGGGGGCATCAGCGCTGCAAAGGAAAGACAGAACACTGAATTGGGTTAAAAGTAAGACTGAACCTAAGCAGATCTAATTTAGGAATAAACTAGTGGTTGTCCAAGTGTACACAGCTGCCAAAAGTAGGACTAAACCCGGACTGAAACGCAGTACGCAGTTTGAGAATCAGCATTATTACGGCAACGGTAACAACCATTGACAAGGACACTTGAAAATGCAAATACGCTGCAAACACGTTAGCTCGTACAAACACGTTAGCGCGCACAAACATGTTAGCTCGTACAAATACGTTAGCGCGCACAAACACGTTACCGCGCACAAACACGTTAGCGCGCACAAACACGTTAGCTCGCACAAACACACTAGCTCGTATAAACACGTTAGCTTTCACAAACACGTTAGCTCGCACAAACACGTTAGCTCGCACAAACACACTAGCTCGTATAAACACGTTAGCTCATACATACACGTTAGCGCGCACAAACACGTTAGCTGGCACAAACACTCTAGCTCATATAAACACGTTAGCGCGCACAAACACGTTAGCTCGCACAAACACTCTAGCTCGTATAAACACTTTAGCTCGTACAAACACGTTAGTTCGCACAAACACGTTAGCTCGCACAAACACTCTAGCTTGTATAAACACGTTAGCTCGCACAAACACTCTAGCTTGTATAAACACGTTAGCTCGTACAAACACGTTAGCGGGCACAAACACGTTAGCACGCACAAACACGTTAGCTCGCACAAACACGTTAGCTCGCACAAACACACTAGCTTGTATAAACACGTTAGCGCGCACAAACACGTTAGCGCGCACAAACAAGAACCACAAAATGGAGGCGTAATAGCATCGCTTTTGCCTTTTGTTACAAATGGAAGACCGCCTGCTGTTAAAAGACAGTGCTCTCATCAGGGGGTCCCATTCCCCAGCGTAGTCTCTCAGCAAAGCACTTAATAAGACGTTTTTGATGGAAGTTCAATATAAAAATGTTAATATCTAATCAACATTGCCGCAGAGTCTGCCAATCAAACCCAAAGTTAATCTATTCTACGTCAGGAAACGCCATACTTACCGAGCTTTCTCCTCCCTTCGCTTCACAAGCTAAAGATCAATTTATTTGCGTCGCTTTGTGTATTTTTCCCCGCAACCAATATAATGTGCTTGTTTTTCGTTGCCTCCACACTCAATTTCACTCGAGACGCTAAATTGTGCCGACGTGGAACTTTTTGCGCGCTCGTGGTAACCGTACGCCTGCTCAAATATATTCTCCAGTGGCGACACGCTGACACTATGATTAAGTCTGGCCATTACCGCGGTTTAACCGTTCTTCTCGCTCACTCTTGATCTGATTTATGCCCGCCGCAACGTGACTCTTGTGATGCAACGTCGCGAATTCGACCCCGACAACGTTTTCCGTCCGCTACGATTGTTCTGTCGGGTTTTAAGAGCAGAACAGCGTGTGCCGGGGCCCGCGTTCTGCTCAGAAATGCAGCTGCGGAGCCTTTTTGATACAGAAAGATGTAAATCTGAAATGTACACGTGGTAGGAAACAACACGCTAATACTGACAGAGGATTGGCTGTAGAACTCTTAATGAGATAAGATAAGATAAGATAAGATATTCCTTTATTGTTCCACATGGGGAAATTTCATTGGTGCAACGCAGGTAGATACAGAGGTAGATACAGAAGAAAAGAACAGATCACTTATAGGAAGTCTGAAAAACACTTTCAGTAGAAGATCTCCTATAATTAAAAACTCCCATAGACAAATAAATAAATACATAAATACCATTGCATGTGATCCCGACAGTAATTGCACATGAATATGTGTCACGACGGCACATGGATTGCACATGAATTTCTCAGTAATTGCACATATGACAGAATTGCACATCAGTATTAGGTTAGGTCAGTATTGCGAGTGTTCAGTACTAACAGTTTTTGTTATAGAGTCTGACAGCAGCAGGAAGGAAAGACCTGCGAAACCTTTCCTTCACACAGCGAGGGTGGATCAGTCTCTCACTGAAGCTGCTCTCCAGAGTGGAGAGAGTGTCCTGCAGGGGGCGACACTCATGGTCCAGCAGAGATGTGAATCTAGCCAGGACCCTCCTGTCCCCCACCTCCTGCACCGAGTCCAGAGCACAGCCCAGGACGGAGCTGGACTTCTTGATGACTTTGTCCAGCCTCGTCCTCTCCCTCTCTGTGATGCTGCTGCTCCAGCAGGCCACACCATACAGGAGGGCTGATGCCACCGCAGATTAAAAATGTAGAAATGCAGTAGAAATCTTACTGTACAGCTCTAATTTAAGGGGATTTTTTGCTTTGTGGGGACCAATAACATAGTTTAAAGTTAGAATGGACTAGAATGGATGGTTGGGCGTTGGGTTGGGCAGTAATTATGATTGAGTTAAGAGTCAGAGTCCAGGAAAGGGTCTTTGCTCACAGACAGGACAAGAATATTAAGATGAATCATTGTACACGCTGGTCATTAAGGTATTTGACATAAAAACCCATGAGTTGGCATCTTTGTGATATCGTCTGAACACACTATCTTCTCACATTTGAACGCTATGTACATTTTAGCGCATTAAAACAGCTTGTTTGTGTGCTTTTTTTAAGAGTATAAAACACAGAATCCCTCCGGAGAGCGAACACCATAATCAAAAGTAGCACAAAACATCAAAATAAACCAAATCACAGCACATTTAAATGATAATAAGAGTCCCAGCTGGTCCAAAGTCTGTCAAACGTGTCCATTTCCATATTAAATCTGAAACTGCTTTTTAAATGTTCAGTAAATCGTGTGTCACCGCTGTTTTCTGGTCTGGCCGTCAGACATTAGGACTCTGTAAATTCCAAAGCTCTGATCATGTTTTGGACAGTTCCTCCTCTATTCCTGTGGAACTCTTTTCTCACGGAACTAAATGTGCAAACTGAGCCGATCATCTTAAACGAACGTCTGAAACTGTGGCTAAAATGGGGCCGAGTTGAAGAAGAGTGAAGAGTTATTCTAATATTGTCCATTTACCTTTGCTAACTTAAACATTTAGTTGTATTGAATTGTTCTAAAAGTCTCCTATGGGCAGATGTTGAAAATTATCACACCAAATAAACAAATAAATACCGTATTTTCCGGACTATATAAATATAACTATATAAGTATACAGGTATAAATATAAGTATAAGTCGCACCCCGGCAAAAACTTATAGTGCGACTTATACTTATATTTATACTTATATACTTATACTCTGGAGCAACTTATTTGTGATATTATTTGTTATTTTCACACTTGCAACCGCATTTCATACTCCAGTGCCACTTACATATGTTTTTTTCTTCTCTATTATGCATTTTTTGGCTGGTGCGACTTATACTCCAGTGCGACTTATAGTCCGGAAAATACGGTAATAGTCCTGTATTGCACGGATCAATCCAGAGGGTAAGTAAATATAATTCAAGGGGAGCGTGTATGTTTGACAGAACTTATGTGAGAACCACGCTGAGGGAACATTGTTTGTCTAGTAAAGGAGTTAAATTATGGAACAATTGTTGCGATGAATTAAAAAATGTCACTTCTTTATTTCAGTTTAAAAGGATCTTTAAGGAAACAATCATAGAAAAATATTTAGCAGAATGAAAATGCAGCTTTGTTATAATACCTTGAATGCTTGTGGCGGATACTTGTAAGCAGACTGTCCAGTATTATGTAGTGTTGTTTTTGTTGATGAACTGTGGCTTGTGAACTGTAAAATGTCCACCAATGTTGAGCGTTTGAGAGACGGGTCGGCACAATAAGCCTTGTCTTCTGCTAAACCTGGTCAAATAACATAAATGTATCTCTAATTTTGTTTTGTGCTTGAATGTTGAGCGCCTTTTGTTTTTGACCAAACCACAATTAATAAATAATGTGTGCACACTCTGGTTATCGCTTGAGCTTCCCTCTTTCTACTAATTGTGTTTGGTGATTTGTAATATTTATCAGATACCAAACATTGGAGGACACATTTCTCTGAACAAACTGAGCTCTAATCTTCAGTCTTTTTCGCCACAAGTCAAAACTGTACTCAAAGTTTCTGCAGAAATTCAAATGACTCACGCCTTGAACTCCAAAGAGAGCGATTTGCTCTCAATCAGGCAGAACGCCGCCTGTGCAGACCAAAGCCTGTATAATCACTGTTTTTGTATATAAACCATGCATCTTTTCAGCTAATTTGCATCAGTGCCATCTCCGTGCGTTTTGGAGAATCTGCCTGAGGGCTGTACCAATTATGTCTAATTTTACACTCTTTATGGAGAGGGACCCAATTTGCTGTCTGGGCCCCTTAGCCTCCCTTAACCTAGCATTTACCACTCATCTCCACAAAGTAAACAGCCTGAACAATACATAATCAGAGAGGGGAATGATGAGGACTGCTGCAGATGCGGCCCGCTGCATTAGAGAGATCTGCTGCCTCTGCCGCGAATCAATCGGCAATTAGCGCCATTTCACCGCAGCTGTCAGCGAGCCCCTTCTACTCAGCGCCCCGAAACATAATTGCGAAACCCTCAAAGGCCCCTATGAAAGAACGGAGGAGGTGATAGGAAAGGAAGAGCCGACGAGAAGCGCCCGCAGCCCAGTGACGTTTCAACGACTTTGCAGAAATGCACACCTTTGAATGAAAGGAGATACGTTTAATATTGATTTAAAGGGAAAGCGAAGTGAGGAATTAGTCTTTATATGCCTTTCCCTCGCGGATAGAGCACAACTATCAATCATGGGGTTGATACTGATGCTTCGAGCGGGCAGAATTTGACTGAGTAGAATAAGAAAATCAACTGAAACTAGGATTTAAAGTTATGTCAAGTCACTTTGCACCAAAGATAACAGCCACGTGTCAATCAGTTATACTCAGCACGGTATGTAATGTGTAGTTTTTAGCCTGGCCTGAATTAGATTTACTATTAAGACGGTTTCTTGGACTCATTTTCTGACTTGGGATAATGCAACAGAACAGCAGTATGAGATAAAAAGCATTTCTAAATCTAGATCATCAAATTTGCTAAGATGGAGGCAAATTGAACTATAGTATTGTGTTTTCTGGACTATAAGTCGCACCAGAGTATAAGTCGCACCAGCCAAAAAATGCAAAATAGAGAAGAAAAAAATATATAAGTAGCACTGGAGTATGAAATGCGGTTGCAAGTTTGAAAATAACAAATAATATCACATACAAGTCACTCCGGAGTATAAGTATATAAGTATAAATATAAGTATAAGTCCCACCCCAGGCCAAAACTATGGAAAAAATTCCGGAAAATACAGTATATATAGTTTAGCTCAGACGTTCTGCAAATTTTCTGACAAAACAGTGATGCGGTTGAATCAAGACAAACTGCTCCAACAGGAAATAAAGTCTGTTAAGTGAAATATTAACAATTTCCTGTGTGTGCTGGTGCCTTTTGGAAATGCTGTCACTTCATAAAATGTACACGTAGAAGCGAAAGACTTAAAAATATCGTCTTTTTCTTACAGTAAAGAGTCCTGACCTCAGAACAATTATCATTTGAAAGATCTCGCCCGCCGTCGGAGCAGTTAGCAAACACAACCCGCAATTATGGCTGGCCGTAAGTCCCAAGCGTCTTCATGGGAGGAATTCGGTTTCTATGGCGATGCTTTTTTACATACGGCAAAGCGGAAAGGAACCAACTGCATGGCTAGAAAAGATATAAAAACATATCGAAGAGAATTAAACTTTTACTGGAAGCACAGTTCTCTAAATCCCCTGTGCAATAAAATACACAACCCAATATACTACTAACTCTGAATACTACAATATTTTGCCTTGCAAGTAGCTTAGAACTAAACCAAGACTTGCATGGACTAAAGCGGGACTAAAGCAGGACGGAACTAGACATGATTTAGTTTTTTTTTTCGTTTTTTTTTTTCACATAAACTAATCATCATCAACATCAATTTTCTATGTACAAATGCAACAAGTTTAAGACATAACTGCTAACAGAGCCCTACAATTTCAGAACCATTGCAGTTCTAGCGTTTGTTCAGTTCAATAGAGTCAATTTCATCCAGATTGTTGCCCTAAATTATTGATTAGAACTATGCAGCCCTATTTAAGCCTTAAGTTGGTCTTGGAATAGTCCTGTTTCAGACCTGGTTTAGATTTGGTGATACTGGGAAAGTGACATTTTATCTTTCGTGTGAAAAGTTTGAGAAATACACATCATTTCACCTGTTTTTTGTCGTCAAAGTCAAACGAACACAGTCACTGATTGGACCATTTCTGAAGAGACAAAATCACAATCCACATGCGCCACCGCCGCCACCACCTCGCCGCGTTCTAAATTTAACTTAAGCATGTTGCAACCGGCGCTAAAGGAAGTAAACAAGAACTCGTGTGTCAGCGCTAACTGTCAAAACAAGTGGTGGAAATCCCCCCCCAGAACGTCGGTGTTGTACTTTGAAGCCCGCGCATGCAGCGTCGCGTGAATAATTGCTAATACGCGTCTACTCGGCTTCCACTGCCTCTTCCCCAACGTCTTACGGCATCGTTGAATAATCTTTGAAAACCCGGACCGCTATCGAGCCTGTGAAATGGAGTTCTCGCAAAGGAGCGGCGATAACGCGTCAGCTGACTGCGCAAAAGTCGCCGATTGCATCTTCAATCGAGCAATTTTGCCCTGTCCTTCTTTAGCCTTTGCATTACGTTGCATTAGAGAATATTGGGCATTACAGTATCAACATGGGGAACTTCTGAATGAATTAAATTGTGCTTGGTTTAGCTTTTGCATTACACGGAGTTCAAAGATTTGGCACAAAAACACAAAAACAGTTAAAAAATTAAAGTTATTCAAGCTTTAAGTGACAGTATCTACCTTTCTGGAGGTAGCGTGTGACCCAAATGAAAGTGAAAACCATACTTTTATTGATTTTATTTCATTAATAGTTGCGTTTTATGCCGTACGGAAAATTGTAGCCAAACAATCCACATTTCCATGGAAACGAGCAGGAAGAGTCAGGTTTGTGGGGACGCAAACCCGCTCATAGTCACGACACACGTTTTCAGTTCAATAAAAACATCTGAAATTTAAAAAACAGGGTCAGTTACAGGTAAGTTCTGTGGAGAGGCGAGTCCGCTCACAGTGCCTGTCATTATTTGAACAATAAAACAGCTTTGAATAAATGCCATACTGTGGTACATTCCAAGCAAAAATAATATAACATCTTTATGAGACCCTTAAATCCACCTTTAATACACAAAAAAATGCTTATTTTTGTTTGTGCAGTGATGTTTTAGTGACGTGTAATTTTGCATTATTTTTAATAATATAATCGTTTTTAATAGCAGGTCTGAGCAGGAGTAAAAGGCAAATACACCTACACAAAGCACCAGAAACGTTACGCAATGTACTTTTAATCAACTAGAAGCCATACTTGTGATTACAGTACATCTACAGTACGTCATGACATATCGACGTTGCCAATTTTGCACCGAGCCTTCCTGCAATAACACAACCCGCGTTCTGTAAATTATTCTGTCGTTAAAATTCACTATTTCTAAGAGATTTGTTTCGAGTGGCGAGCTCACGAGTGGTTCCCGGTGTTTTCTGCTTGGAAGTCCACTTAAGATGACAAAAGCGCCCGTCCGCAAAGATGTATGGCCTCAAATTATGTCTGGAGTTTTTTTTCCCCGGCCTGTAGCTGATGGCACTTTGGTGGGGGGAGAAGTGATAGCGAGTCGTGAGAAAGCAAAGTGGCCGGGCTTTATGACCTATTGCCTTGTCTGCCATCTGCGGGGATCAATTAGTCTTCCTTGTGTAATAGCTGAGAGGGAAGAAAGCTCAAAAACATACACTTTCTCTGGAGTAATAACAGGGCTGGAGTGGTGTCTGCGGCAGCGCTGGAGATGTCGCGCCGAGGCTGTCAGATTGTGCACACAGAGTAAAGAGAGCGAAGACATTTGAATATTTGGGCCACTGACGACTCTGTTTTGGCGTTTATGTGTTGCAGTTCAAGCTTGTTGCGATCTGTTCTGCAGAAAATGCATGCGATATCTGCAAATGAGGGATCTGGGAGTCATAAGAGTCCCTCGCGATTCCATGTGATTCGCAATGTGATGTGTCAGTGTAATCCCTCATTCGTCCAGGCGTGTTCCATAGTAGAAAAAGCTTCAGTTGTAGTCATCTGGACTCAGTTTGAAAAAATATGTGATGTGACAAGTTTGCGATACACGCGGTGATTGATATTGTGCACGTGATATTCTGCAAAATGTAACTATTTTCTAAGAACCAAATGCATTTTAACTACAGTGTTTTGTTATTGAACCACAGCCTGCACAAACCGAAGATGGAATACACCTTTTTTAAACAATCAAAACTGTGAATACCGTATTTTCCGGACTATAAGTTACTCCGGAGTATAAGTCGCACCAGTAAAAAAAAAAAGCACTCTAGAGAAGAAAAAAACATATATAAGTGGCACTGAAGTATAAGTCCAAGACCAAGAACAGACATTGAATCTTGAAATGCAATTTAAAATAATAACAGATTAGAGAACATGATGAATAGGTGTATGTATGCTAACGCTAACACCTTCAGCTACATGAGGCACAGACAGAACTGTGGTAAGTGTCTGGTATGTTAACGTAACATATGAACAGTTATTCAGATAACTATAGCATAAAGAACATGCTAACAAGTTTACCAAAGCATCAGTTTTACCCCAAATCACTAAATCCATTGAATTATTCTTCCTCTGTGTCACTTCTAAACAACTCCACAAACTCTGGAGGTAGAGGAAGTGCAGATTCTTCTTCTGCGTCGCTTAGAGCCTAGAGCGCCCTCTTGCGGCTGTCATGTGAAAATAACGAATAATATCACATATAAGTCTCACCTCGGCAAAAAGTATGAAAAAATGCGACATATATGCGGAAAATACGGAATGTCCTAAACAAGTTTTCCTTCTCAAATCAAAAGCAAAATGTGACAATTTTTTTCCGTAAAATAAAAATAAAAATAATGACTGAGTAATAAATCAATAAAGCAGCCCTCAATATTCATACTGTATTACCACATTTACTACCATGATATTTCGATATTTTGATATGTTAGCACACTCGTAATAGACACTAGAGATTTAAAGGTGCACTGTGTAACTTTTCTGCTTGCCTAGAATGTTCCACAGAAAGGCATTAAGCTGTTCTACCTGTGTGAGACAAGCAGGGCTAAGTCACATGTCACAGAAGAATCACAATACCACCAGTCATTGAATAAACGCAATAAGTTTAATGCTCTACAATGAAACATCCCCTAAGTAAAGTTACACTGTGCACCTTTAAGATGTCAAATGAAAAGTGAATTATGATCTCCACCAGTTTTCATCCACATGTAAGAATATTAAAAGAACAATTTGACGTCCCTACGATATGTTACATTGTTAAAATATCTAAATAATCATAACCGACATGACAGACAATCAGACAACAACAACAACAACAACAACGCTTTTATTCCACGTCAGCCTTTCAATTTAAAACCTAGAACATTTTTGACCAACACGGCTGTAACTCAAATGATTTGACTAGAACCAAAGGTGAATCTTTCTCAGTCTCGTTTAGTTCAAAGTACAAAAATAAAGATTTATAGTAACGCAATAAACAAAATAATCAATGGCGTGCCGGCTGTCGACCGTCGGGCTCACACAAAGACGTTAAGCATGTCGAGAATATTTCCTTGTCAGCTTGGGTCAGGAGCACAAGGGTTAATCGAGAGGGATATAGCTTGAAATGAATGGGGTCATTTAGCTGGGAAACACAAGCAGTTCATCAACTTTAACGCTCCCCCGTAGACCACTTTGCCCGCTCGGCGCGCTGTTTTGGGTCAGGGTCAAAGGTCACGGCATACATGAGCTCACTAAACACAATTTGAGCCACGCCGACGTCTCCAGTCTTCAATATCCTGAACGAATCCAAAAACACAACCTTGGGATAGGATTTCTTTCACTTCCTGTTTCCCATGGGGCTGTGGGGCTGCGGGGTGTCTTTAAATAAGCACACGCTGATATTACACAGCAAGAGGTCTGTCATTACAAGAGGAAATTATACTAAGAAAGCCCGAGATCAAATTCCCTGGCTTGCCCCCTTTGCGTACGAGCCCTTTTACGACTTAAATTAAAATGTTACCGTCACGAAATTGCTACTACAGGCGAAAACACTTGCAAAAATGATAAAATGACATGCTGTAATAGTTGTTGTTGTTGAAGCAATTTCCGAGCGCTCACATGTTCTGACAGCTATGTTCGTAAACATGTCAACGTAAATAGTTTTTTTTTTCTTCTTCTTCCCATTTCCTTGTAGACAGCCATTCACTTCTGTTCAATTTCTGTTTTAAAAGCCGGTTCTATGGCGCGGACATGTAAACAGCACCTCTTCCGTCAGTGCTGGATGACAATAAAAGATTACACGCGTTTAGACTCCAAAAACACATGGATGCTAATGGAAAACTGTCACGTGAAGTGGTGTACGGCGGGAGAGCAGGGTATTTCAGCAATTTGGACCGGCCCATGTATCCATAGACAATAACAGTATTTTGAATTACAGATAAAGCAGTTCATTTGACTATTCTCAACACTTTGCGTCACTTTACGGCACTACAACCGCCGTTTACTGCCGTGTAAATGCCCTGGCCCTGCGTTCAAATGAAAACATGGCTCTTTCTTATCTCTTTCCCCCTCATAGATGTGAAGTGCGCGGGTTAAAAACACGTCGACGCCTTTTTTACAGACAGCGGACGTAAACAGCAGAGAGTAAATCCGTCTGTTGCGAACGGGGAAAACTGAATGACGGAAAAGATTGAAGGGCCGTGTGCGCAAATGTCGGCTGTTGCTCCGAAAACGCCGTCCCGTCACTGCCTCGTACATCGGAGCGTCCTGTGTTCACACCCGAGTGGTCACAACGGAATGTGACGCCGCTGTCATGAACGTCATCAGATTGTTGTAATTAATAAGCATTAAATATTGTAATGCATTAATATACCTTTCATTGTTATTGCATACTGGACACACACACTCCAAATTCTTGCTCTGTCTGCTTGTGTCTGTTTCTACTTCTCTGTCTGGGTCAAGAGTCGCACCTCACGACCATATTAGGAAGTGGAAGGTGCAGCCTGGTATATGGTATATAATATGAATATTCATATTCTTTGTCTTGTGTGGATGAGGAGCAGACCGGTCTGGGGGAACTTGAGGGACAGGCGTGTTTTAATCTGTTTGTAGTTTTGTAATTGTAGGGAATAATATTTTATTCTAACGACCATATATTGTCTTGTTATTCTCAGTATATTAGAACCTAACAAGATCAACGTCCATTCTTCAACGCAGACTCTTTCGTCAACTACTGGCTGTCAACTGACCACACTGACCTTCTTTTACATAACGACAGGAAATGGTTAAGTCAGGCAAACTCACTGAAAAGGGTGTGATTTCGCCATGAGTGCAAGAACCAAAAATCAGATGCCTTTTGGTCCTAAATGCTTGATGTCAAACTTGTTGCTGAATTGTGCTTTCTACGTGACGTTGTTCATCATTTAAAGGGCCTTACTCTGGGGCTCAGGGACAGAACGGTGGTTGATGTTGCAAAGATCACTGCCTTTCAAACAAAACTAGATCTTTTCACAGCTGATCTTCTTCTTCTTCTTCTTTGGTGTTTTATGGCGGTGGAGTGCTGCTGCATCTTCCCACTCAGTGACGTTATCATGTCGACACAGTAAAGTGACAAAGATCATGTCACAATGGCACGACTTTGCACAAAGATGTGAGAACTTTGGGATATAAAAGAGTTGATGCAGGTTGTGAAGGATCCAGTTAGCAGCACGCAACCTGCAACTGGAGATTATTGACATGCAAGCATCATCTGAACCCAATGATGCGTTTAAGGAAGAGGATTTGCGCAGGATATCTCACTAGAATCTCACTAGAATCTCACTGGAATCTCACTGGAATCTCACAGGAATCTCACAGGAATCTCACTGGAATCTCACTGGAATCTCACTGGAATCTCACAGGAATCTCACTGGAATCTCACTAGAATCTCACTGGAATCTCACTGGAATCTCACTGGAATCTCACCAGAATCTCACCGGAATCTCACTGGAATCTCACTAGAATCTCACTGGAATCTCACTGGAATCTCACAGGAATCTCACAGGAATCTCACTGGAATCTCACTGGAATCTCACTGGAATCTCACAGGAATCTCACTGGAATCTCACTAGAATCTCACTGGAATCTCACTGGAATCTCACTGGAATCTCACCAGAATCTCACCGGAATCTCACTGGAATCTCACCAGAATCTCACTGGAATCTCACAGGAATCTCATTGGAATCTCACTAGAATCTCACTAGAAGTTCACTGGAATATCACAGGAATCTCACTGGAATCTCACAGGAATCTCATTGGAATCTCACTGGAATCTCACTAGAAGTTCACTGGAATCTCACAGGAATCTCACTGGAATCTCACTAGAATCTCACTGAAATCTCATTGGAATCTCACAGGAATCTCACTAGAATCTCACTGGAATTTCACTGAAATCTCATTGGAATCTCACTAGAATCTCACTGGAATCTCACTAGAATTTCACTAGAATCTCACTGGAATCTCACTGGAATCTCACTGGAATCTCACTGGAATCTCACAGGAATCTCACAGGAATCTCACTGGAATCTCACTGGAATCTCACTAGAAGTTCACTGGAATCTCACTGGAATCTCACTGGAATATCACTGGAATCTCACAGGAATCTCACTGGAATCTCACTGGAATCTCACTAGAAGTTCACTGGGATCTCACTGGAATCCCACTGGAATCTCACTAGAATCTCACTGAAATCCCACTGGAATCTCACTAGAATCAACTGTATCGCTGCAGTCGAAGGCAGAATTTGTTCCTAAAATGTTGTTGGAAGCCACTGCACTAAAAGCCGGATGTAGCTATTGCATCTGTTGTTGTTGGTACTTCTTATTGAAGTTTTTGCTCTAAGAGCCAATTGTAGCAATTGTACCTGAATATTGTTGGTACCTCTATGTTTGCACTTGAAGTCAGTAAATTGTATGGCTGTACGTGGATGTTGTACACTAATCAAACAGTAGATCAAACAGAGCCATTTTGTGACTTGGCCATACAAAAATTGTATCAAGAAAAGTATGTGCAGCAACAAATTAGTGTTAAATAATTAAAAAATGTTGTATGTGTGGAAATAGTAGTACTGTAAAGTTGAATAACCCTGTGGCCGAGGATATACATGGATGACGGATGGAAACTGGCATTTTCTTTTAGATTATCAGGCAAAAAGTAGCTTTTGCTGTATTCTGACATATTTACAGTTTATATCGTGCATTCATAAAAAAAATCATGTTTGGTTGCACATGTTAAGAATGAGCACAAACAAAAAGCATGAAGAGAATTCAGGCAAACTGGCTTTTGGCTTTTGCAATTTGTAAAGTAAGCGCTAAACTTTGTGTCTCATGCAATGTTTTGGGGTTGAAGTTATTTTTGTTAACTTCAAATGTGGATGTTTTAGCCATTTTCATATGGAGATCCTTCTTATTTAAGGCGCACTGGGACAGGCTCCAGTCGCACACGACCCATAACGGGAACAAGCGGTAGAAAATGAATGAATGAATAAATGACTGAAATAATCTTCTTTTTAATGGCAATAAATTACACATATTGATCTAGGCCCGTGCAATTATTCAAATGTCAAGTACAACCATTATTACTGATCTAATCGATTGAAAAATGTGTGTAATCGAGTAATTATTGTTGTCGAGCAATGTAGTCTGCGTTAATCTACTTTCATTTCATCTGTTCATTCTCTTCATTTTAGGCACGCTGATAATCAACCTTCTCTCTCAGCAAACGTTTGAATAATTCTGATTTCAATTATGATTTGCACATAATTGAGCAGCCCTTGTGTCATGTATCGGGTGTGACACATGTATGGAATTATCACAAACTGTCAAATTTGGCTTAAAACAAGTGGGTCACTAGAGATTCATAAAGAAATGTTCAAATTCTGACTTTATGCACATTTTAACAGACTGTGAGTTTGTGAAATGGTCCAGAGTTTTAGTAATAAATGTGCCGCTCCTTTCCCCCTGCTGGCCACTCAGGCTAATAGCTCTGGCCTCTGTGCCTCCCATGGTCATTCATAAACCTGAACAGCTAAAACAAGTTCAAATACATTTCATCTGAGACAGTAATAGCTCATGTAAATTGATCAAAAAATCATTAATTTGTTATAGGCAAAAGTTTTCTCTCTCGACACTTCTTACACTCTTGAATTTAACACGATTTTGACGGAACTTAATGAAGGATTTGTTGATATCTAATTCTAAACCTGAATCATTAAAGTTTGAAGTTGTTTTCATAAGATGTTAAATATCAAAAATTCCATACAATTGCATTTTTATGCCAATTTAGTCATATCTAATTCGGTCTGTCCATTTTTCATATTGAAATGTCCCAGATATGTGCAATTTACACAATCTACACATAAAAGGCCTTATTTCTACCGTATTTTCCAGACTATAAATCGCACCTGTTTTCATAGTTTTGGCCGGGGTGCGACTTATACTTATATTTATACTTATATACTTATACTCCGGAGCGACTTATATGTGATATCATTTGTTATTTTCACATTTGCAAGCACATTTCATACTCCAGTGCAACTTATATATGTTTTTTTCTTCTCTATTATGCCTTTTTGGCTGGTGCGACTTATAGTTTGGAAAATACAGTATATAAAAACATGGCATGATGAAAGAATTGTAATTTTTTCCCCTCACATTTATGTAAGTACCACCTATTCACCTGCAGGGTCTCGCATTAAAGGTCGATCAAGTCAAATTTAGATCAAGTTGAAGACATGATTGAACAATAGTGGTTCAGGAAATAGAGCCATTTGAATCCATTACAATTAGCTTAGCATCAAAACTACTCATGAGCAGCAGCACTAGTATTAATGCAGTGTCATGTCGTCATCACGTTCAGTTTAGACTCTATTTACCACTTTTAGCTGAGACGGCACCCTCAGAACTACAGTAGTGCAATAAAACTCAAATGACTTAAGTGTCCCTTTTCCCTCACACAATGAGGCTGTGAAAGCCCCAGGCACAATGAGCTCACCATTACGCTTCTCTTACTTATTTGGAGGGGGGACACAACCATTTTTATTTCACATTCTCCGGCAAATCTACACCAGACGATCACATCTCGACTGGCGCGCCCCCACATTGTCAGAAATTACACTTTCAATTTACCACCAGCGAGCCCCACTGTACCGGCTCTTTTGTTGCTAACGCACAATTGAAAACACAATGACTTGGACGACAGACTGCGACTGCGGCTGATTGGCAACTTGAGACGTACTCGACAAGGGAGACGAGACCAGAGAAAATAAACACGGTTAAAGCGATATCTACGAAAGAGTCTAAACGTGCGTAAAAGAGCGCTACGTAACTTTTCTGGTCCTGCTTGTTGCCACGAATAGGATTTTAGCTTAGCGTGAAAATACATCTAATTTAATGAATGCCACATGGATGTTTAATGCCAGTTCATTCCATCTCAATCAGGTGACACCATAAATGTTGCATAATGCACCTTTAATCAGAAATGTATTGCCTTAAAGCTGCTTATTTCCCCCCAGAGAATACATTGTAAAGCTGCTGACACAATGAGATCGCTCAGCTTCGTCTGTCTCTACTAATAAAGTACTTTATCTCTCGTTAACCCAGAAGTAAGAGTCGTAATCAGCGCTGTGATTGATGATTAGTGCGATATGTGAACGTTGACAAGGGTTTGTGAGAGATTTAAATACTCACTTCCTCCTTTCACGGTTTGAAAATCAGGTACCAACACAAATAAAGCTCAGAGTGCATTGCATTGTGTTATTTATTCAGCATTTTATTGTTAATTGACATTTAGCTGAAAAATTAAGACCGACACATTGTCCACATGAGCTCCGTGATAGAGGAAAACACTGCCAGCTCAGTTCTTGTTGTCTTGGCCTATTAAAGGGGGCCAAATGCGGCCCTCAGACCAATTTTTGTTTTCGTTTTTACTGTAAAATTGGAAAAATTCTGCTATAATACCCCAAATAACACACATTTTGATGAGATACAGACCTAATATTAATGTTCCAAGCCTTATTAAAGGTGTGGAGGCTCATCAAAACGAATGATTCACTTCATTGTCGTATCATCTGTGGCCCTCCGCGCTGTATATGTTTCAAAATGCGGCCCTCAGTGAAAAAAGTTTGGACACCTCTGGCCTCAGTCATCAGAGATACTACACATTACTCCCCACAGTGGAAACATAGTCAGACTGGAATTCACATACAATCGCAATGTCTTCGGGTTCATGTCTCCGGTGCCAGGTCCTGTACAGATAGAAATAAACGTCTCCAGCCTTTCACAGTCAGTAAAGGAACGCATTTATTTCTATGAGCAAAAGTAATGAACATATCCTTAAAGTTCTGTACGTTTTTTTGTTATAATCCAACCTTGAACAGGATTTGGCAATATGGCTAAAGTGTCTGTGGCCCGGGACACAAAGGCAACGCCATTCAATCTGGTAAAACATCACGCTGTATTACCATCGCCTTCTGCCAAACTTTGTGCCATATCAACTTAAAACAGCGTATCATATTAACGCAATAATTAGTATGGATTGTATTTGAGATAACGGTTTCCCGGCTCCACGCCACAGGGCCTCGCTTTAACATCATCTGAAATGAGTTGGCCGGTGCGGTACCTTAGGGTTACACCAGGTAATCCGTCTTTCTAATTACCGCTGCGATACGTGCAAAGCGGAGAAAACATGGCACAGTCCAGAGGCTACTGTTTCTTTTATGGGTTTAATGTTGCAATTAAAGTTGTGGATATTAACTGATAGCTTGCCCGTGGCGGCGAGTCTTCTTCTTCAGCCCTTTGTAAAACATGAAATGAGTGAGGTCAACCACTTAAGAGAGGTAATTCAGTTATTTAGCCCTCACGAAACATTAGAACTTCATTGGATTTGTTCTAGAATGTACCCGTTTTTAATCAAATGCTGTGCTTACTTACATGTCGTCGTGCGGCGTTTAACCAAAGAGGTGTTTCAAGAGTCCAAAGCTGCGTTCTAAAAGAGATGTATTTGTCTGTGGGTGGATTTTAATATCATATAAGATCAATTATTTTAATCAGGGCTGAAGCGTGCGAGCTTGTGAACGTTTTCCTCCCCACCGCACTATTAATTACACTCAACTACCCAGTACTTCCACAGCACTTATCAGTCCACGGCCTAATCACACGCGTGCATTTCATTCTGCCACGCTGTTTTGTCTGCCATTGTCTACTGCACGGTGCGGCGTCGGTACAAACGGGAACGACGAGTCTGTACCGCGACCGTAACCATGATACACACTAGCGGAAGATGCAAGAGAGAGTTGTAAAAGTGTGAGGAAAAATCTAGAGGTGTAGTTGATTTAGTTCAGTGGTTAGGAATAATTTTTAATTTGTTTTTCACTCGATTCGTTTTTCACTGTTTCACTCGATTCGTTTTTCACTGGCGTTACAAAAATAAATTGAATTGAAAATTAGGATACAAAAAATCTTTTAAAAATTTCAAAAAAATAAAGAAAAAAATCTGCATGAAAGGATTTTATTCAGAATGTCGCACTCTTTTAAGACCATGTGACGGAATATGTTACAAAATAATAAAATAAAATAAAAATGGAATAACTGCATTAGAATATATTATATTCTAATGCAGTTATTCCGTTTTTGAACTGAATTTTAATCAATTTTTTAAGTGTGTCCCTGGATAAATTAATGGAAGTTGGACATCTGACTTAAAATTATAACCAAACTAAAAGACAATGAGTGAATACTGGACAGAACATGATTTAGTCACAAGAAAATACATAATTTAACATTTATTTCTAGACTTTTTGTGGAAAATAAATTGTAGTGAGCATCCATTTTTAGTAAATAATGAGAAACACTGATATAGTAAAATAGCACATAATGTCAAGCTCCGCGATGTGCTCCGTTCCATCTCTGACAATTTGCTGAATGTCCTTCCATCTCTCATCTCCATGTCACACTGTACTTTGGTGTACAACAAAATCTACAAAAATCCTCCTTTAATAAGATAGAAGTAAAATAGAAATGAGCAAACAATCTGTACAGAACAAATAAAAGTTGCTAGTTTGAATCCAAGTACGACTGTTTACAAAATCTGAAAATCTGTCAAAAATAATACACTCACTCCTTAATTTGATCTTGTTCGTATATTTCCTTTTGTTTTTGGAGATATTAAAAAGATTACAGAGCATGACGTGAGCGGTGGATAACTGCGTCGCCGTCTTTTCAGTCCCCAGCCAACGAGGACGCGGCTGAGCGGTTCCTCCCCCGGTCTATACAGAGCGCTCTTGTTCTTCGCTGTGACCGCGCGTTCAGAGCTTCACAGATGACTGGACATCCTCATCATTCCAGCGAACTAATCACCGACTGTTTGTGGGCCGATCAAATTAAACTGCAAGCCTGGGTGAGTTTGCAACAGGTGTTTTTCTCCCACTCTTAACAATGTACCACCCACTAGTAATAATGTGTTATGTCTTCACATAAACATAAACTAATTTGATATTATGACAGAGCGTCGTCTGTTGAACTGGGAAAAGATTCGCTTTCGGCCGACACGCATCTGAGAAATGGAACGGATGGAAAACAGGAAGGGAAAAAAATGGAAAGTCGGTAAAAAGCAACGGTAAAATCAAAGTAAAGCGAGGAAAACTGTAATCAGTGAAGAAGGGAAGATGGCAGTAGGGCTGAACGATGGTATTTCCATTATTAGGTCTTCACGTTTTTAATAAGTTTAGGATTTCTTACAGTCAGGACTCCCCACACTGTCCGACAGTTCACCCCTGCGTATCAGAGCCACTCCATCAGTCTTTTTAATCACATTTCTGCGTCGACTTTTAACACAAAATAGCTGCATTTTGATCTGTTGTGTTAGTATTTGTACTTATCTATGTTGTTTTTGGCGTTTAATGAGAATGTGAAGCACTTTGGGTTGTCAGTGTTGTTGTAAATGTGCTATAGAAATAAAGTCGACATTGCATTTTAAAATCGTATTGTTGCTCTATCGGCCGACCTGGAGTAGCAGGACGGGGCCCGCTCTCGAGGGCGACATTTTCAGAATTGTAACTGTCAGAAATGGCTGTTGTAATTAATAAGCATTTAATATTGTAATGCATTAATATACCTATCATTGTTATTGCATACTGGACACACACACACACACTCCAAGTTCTTGCTCTGTCTGCTCGTGTCTGTTTCTACTTCCCCCAACTCCAACCAACTTCTCTGTCTGGGTCAAGGGTCGCACCTCACGACCATATTAGGAAGTGGAAGGTACAGCCTGGTACGCCTGGTGCCATATTCGTTGTCCTGTGTGTGAGAAGCCCCCCAGATGAGGAACAGACCGGTCTGGGGGAACTTGAGGGACAGGCGTGTTTTAATCTGTTAGTTTTGTAATTGTAGGGAATAAATAATTTTATTTAAACAACCATATCTTGTCTTGTTATTCTCAGTATATTAGAACCTAACATGGCGAACAACATGACGAGAGAACCGCCTCGTGGATCAGGACAACGCTAAAGAGTGCAACAAGTTCAATCGTTGGACTGTAAATCGGGATGAGGGGGCATAACGACTTTCTCACGTCAGGGATACAGTTCTAGCCAGCAGTTGGCGCTGTCGTCCTACTGTTCCAAGACAACTGAGCATCATGGGACATTTCTGAGGAACATGCAAAGGTAGAACTCTAACGGCCTTTCAATCCTAAACTTGATAAAAAGTGGTATCGTGATTTGACCTCTATGACGATGGTAATATTGTCACGTGTGTCAGTATTTAGTAGTTTAACACAGCCACACCCACTGACTCCTCCTACAGGTCAGCCTACGAGTGACTGACAGGTGGATTCAACCAATCACAGTGAAGTTTGAATGCTCAGAGGAAATTTGCAGTCTTTATCTGGTCTCTATAAAATTGTGATATTCATTCATTCATTTTCTACCGCTTGTTCCCTTTTCGGGGTTGCAGGTGACTGGAGCCTATCCCAGTGACTTTGGGCCTTAGGCGGGGTACACGCTGGACAGTGGCCAGACATAGACATTACGGACACCATTCACTCTCACATTCGTTCACTAGGGCCAATTTAGAGTTGCCAATTTTGCTAACCGCCTTTGACACCGTGCACCCCAAAAATAATTGTGATATGTTCTTTGGCAAACACACTGTACAAAGGAACCTCCTGTATATCAGTGATCTACAGCCACAGGACGCGCTTTACACAATGTTTACTCATTACTTTACCTCGCCCAACCATTGACGTCAAACCTGTTTTCGTGCCGCTGAATTTATACTGTTTTCTCATCCGCGACACTTCCTAATGAAATCATATCTGCAAGTACTTAATATGATAATCCAAATTATGATCGATTGTTGGGGTGTGAATGCGCTCTGACTTTTGTAAACAAAAGTAGTTCAGCGCCGTTCAGGAGTCACTTCCCAAGCCTTCGGAGAAATAAAATGTTTTAATAGGCTCTTTTCCCGTTAATGATATTCCGGTGGCTCTTAACACACCATTGCACAGATATTGAAACCATTCATTGCTGTAATAGGGAATGGGAACCCACAGAGATCTCAATCTGAATGCTGTAGTCCTGATACTTCCCTGTGATAACACTTTCAACACCAGGAGCCATCATCTGTTCAGCAAATATGCCCATCCTATAGATGTCATTATAGCGGGTCGAATCTATAAACCAGGGGAAATGTAAAAATCCAAGCGTCCATGGATAATAAAGTTTCCTTGGGCTGTGCAGTTTTGTGTTTATACCAAGGATGTTTCATAATTCGGCCATGAACAAGAGCCTGGTTATGGAAGGTGGACCTCGGTCTCGTCCCTGGACATACGCATCTTTGCATTGGCGATTCTAAATGTACCTGTTTTCAGCAATGTAATATTGTTGTGATATTATTACTTTACTCTCAAAGTAAATTAAGTGGATTTCTGTTGTTGAATTGCACCACTGTGAGTAGTTTGTGGATCTTATTGAGATAAAACATTAAATTGCGGCTCAAATTCGTAGTCCGGCCCACGGACCTTAGCCCTCCAAAAATCTGGCCCAGGGACAATATAATAACTAGAGCATGAAATAAAAACTGTTAACCATAAACCAAAGTCCCTCAGAATAAATAACATTCTAGTTATTTGCATCGGTGCATTCTTTAGAGAAACTGTTCTGCACATTCTACCGAAGAAAATGTATTCTTGTATTCAAATGAACAAATACAACTTAGCCTCCATAAAAGCTGAAACAATAATACCAAGAAATATGAATTTGAACTAGGAAATTGCAACGGCTTCATTTATTTTAGGAATATATCAAAGTATAAGTCTTGCTCATCAATTAGACGGTTAGGGTTAGTGTTTTTTTTTACTTCAATGTTTCTGTTTTACTCTCAAATGAGAATGCTCCTGAATGTTTTCTGTGTGTGAATAGAACAAAAACACATCTAATCCCAATACGGAAATTATAATACAACATTTTTCTAAAACCGTTTCGCCCTAACCTCAATTGCAAAGGTAATAATGAAACCAAACAAGATAATCACCTTAACAAATATAAAGCTTGCAACAGTGATAGGACAGCAAATTCAGAGGGCCATTTTAGCGTAAAGCAACATGGGAAATGTGATCATTAACTAATGATCGACCGATAGTGCTGGTAATAAAAACAGAGCTTAGTGTCTGAGAGGTTGCGGTGAGGGCCGATCTATGGCTGTAGTGCTGGTCTTATCTGGTGATGCGATGCTGTGTATGAAGTCAGCAGAAGCCTTCCCCTGAGCCATGCGCTCCGTCCAAAATGGCAGTTAAAGCCGCAACGAGCCAGAGGTGCAAACTGCTCCCATCGGGCGTTATTGAATACACTGTCCGTGGCGTTAAGTAAAAGGCTTTATTCTGATCGATAGACAACACATTAACCTTTAGCTCTTCAACACAACAGGATCAATACGCCCCTGTGTTAACTCACTCCAGCAGGCGGCGGCCATGTTGTCGTGGGCCGTCCCGACGCCTCACCGGCTCATTCAGCTGTTTATCCACAGATGGCATCGGGGTCATGAACGCACCGTGATTTCAAACCGGTCGGACTCTTTACATTGATCCAGCGATGATATGTGTCACTGCTCTGCCAACCGGCCAATGGCGTGGAGGACGTTTGTTTCACTTGTTTGAGCTTCTGGAGTTCAAGCTGACTGTGACGTTGGAAAGATTCACCAAGAAACAAGAGAAGATGACCTTTTAATGCGTTATTCTAAGATGTGTGAAGTACTTTTGACACCGAAGCGTTCCGATGTGTGTGAATGAAATGGAAAAGCAAAGGAAAAGCAACCACTTTTGGACGATGTGGTTGGTGAGTGACAGTCTCGTTACGTGCGTCAATTTCTTTTATATTTATTATTTTCGAATTTTTTGAGGGGTTCATTATGGTCTAAAATGTTTATTCACATTTCAAGTAAGAATAAAGTCTCAAAGCCACAATATGTTCCAGTCTGTGTGAGTTTGTACATATCCAGGCCTGTACCTGGGTGTGTTTGAGTGGCAGCAGCACAGAGCCAGCACATTTCGTCAGTTTAAAATTACGCTGCACAGCCAATAGTGACAATGTGTGTTATAATATCATGTTGTTAGGTTTATGTTTTGTTTACTGGATCCCTCTAGAGAAATTGTTTCGCAAAGCTTGTGTTTTACTGCGGACAATTGGATAAAAAAATAGAAAGTGGAGTCCCCAAAGTGAACATTTTCTAAGATGTAATATTATTATTACACATTATTAGCTTCAGTATGCTAAAAACAGTCTTAATGCTCCTGGATCGGTTTAAATTGTGACTGTGAAAGTAATTTGTTTTAATTTTAATAATACATTTATGAAACCCGGTCAGGCCATAATTTAATCGACAATTGACAAATGTTTCCTCACATTCAACCTTTAAGAAGAGACCCACTACATCTAAGAAGAAGATTGGTTTACTTCCCCGGTCAGTGGTCACAATGTTACGCCTGATCGCTGCATGAACGCCAATGTGATTCCAAAGACTATATTTTAGCTGGTTATGGTCCATAGTTTTCTGCAGACTGCTTCCCTTCTCTCCTTATGTCCCGGGCCAAATCTTGACGTGTCATCGCATCAGTTAATTTCACACTTGGCTTGATGCTTTGTGATGGGACGGGAAGCCATATTGCTAAGGTCCTGCGCAGTCAGCCCAATCATCTCCCTCCTTGAATATGAAGTGGATGAGTATGTAAAATATATAGTGGCTGGAATTAGCCGAGCCTGCTGTCGGAGTTCATTGTGCAATCTGCTTTAGCCAAGGTAGATAAGGAAAGGGCATGGTATGCAGCAGTGGAGGAGGCAGGGGTAATTTCTTCATCAGGAATTAATGAGTACAGAGGACATCATTTTCTTGACCTTGTGCGAGAAGACTGAACGATTTGGAGTTTAAAGCTACAGACGCAAAGGATGCCAACGTGTTTTCTATGTTAACCCTATGTGGAGGTGTGTTGACACAGGTTAGGCGTGTGGCGCGAGGTATTTTTTGTGTTTCGGGCAAATCGAACGGCTTGAAAAAGGCGATCGGGCGTCAAAGCATCAGCAACATGTGTGAGCAATGGACTAAGCTCAGAGCGATCAACGTGAACACAACGTTCAACATGCGACTGGCCTACATTAGTGTTTAATAATCTTCAGACAAAACCCCCTTCGAGGTCCAAGTCCGTCAGCGAAACCCAGAGCTGTAAAATATCACTATGTGCAACGATAGAAAATGTCTCCATAAAAGTTGAATAGGCATTCTGTTTGCCCTCTTTGCTTTATTATCATGAGGATCATTGGCTCGAGCCATTCCATGGAATGTGACGAGTCTTTGTTCTTGCCATGGTTTCTTATTATTATTCTTTCATGGTCATTCTTCCACAACTCGGGCATTTTTGACCCCCTAACATTGATGAATGTCACACATGGGACATGGACACGATCGGCTCGGCCTGAACTCCAATAAAATGGAGGTTGCGAGAACGACCGTCGCAACAGTGGCGACTAGTTCAAAAAAGAAAAAACATGAAACTCTTAATCTTTGGCCTAGGCACATGAGACTTGGGACAGTGATAGAGCTACCTTTGACCTCTGACCTTTGACGAGTAAAACACACCTACCTTTGACGAGTAAAACACACCGATAAACAGGAAGTCAGCCATGTCGAATGGCGCCGCCACGTTTGACTTGTTTTTTCAAAATCGTACTTGTCCTAGGTTTTTTTGTCCGATCGAGCTCAAAACAACACTTTTTCTATCTAGAGACTTTGAAATTCAATTTTTTTTTTTTTTTAATGTATATTCCTTACGGCCTCCGCGTGACACGCCCTCAAAAAAGGCTTAATTTCCTGTTTTTCAGGGACAAGTCACGCCTATTGGAATTGATCTACGAAGCTCATATTTCACTCACTAATGTGTTTTTATGGTCTGAGTGGAAATAATAAATACCCATGTAACAAATTGACTCTATAGCGCCCCCTACCCATTGTGTGAAAAACTCAACATTGTCTGATTTGTTTGAAACTCATGGTTTATATTCTCCTCGAGACGCCATGAAAAAAGTGCATTGCAGATATTGTGTATTTTCACAATTGACCAGCAGGGGCACAATGAATGCCTTCACTTCCTCTTCCGCTTTTATTTTGATGGAACATTTCCTCTCGTGTCGTAGTCTTAGCATTAGCGTTAGCATCAGCATTAGCGGCAAGTCTCTGTTGCTAGGTGACGGAGGTACAGGGAGGAGGGGGTTTAAAGAATAAAGTCTAAAGAATAAAGTGTCGGGCAATCGCGATCAAAACACTACGAAACGTCTAAGGAATAAAGTCTGGCGGTAATGCAACACTCGGATGCCAACCGCCATAAAACAACAACAACAACAACAACAAAACACGGTTGCGCGGGAAGGCGGTCCCGTGGGTGGCGAGCGCCATCATCGCCGCTACAGCGACTTCAATTGTATTTGCTACTGCTATTTTTTGCACTCTATCCGACTAAAATGTAAATTGTGTTTAAATATTCAGTCAAAGTGAACCAATCTTTTTATTCATGCCTTATTGTGAAAGTTTTTATTCACTGACAAAAGCAATAAACCTTTTTCTGATTCTGATTTAGCTCCTGTTCTGCCACTGCCTTTCACACCCGCTCTAACTCCAGCTTTAGGTCTCTCTCTCTCTGTAAAAGTTGTGTTATTACCTCTACCTATGCCATATTTGCTGTCCATTGTCAGGAAGAAACATTATAAAGTGTGTTTATTTATTTGGTGGGGACAATGTTTGTTAATGAATAATCATGACGTACAGGCTCATTTTCACCTGTTGCCCCGAATTCACTCCAACAACACACTCTCTTTCATACACCAGCAGACTATTGTACAAGTTTTAGACGGTAGGGGAATCTGGAGTCACAAAAATGGTCAAAAAACTGGCACATTTTTTATTAAAATCTGAAGTATAATCATATTTTCTTCAAATTATTTGCACATTAAACAGCAACGTTCACTATAGAATTCTAAACTTGTGTTGGTGTGATGACCAGACTCAATCATCTGTTTTTGTTGTGGTTGTTTTTGTGGTTGTGTTGCTTTTAATGGCGGATGGCCACATGAAAAAGTGCATTTACCACCACGTGCTGTAGTTGTACGTCTTCTGTGGTTGTACGTATGTAAGAATGTGTTTTACGCTATACCCGGGAAAAAAAAGAAGAAAGAGAGAGAAAAAGAAAGAGAGCCAAAGAGAGAAAGAGAGAAAGAGCGCACGTCTTCCGTACTTCTTCTTCTTCCGTATATCTTCAAAGCATGTGTTCCATTTGGTGTTGCTTTATGACATTTTCATTAGTACGATATCATATAGCCCTACACTCGGCTTAAAGGAATAATAGAGGATTTTTTGCAGATTTGAGTCTGGCGGTAATGTAACACTTGGACACCAACCGCCAGAAAACACCAAAGAAGAAGAAGAAGAACTCAAGCGACTGTTAGTTTCTTTTTTTTAAAGAAACTAACAGTCCCTAACACCCTAACATCCTCCTGTTCTTTCCGAGAGGCCGCCTGTCATCAAACCTCGTGCCCCACTGCTACACGTGCGTTTGTTTATTAGTGGATCGCATCTCATCTCTCGTCTCCGCAGATTTCCGTCTCTTCTGAGCAGCAGTATTTCTCAGTCATCATTTTTATACTTTACACTGAAGGAACTCGCTATAACACAAACCGGCATCTCAACCACGCATGCGCAGCCAGGGAAACGTGCTGCTATCCTGGGAACGAGCCAGAGCGAGCCAGAACATGCCAAAGAGAGCCTGCAGGTGTGCAGTGGCACGCAGGGAATGACTGACATGTGGGAGAACTACTCGGCTGTCCACGCCACGAGGAAATGAGACTCAGATTTGGTGCCAAAAATCCTGCTTTGTGAGTGTTTTGTGTAGGAACAATGGACCCAAGCTCATTATCATACGCGTTTGACCTCTTATCCAAAATTGGCTACAGTTTGAGTGAGTATGAAAAGAATGCTCTGAGCACTTCACTTATGGTTCTGAAGAAAAACTATATTTTTAATAGGGTGTTATTTTTGGGTAAAATATTAGGACTACAAAGAGACTATTTCATTGCTCTAGGACGAGGAATAGATGAGATGCAGAACCAGAAGTTTTTGTACAGCCTCAACTGCACGGACTGGTACCTTCTGCCTCCTACCACTGACTCTATGATCCAGAAGGTGTCCAAAGTTACCAGTGGTTGCTTCATTGGTGACCCTGCATATGTTTATGAGCATATTGAAATGAGGAGAAAAGGTAAAAGGTCTGTGGAGAAGATATGCCATAAGGAGACAGAGGAAAACAGACTGGTAGTGACAGTTTATCAAATCAATAAGGAAGTGTCTGTGGTTCCAAGAGGCGCTTTTATCAAAGGTCCACAAGGGCTGGTGCAAATAAACCACGGCTTTAGAGGCCTTTCTTTTGCAGAAGCTGGAAAACTGGAAAATTACCAGCATTTCACTAAGCAAAAGACAAAGAAGAAGAGACCTAACCAAGAAATGGGTGATAATAACCATGTCCCGGTAATAGACTTCATGGACCTCCTCAGTGATGATATTCCCCAAGGCTCATGGCATTTGCAGTTTGAATGTACGAGATGTGTGATCCGGAGTCACCTCTGGCCCGGGCTGACCTTTTACCACATCCCAAATACACCGGAGTATGGATACATCTACATCGGAGACGGGAAAAGGAACGTGAGCCTGCCTTTTATGCTCTAAAGAATTCTGCAGGACGAGTCAAATACAGTGGATACAAAATTATCAACAAAATTTGGACAAAAAATCTGTAATGATTTATCTCGGTCTTGTGAAGGCACCATTCCCCCCTTTGAAGCCCCTAGATCACTTGACCCTGGAGAGAACAAAACTGGAAGCTGAGACAGAAAACTTTGTAGGATTTTCAAAACATCAGCAACAATGAGATATTACAAACTCCTGTAACAAGAGTTCTGATTGGCAGTATGTGAGCTGCACCACAGAGAGAAGTAAATGCTGCTATTCACCAGTCTGTGCTGAGTATTGAAGAGAGAAGAGAGAGGCTACGTAAGTATGTTGGAGACAGAAGAACAGACAAGGATTCCCTCAGAGTGGTTTGCAAACAGAGCTACAATTTCAGTCAGTCTTCAGTCTTATCAAAGTACTTCCATTAATACTTCCTTTAATCAACACAAATCTGCCATCTTTATCATTGTGTTCAAAGGCCATTCTGTTTGAAATCAATATGGCCCTCTTTTGTTTGCCTTTGTATGAGGAATAGTGAAGTATGTTATAAGCAAATGTTGTCAATTTGTTATGTTCCAAGACGTTTAAATGGGTTTCTTGTATATCTTCTTTTTTTTCTTCTCATTTTTGTCAATATCTTTGACCACTTAATTGGACCAGTATGCCAGTAACATTAAAATATTGTATTAAATATGTTGAAATCATTCTTCTAATTCTACTTTTGTTACACAGCTCTCTCATAGGAACCACAACAACTGAAACTGCAAAACTGCAAAAAAAAAAAAGAGCTCACGACCTCCCGTTACAGTTGATATAAAGTTTTAGCCAGGGCATTTACAAACCAGAATTGGAACACACTGGCCCACAATGGGCCAATACTCACATGTCTCCAGTACAGTCCAGGTACCTCTCATTGAAATGAAGAAAATAAAGTGAGAAAATGTCAGACCAGATCCTGCATTGAAAAGACAAATGCTAATGCCTTTTCTACTGAACTGAATCTTTTTATTGTTTGTCACTTATAATAAAGTATAATAGGTCTTACTAACATGAGCTTTAGAACCAGAGCGGAGAGCAGCTTCTTTTAGAGGTTTGTGCATGCGCCCTGAGGACAACACAGCCTCAAATCACGCTGAATAAACCTGTATGAAAACCAGATAAGTCAACAGATTGTGATCCTGTGCCCATGTGCAGCAAGAAGATGGCAACGCAGCAAACTTTCAACAAGTGACTTAAAAATAACAGCTTTTTAATACAGTTTGAACCAGAAAAAGGTTGAAATTTGGTTTATTCTTCTATTCTCGATGTTTATTCTTCTATTCTCTAGTTTTGTCTTTGTTATAAAATGGTCATTTTGTGTGCGTTTTAGAGTCTGTATCGTCCACGCAACTATCACTAGAATTCCAACTAATCTTTTTATAAATGTGTCGCATCGTGAAACAAAACTGTTAAAGACGAAGCAGAACGTTGCGCTTTAGCACGTCCGCACTGAGCCGCCATCATCCCGGAAGTAATTTTGTTTGTCTGACTCTTCAATCCTCCCTCAGAATCCTCAATGTAGCAAACAAGAGGATTTTTTACATAATGGATTGAGCCCACAGTAACTTTTCAAATCTTTCTGCACTGAGTTAGTTAGTTCATTGCCTCATTGAACAAATATTCACAATATGGTAAAAGCTGGAACTTTAATATTCAAAGCACCACAGACACAGAGCTTTGGCACCACACGACTCACAGTAACACAAAGCAGAATGTCGGGCATAGGCCGGGCCAGATCACTGCAGCAGCAGAGCCGCTCTTCCTGGTCCGTGTGCACGATACAGCTGTAGTGTAGCTCGTCTCCCACGTGTCAAAAACACAGTCCGACTATAGCACCGGCAAACAGGCCCAGAACACCTGCATGGCCCCCTCTGCTGCTGGCTGGGCAGCATGTGATGTGGGGCCGGGGGAGAGAGCATGGACAGGAATGTGCGGTGGTGAATGAAAATAATTACTTTGAAAAAAAATGAAATAATGATACAATGAATGTAAAGTTTAAATTAAAAACTCAATGCCGTAGAGTTCCGCGCTTGTTCGTGCACACGTACAGTTGAAAAGAGTGGGTTTATTACATAAAAGTGAACAAAGCCAAACACAAATACAGAGAAATTTGCCAAATAGGAAGAGAGTATTAGAAATGACTTCCACACTTATGGAGCATAAACATAAGTGCAAACTCAGATCAATGAGATTCCATTACCAACAGTCTCATTCCCAGCGCTGAATTGGAAATGGGCTGGAGATGGATCGTGTCATTACCAATTCCAGCCGATCTGTGAGAGCTCAGATGATTGTGTGTGTGTGTGCGTGTGTGCGTGTGTGTGTCTGTGTCTATCTCCCTCTGCAGCCAATGAAAAGGTTTTTAGTGACAAAGGAAGGTGAGCTGGAGTTCACCCAATAGTACTACTAGCCTCAGTGCATGTTGTATTTTAGATTATTTCGTTTTTTTAGGTGTTTGCATGTTTACATTGGTTTGCCTTTGGGTGAACAGATTGCATAACATCAATAACTTTATCAATTATTTCACGACACATCCTTGAAGAAATATCTACCCTATGCACTGGTCGGGCGGGGCTCATTTGGACTGAGGAGTCAGATTTTCTGCTAAATCTGTGGCATGTTCAAATACTTGTTTAGGACGATATTTAGAAGAAGAAATGCAGAGGACATATTTTGGGGACAATAAAGCCCAGGTAAATGTGAACAAGGAATTCAATATAAGACAACACTTTGCAGAGTGTTGATAATGGAATATGTTTTGAGGTTGTCAGTCAGATTTTTTGTCAGTGGGAGAAACACCGATCTACAATGACTTTTCATCTTATGTCAGATGAAAAACCTGTTCAGAATCACATCCATATCAGTTATAGTTTAAAGCACTAAAAAGAGCTAAAGATGACTTGTCCGCTTGTGCAAAGATGTCAAATGAAATGATATTTCACTTAAGGGCACACCATACTGTGAACATTCACACTGTTTAACTTAGATCTATATTATAAGAGGACAAAGTTATTACTGGACAGAAATCAGAGCAATTTGCAAATGGCCACCAAAGGCAGTACAGTACACTGAAAGAAAGAGTAGAAAAAGCTTCAGTTGTAGTCATCTGGACTCAGTTAGAAAAAATAATATTAATTAATTATATTTTTTCTAACTGAGTCCAGATGACTACAACTGAAGCTTTTTCTACTATGGAACACGCCTGGACGAATGAGGGATTACACCGACACTGAAAGAAAGAGTTTAGTTTGAACATCTGTTGTCATGATAGTAACATTTAAAACTCAATGTTGATATTATGGCAAAGGCTCAACATAGAATACACAATTATAGTTTATTAACAGTTGCATATGGTCTTAACCCTTGTGCTACTCTTCATCCAAAAACATCCTGGCCTAAGTCATGTTCAAAGAAGTCACATTTTAAACTATTTTTATTGAACAATTCACTTCTCCTTCAGGAATACAGCCTAGACGCCCTAGTTTCTCACCCCCTATAATATATTCACCTTCACTTAAGTTCAGCCAGTGAACTGTGAGCTTCAAACCTTTTGTAACCGGCTTTGTGAAAACAGGTCCAATATAAAGATGAAATGTTGGAAAGCACCCACTTTGAACGCACCTCTTTAATTATGACAACACCTGCTCACCCAGCACAAACACAAATCATCTGATAGGAGCCGGGGCCCCTCCTCTTCCATGTCTGTCCCGACCAAAACGGCTACAGTCAGTAATAAGCGAGATGTGACACGCTGAGGAAACAGTCAACAACTGTGCGACGGCAGCTGGCGACCCCACCACACTGTACACAGATGTACACAGATGTACACAGATGTACACAGATGTACACAGATCAGGCTAATGTCTTATTAATATGGAAAATAATCGACTCCAGCAAATAATTTGAATCCCGGTCACAATACGCTAGTTTCATTTTTATTTAAAGTGTCTGTGTACAAAATGCCTGGAGAGCACGCTTAATTAAAAACTAATCAACGCTTTATTTAAAATCAAAGCCCTAATTGTGCACAAATCCAGCGAGAGGAAAGGTAAAGCAAAATATATTTACAGGTAAATGCAGGAGTGAAGGTATTGTTGGTCGCTTTGTTGTTTGTGTTTGACCGGCCACAGTTCACACTTTGGCCTTGGTGGGTGGTCTTAAAGAGTTTTCTACATCGAAACAATGAATGTCGTTTAGTCGATTAACCAGTCAATGGTTTCTTAGTTGACCATTTTTGTGGCGGATTTACCTGGGCCACAGCACAAAGGACAAAGCATGGCGTGAGTTAGCTCGAAATGTCGGGAGCGACTGGACAGTTTGATGAGTCTTTTCACTTATAAAGATGCTGTTAACTCGTACTTCTCTGTATTTAAGATAAGATAAGATAATCCTTTATTGTCCCACATGGGGAAATTTCATTGGTGCAACGCAGGTAGATACAGAGGTAGATACAGAAGAACAGATCACTTATAGGAAGTCTGAAAAACACTTTCAGTAGAAGATCTCCTATAAATAAAAACTCAAGATCCAATGCAATCTCAAAGCAAATGCAGAGGATACATTTCCCCACATTAATCTCAAAATTTGGAGAGTTTTGTCAGTACCTTCGACCTCTATAGTCGACCAAGAATATATTTTGTCGACTACAGCCCCGGTAGTGATAAGGGACAACGTAGGCCAATGTAGGCCTAAATATTATATCTATTAAACTCAGATACCGTATTTTCCGGACTATAAGTCTCCATCTATTTCCTCATTAGGTTGATATTGATGTTTTTAGAAAACAGTTTACATGAATTACAATTTCCAGAAAGGTAAGTAATGGGCAACAGTAGGTCTTGACCCAGAAATTTCCAGAACTGTGTTGCAACTAGAGGATATATATAGTCTACGCGCTTTTTTTCATAGTTTTGGCCGGGGTGTGACTTATATTTATATACTAATACTATACTAAGCGACGTATATGTGATATTATTTGTTATATACACACTTACAACCGCATTTCATACTTCATATGTTTGTATGTTTTTTTCTTCTCTATTATGCATTTTTTGGCTGGTGCAACTTATACTCCGGTGCGACTTATCGTCCGGAAAATACGGTAGTTCACTAGCAAGGACCACGCCACAACAATGAAATACGAAAGAATGTTTATTGATAATAGTGATGATGGATCGATGGATCGATGGATCGATGGATCGATGGATCGATGATGGATCGATGATGGATGGATGATGGATCGATCGATGGATCGATGATGGCTGGGTAGAGACTCAGGATGGGGGCTCTGTCTCGATTAATCAGCCCAGCACATTCAGAACCCCCCCTCCATAGATGGTGATGTGTTAAGGTGAAGATGATAGAGACATGGGGTGGGAGGGTGGGGTTGAGAGAGCAGAGATATCCTGGGTTCGGCATGTGCATATATAGGCATTCTGGGTAATTAGAGGCGTGGTTAAAGAGTGGAGGTGTGGTTGCTGGAAAAGTAAGAGGTTGAGGCGTGGTCCTGCGCCCGAACTCAAGTTAACAAATAACCTCGTCAACTACATTTAGGTCAATATAACCTTAATGCTAAATTTGCGTGATAGACTTAAAGAATGTATGGTTTGCTTCGTTTTTGATTATTTATTACCAGTGAGAACCTTATATGCCCAAAACTTAGCATTTACCCCTGAACTCAAGTCAAATTTTAGTGTCACAAAATTATTGGGAGTAAAAAAAAAAACGTGATTAAACCATTATTCAAAATAACTGGGAAAAGTTATGTGAAATCTCTCATTTTCTTCCATTCCCTAATGTTGTCAAACACTTTCTGACAAAAAACTGACAGATAAAAAAGTACTTCACATTTAGCTGTATTTTTCAGTATTGATTTAATAAAAAAAGACATATTTTTTCTTCAAAACCGGTCACAACTATCATTTTCAAGTTCTTGCGATTATATTTCGACCAGATTATGGATAAACCTAATAACCTCAATCTCATCCCATACTTTGGAGGATGTATGGTCCCATTCAAAATCATTTTATTAATACAGCGCCACAATGTTAACCACTCTGCCACCAACAACCCAGACACGGCAGCAAAGAGTGACGCAGAATTAATGGCCGGAGTGAGTTTGGACAGCGGCGATTAGACCAGCTACAGACAGAGGTGCTTTGATGAGCAGCGCAGCCTGTATTTATGATTAAAAATGGGCCGCTTTTCCCTGCCAATAAGCTCTTATCTGTGCTGCATGCATATAAGTCTGATAGGGCCTCCAGCCAAAGTGAAAGATAACACAAAATAATTAGCTAACATTCAGCTCTCAGCAGATACACATTTTATACTAAAGGAAGGAAAATACATTCGAGGGGGAGATAGGCGGAGGAGCTATTCCGACCCAACTCTTTTTGTTTATTTATTTATGCTTTTGTCGGTCATATTATTTGCAGTGGGCGTGTGCATAATGGCGCGCCGATAAGCAAATACTGAAGACATTCTGCAGCTTCTGCCGTTCAATCTAAAACAGATGTGGTTTGTGTTTACTTTCCAAATGGTACAAGGAAATGGAAATGACAAAAATACCAAGGCCTTTTTTCTCTAAAAACAAGACAACCACAACAAAACTTTATACCAGTACTTCTAAGACAGCGGCGGATGAATGCGTATTTGTGTATTATATTTAACAGGGACGTATAAAACAATGAACAAAACACAGACATGTAGTAATCAGTGCAGGTATCACAGTGTTTAAAGCCTATGAGGGCTCAACAAATGCAATATTGACTTAGTATGTACTTGGTGGAGAGCGCAGTATCGGACAGAAGATTGTATTTGCAGTAGTATCGGTGCATCTTTTGTGTTTAAGCTGATTTTAATATAATAATGTTAATTTGTATGTATTTATATTTTTATATTTATGATAATAATGAGAATGATAAAAAAAAAAATTGCCTGGAATGCTCCACAGAATGCCATTAAATGTATCTAAGTCTTATTCATGTATTGAATCGTGTGTTTGCGTTTTATTGCAAAAAAGACAAACAAACACCCTGAAAACCAGGTTGGGATTATGCTCACTGCACCACAGATCTAATATGTAACATGGCCTAGTGGCGTCACCATGGAGACTGAAATGTTTACTGAGAAACCTTCTAGACAAATCAATAACCTAATTTAATAATAATAACATGAATATGGTGGAAGTTACATATTGCACCTTTAATGCTAATACTATACTTCAACTACTTCCATTATTACTACGGTGATAGTAATCCAGCGGCAGGTCGAGACTTGTATTTAAACATACATTCCTGTTAAAGCCCATTCCCGTCTAGTGTCTTTTAATTGTAATTTTCCAAAATAAAAGAAAGTCACAGGCAAAGCTACTGTACTTATAAAATGTGGATTTATTTGGTATACAAAAAAGAATAGTTGATTTCAAATGGCTGTAGCAAAGACAGAATTCATAGCAGACAGTTCTGGGTCCAAGTTGTGCTTATAATTGTGTCAATGTGCACAAATGAACCCAAAGGTGCCACATGCAATAAAGACAAACACATTTTTTCAAGTCAAGTTTATGTCAAATGAATAAATAGTACATTTGCCTAAATATTATGAACTAGGACTTGGTGACTTAACACGTTATCCCTCCATTTCATTCAGGCGCTAATATGTAAATGGTGCTAATTAGCATAAGAACTAACTGCCACAATGTGCACAGCAGTGTAATCATTTAAACTACAGCATAATGTGATATTTCTGCACTTCTTTTTGTCAATATTGCCCTTATTCATGATAAAAAAAAACTTTGACAAACAGAGGTGGGTGATACAAACAGATAATATTGCAATCTATGTTTTGGAGATGTCCTAAATGAGAATATATGAACGTGTCCCTCCCCTTTATAGTGTGGTTGCCATTTCAACATTCAAACCTGGTTACATTCCACATTTTGACATGGGGATTATTTCAGGTCTTTCGATTTGAGAGCTTCAGAGTAATCACGAGCGCAGTAAGAAAAGCCAACTCAAACCAGTGCCTTTTTCTGTTGTTGCTCTGCCAAATGGATAATGTCAGCAGCGAGCCTCAAAAGGCAGATGGACCAAATGGCCTATAATCTTCAACAAAACATCTCAAACTAAGGGAATGATTCATAGCAGTATTGCCATAGACAGAAACTACATTGATTGAGTAAACGCGGTCCCTGAACGAATGAAAGAGCGATCGGAGGCGAGATTCCTTGAGCACAGTGTGTCCATAATTGGATTAGAAGGCTGGTTGCAGCAGACAGAAAAGACAAGATGGAGTAAGGAGCTTTTGCCATTTATTCTCTATTGTGTGGTTGGGGGTGATTATGTCTAATCAATGCTGGCAAGTTTCAATGCTCTGCCAGAAAAATCCCTCCATTTCTATTTACTACAACTCACAGCAAGACGATCAACAGAGCTTCAGTGTGACATGAGCAGAGCAGAAATGGAGCGTTTGAGTCAAGGTAAAGGCTGACTTTTCTACTGGAATGGTGATGTTATTGCTTTGTCTAGAATGTTCCACAGTATGGCATTAAATGTACATGGAGAAAAGTTACAGGAGTTTGTGATTCAAGATGTTTTTAGCCATAACAACACTAAAGATTAGCGTGGAGATGAGCAGGTGACAGGGCGATATTAGGTTCAGGTTGCCTTTTGTTTTTTTTGTTTTTTTGCACAGTTTTGAGAGTCCTGATCAAACTCACCTCATTAATCCCTATTCTAGACAAATAAATACATCAAAAAGTAGAATTAAGTTCAATGTTCAGAGTTCAAGTGCAAAATGGTTCGAACAATACAAAGTTAACACGCTAGGACTAAGGAACTCACCTGCATAAAGGGTCAGACAGTGGAGTGTGTAGATCATTATAAATATCTTGGGACTATCATCGATAAGAAACTAAACTTTGAGGCAAACTGTGAAGCTGTGTACAAGGAAACTGTCCTCCTTCCACATAGACAGAAAGATGCTCACCATGTTCTACCGCTGCTTTATTGAATCGGTCTTCTCCTTCAGCCTGGTGTCTTGGTTTAGCCACCCTACCCCTAAAAAATAAGAACCCCCTCAACCAAATTGTGAGGTGGGCTAGTAGGCTGATTGGAGAGCCACAGCTGAACCCAGAATCCCTCCTCACTAGGCAGCTACAGAGGCTAGTCCATCTTAGAAGACGGATCCCATCCACTAAATGGTGAATTTCAGCTTCTTCCATCAGGCGCAGATACATAATGCAGATATATAATGCAGATATATAATGCAGATATATAATGCAGATATATAATGCAGGTACATAATGCAGGTACATAATGCAGATATATAATGCAGATATATAATGCAGATATATAATGCAGATATATAATGCAGATATATAATGCAGATATATAATGCAGATATATAATGCAGATATATAATGCAGATATATAATGCAGATATATAATGCAGATATATAATGCAGATATATAATGCAGATATATAATGCAGATATATAATGCAGATATATAATGCAGGTACATAATGCAGGTACATAATGCAGATATATAATGCAGATATATAATGCAGATATATAATGCAGATATATAATGCAGATATATAATGCAGATATATAATGCAGATATATAATGCAGGTACATAATGCAGATATATAATGCAGATATATAATGCAGATATATAATGCAGATACATAATGCAGATATATAATGCAGATATATAATGCAGGTACATAATGCAGATATATAATGCAGATATATAATGCAGATATATAATGCAGATATATAATGCAGGTACATAATGCAGATATATAATGCAGATATATAATGCAGATATATAATGCAGGTACATAATGCAGATATATAATGCAGATATATAATGCAGATATATAATGCAGGTACATAATGCAGATATATAATGCAGATATATAATGCAGATATATAATGCAGATATATAATGCAGATATATAATGCAGGTACATAATGCAGATATATAATGCAGATATATAATGCAGGTACATAATGCAGATATATAATGCAGATATATAATGCAGATATATAATGCAGATACATAATGCAGATATATAATGCAGATACATAATGCAGATATATAATGCAGATACATAATGCAGATATATAATGCAGATATATAATGCAGATATATAATGCAGATACATAATGCAGATATATAATGCAGATATATAATGCAGATATATAATGCAGATATATAATGCAGGTACATAATGCAGATATATAATGCAGGTACATAATGCAGATATATAATGCAGATATATAATGCAGATATATAATGCAGGTACATAATGCAGATATATAATGCAGATATATAATGCAGATATATAATGCAGATACATAATGCAGATATATAATGCAGGTACATAATGCAGATATATAATGCAGATATATAATGCAGATATATAATGCAGATACATAATGCAGATATATAATGCAGGTACATAATGCAGATATATAATGCAGGTACATAATGCAGATATATAATGCAGATACATAATGCAGATATATAATGCAGATACATAATGCAGATATATAATGCCTGTATGCAAAACTAAGAGACACAGGGGCAGTTTTGTTCCCTCAGCTATTAAAATACGGCCTTCTTAACCTATTTATTTATTCATTCTGGATTTTTTTTTTTTTAATCTATGATGGCTTTTACTCTGTATTTTATCCGCTGTATTTTGACACTATTAACTGTTTTGTATACTTGTTATCCATGTCTCTATGTCTGGAGCACTAGTCGTCTCTGTTATGTCACTGTCCGTCTTCTGTCAGTGTCATTATGTTGTACATACATACATACATACATGTTGTCTGTGTGTGTGAAGCAGCCCACTCTTTTTTACCTGCAACCAAATCTACCCTCGGGTACAAATAAAGTGACCTTACCTTACCTTACCTTATTTAAGTTAAAATAATGAATAAGGAGCCTGCACGATGCAAAATAAAATAAATGCATTTCAAAAACACAGATAATTTACATTTTGTTCATCAAGTTGTCTTAAAACAATTTGTTTTGGATTCAGGGACAAAAAAACCTTTGTCCAGAAGTTAGATGAAGGTAGACGAAACAATAATATTGAGGAAAGAAAACTAGCTAGCATGACACTAAATTAATGCTTAGTTTAGCAATTTTTCACAGTCCTATTTCATGACAGAATATTGAATGAAATGCAAAAAAAGTTCTGATTTGGACGAGAAATGGCAAGACCAAGTCATTAACAACAATTCGAATCCTTGAGAAGCAATTAAGTCCAAACCAAGAACAAGCAATTAAACCAGGAACCAAAAACTGTGTGTCTAGTATTTAATCATCGGGAGAAGCCAGGGAAGTATGAAGGGTCTCAAGTACACTAATGCTTGCAGAGGCTACAGTCAGTGGAGATTATCACACCTTAAAAGGCTAAAACAATATTCCGGGGCGTGCTTGATCTCCTATTAGTTATATAACCAGCTTGTGTGAAAATTAATCTCAGCCTTTTCCTCAGGAGTGCAGTCGCTGTTAATAACCCAGTCCATGATAGCATCTCAGAAGGCTTCCCATTAAGTGTGCGCTACAAGGAAATAGACTGCTCCTTCATCAGGCCGAGGAGCTGTAGTGGCTATGATTAAAGCTGGGGTACTTTATTTTTCAAACGACCAAAAGAGGAATGATGTATTTAAATCTAACTAGTTCCTAGCGCTCACAAACCCTTTGGCACATTGTTAATATTCACATGCATTCGTTTACGTGCATTTGCTTCTTTCAGACGGTAAAGGGGAAACTGCAGGCGGACCACCAAGAGCAGCCAATCGGAGCGCTGCTATCGGCTCTTCCTTCATTGGTTACAAGAAATAAAACACATTGTTATTAGATGCAGACAGCGCGTTGAGGTCTCATTTTTGTGTTCACTGCATAATTACACCTTGAAACTAGAAATATGCACTTGTTTTCGGCAAAAATGTCCTTGAAATGAGTCAAATTGCAGTAAGTGACTTTTACTTATCAAGAATTGTTGAAATAATCTCAATAATCTTACTTTTTTAGCATTCATTTAGTAGAAATGTCTTAAAACAAGCCACCGGTAAATCAGTTTTGTTCGTTTTTTTGTCTGGATTTAAGTGAATACCATATTTTCCGGACTATAAATTGCACCTTTTTTCATAGTTTTGGCCGGGGTACTTATATACTTATACTCCGGAGCGGCTTATATGTGATATTATTTGTTATTTTTACACTTGCAACCGCATTTCATACTTTGGTGCAACTTATATATAAAATATATGTTTTTTTCTTCTCTGTTATGCATTTTTTGGCTGGTGCGACTTATAGTCCAGTGCGACTTATAGTCCAGAAAATACGTTAGATCTTTGTAGTGCTGCTTTTACGTTTATGTTGTCTTGAATGTATTTTTGGATCAAAACAATTTTCTATATTCATAACACACAAAAAAATAACATATCTTAAAATAAAAACAATCACAAAATCAGACTTTTTCTTTTTCACACCAATTGCCAAATCAAACACACTAAATAAGACTAGATTGCAAATATACCTGGACATGTCTTTCCTCCGGAGGACATCCTAGACTGACCTGCACTTCCAGGCTGCAGAAGTCAGAGCCCAAACTAAATCAAGGCGATTTGTTTTGTCTGCTGAGCTGTGCCTTGTGCCGTCGCGCTGCTCATTTCACATCTCTGTCGAGTGGGACAGGGTGCGTCATTACTCAAATCCAATTTGCCTGCGAGCCTTATATTGTCTGCTTTGGCTGGTGTCTTTTTGTTGACACATAAAAAAAAAAAAAAAAGAAGCAATCTCTAGTTTCTCCCTGGCATGTGACCACTGTGTGCTGTTTGTATTTTTGCCGTTCTCTCTAACAACATCAGGTGGCGAGCGAGGGCAATGAGCGGACAAGATGCCACTTTGACCGAGGGCAAGAGAAAATGAAGCCATTCGTCTCCCGCTAGGTCATATAAAGAGGGTTGAAGGTCCGAGGGGGGAACACTGGAGTGCGCGCTTCAATTTGTGTGGATACTTCTCATTACGGCGGCAGTGTCCCCGTGGCACTGCTCCGGCCCGGGCTGCCCACTGCTGCGGCCCACTGCTGCGGCCCACTGCTGCGGCCCACTGCTGCGGCCCACTGCTGCGGCCCACTGCTGCCCGGCTGTGGAGCGGGCACATACGTCACATGCTCGGATGGTCAGCTCACAACTGACACCAACTCCTCCGTGAAGAAGTCATTTATCCTACACCTTAATATTAACAGCTACGTTGGCAACTTTGATTCATCCCAACTGCATTTTTGTCATTATCATGCCATGATTTGAGTGTAAATAGATTCTCTCAACAGTGCGGGTAAACAACATCGGAAAAAATGCATTTGACTTTAATTGAACTTTGCACCAGTTGTTACTTCCTGTGCAACTGGCCCCTCTCCTCAGAGCGGTCAGCCGAGGAGGCATCCAGGGCTGCACAGCTTGCACAGCCCTCACCCTGAAAGAAAAAAAAAAAGAACATTCCTGATAAATGATTAGCTTGATGGGGAATCATGATCTAGATCAAGAGCAGGCTAATGTCAGCAATCTGTGTCGTCCATCTGTCTCATTACGGAGCAGCACCTCACTGGCTCCGGCTGCAGAGGAAACGAGAACACAGGTTTGTGAACGGGCCTTTAAGACGCTCACAAGGTTAGCGAGAGTGCAGCGTGCTTATCTAACTCAGGCTTGTACCTGTGTTTATCATCTGAATCCATCAAGTCACTGAAGAGTTTTTTGTGTCTTGTGTAAAATTATTTGTAAATAAACGTAACAGGAAAAACTAAAAAAAAATATTTCAGTTCTAAGAAAAGTGCCTTTGAGTCTGAACACCTTTTCACGCACCATTTGTCCCACTGAGGCGTCAGAGGTATTTGTTACTGGATGCCACATGCAGCGATGTACACAATAATGCAGAGTGATGTGGTGAAATGGTTCACAAAATGAAGTGTTGCTAACTTGAGCCTTGCCAAGCATTGCACCATCCATTTGAATTATCTGCGGTCTGGTAAACACACCTTGTGTGGCATACAGCTCATGTGAGAGCATTCAGGGAGCACTGCATTATGGGAGCTGACAAGTAAACGGCATCATCAAAATCAGTTTTCACTCATAATGCATTATATATGCAGCTTCTTAGAAACATACATAGGATCAATTGAAGCTCGCCAGGTGTGGAGCCTCTTCTGCCCAGTTAATCACGACATATGATGATGAGGTGGAAAGAAAATGGCCTCCTGCTTTTAACAAATGACAGCTCCTCTGCGATGGCAGGTGTTAATCAGTGTCAGAGCGAGATTGGTAACACTTTGTGAACGTGGAGAGACGGGCCCAAATGTAGATTTAACCAGAAGGTGACACAGGAGAGCGTTGCATGTTTTATATGAACAGCACTAGGAAGTCTGTCAGAGCCCCCGCACTGGCACTGAGATGACCCAGTCTGTAGCCATGGCATTATCAGCAGCTTCCTCACCTTCAGTGGCATGTCACCACAGGCTAATCCCTGAGCTATGTATGGCGGCTTGGCCCAGCTCAACACAGCTCATCTTTGAAGCGCTGTGGGGACAGCTCGTCTCCATCAGTGCCACTACAAAGCACAGGGAAGCTCATCCTGCTGTCTGCTGCATTCACTGGAGGTGCACCAGCAGCTCCTGTGTCCCGGCTTTAAGGCAGGATTCTTCACTTCTTATGAAAGTCAAACTCTTGTGCTGCTGCTTGAATCTAAGTGTAATTTATGCGGTCAAACATTTACTCATTAGGTCTTTAGCAGCGCAGAGGCCTAGCGGGACGGAGTGCTTTAGTAATGCGTGGAGACTCTGGGCTGACGGACTGGTCACGGCAGCACAAATGAAGAAATATTAACAGCGAGGAAGAATCCTGAACCTGAAAGCTGCGGGCCATACATTATACCCATAAGTCTTGTCGACATACGCCGCCGCACCTATTGTCAGACCCCTCACCTAATGACGAGAAACTGATAAGCGGCCAAACCGTGTCATCCCCAATGTACAACAAAAATACAGCCGATTAATCATGAGAATTGCCATTTAAGAAACAAGATGACAGGGCAGGCTGCGGCCAGGTATGATGGCTAATGAAGAATAATCAGTGAGTGAATCATTAGCTTTAAATAGAAGGACATGGAAGTGACTGCCACCATTAAGACTGATGGCCTCCGTGGCTCTGGCACTCGCAGATACAATCACATTATATTCACATTTCATATGAGAATGTTGTGCCGTAAATTTTAATGTATGGCAAGTATAATCCATTAATGCTGCTCATAAACACCTTGTCAACATTGAATAAATGGCAGTAAGATTCCTACTTTGGGAAACATAAAATAAGAAACATAAATACCGTATTTTCCGGACTATAAGTCGCACCTTTTTTCATAGTTTTGGCCAGTGTGCAACTTGTACTTATATTTATACTTATATACTTATACTTATACTCCGGAGTGACTTATATGTGATAATATTTGTTTTTTTTCACACTTGCAACTGCATTTCATACTCCAGTGCAACTTATATAATTTTTTTCTTCTCTATTATGCATTTTTTGGCTGGTGCGACTTATACTCCAGTGCGACTTATAAGATAAGATAAGATATTCCTTTATTGTCCCACATGGGGACACAATTTCATTGATGCAACGCAGGTAGATGCAGAGGAAGATACAGAAGAAAAGAACAGATCACTTATAGGAAGTTTGAAAAACACTCTCAGTAGAAGATCTCCTATAAATAAAAACTACCATAGACAAAACCTCCCATTTCCCAACAAGGGATGGAGGGGAAAAATGATAAAGATAAAAATAAATACATAAATACCATTGCATGTGATCACGACAGTAATTGCACATGAATATGTGTCATGACGGCACATGGATTGCACATGAATTTCACAGTAATTGGACATGAATCACAATAGTAATTGCACATATGACAGAATTGCACATGGTTAGGTCAGTATTGCACATGTTCAGGACTAACAGTGTTTGTTATTAAGTCTGACAGCAGCAGGAAGGAAAGATCTACGAAACCTTTCCTTCACACAGCGAGGGTGGATCAGTCTCTCACTGAAGCTGCTCTCCAGAGCGGACAGAGTGTCCTGCAGCGGGTGAGACTCATGGTCCAGCAGAGATGTGAATCTAGCCAGGACCCTCCTGTCCCCCACCTCCTGCACCGAGTCCAGAGCACAGCCCAGGACGGAGCTGGACTTCTTGATGACTCTGTCCAGCCTCTTCCTCTCCCTCTCTGTGATGCTGCTGCTCCAGCAGGCCACACCGTACAGGAGGGCTGATGCCACCACAGAGTCGTAGAAGGTCTTCAGGAGTGGCCCTGTCACTCCAAAAGACCTGAGTCTCCTCAGGAGGTAGAGCCGACTCTGGCTCTTCCTGTACAGTGCGTCTGTGTTATGAGTCCAGTCCAGTTTGTGGTTCAGATGAACACCCAGGTACTTGTATGAGTCCACTCTCTCAATGTCCCGTCCCTGGATGTTCACTGGTGAGGGGGCAGTGGGGTGGCGTCTGCGGAAATCCACCACCATCTCCTTGGTCTTCCTCGCGTTGATGAGGAGGTGGTTCCGCTGACACCAGTCCACAAAGTCCTGCGCCAGTCCTCTGTACTCCGCATCATCGTCGTCCGTGATGAGTCCGACGATGGCAGAGTCGTCAGAGAACTTCTGCAGGACATAGTGGTCCGTGTCGTGTCTGAAGTCTGCAGTGTAAAGGGTGAAGAGAAAGGGCGCGAGGACAGTGCCCTGGGGCGCCCCCACACTGCAGGTCCGAGTGTCAGACACACAGTCCCGTGCTCTGGGGTCGGTCTGTGAGGTAGTGCAGGATCCACTCTGCCAGGTCATACTCCACACCAGCCGTCTCCAGCTTGTCCCTCAGGAGCAGCGGCTGGATGGTGTTGAAGGCGCTGGAAAGATCGAAGAACAGAATCCTCACAGAGCTGCCAGGCTTTTCCAGGTGAGAGAGAGAGCGGTGCAGCAGGGAGATGACGGCGTCCTCCACTCCGATGCCAGGCCGGTATGCAAACTGCAACGGGTCCATGGCTGAGCTCACGGTGGAGCGGAGGTGGTCCAGGACCAGCCGCTCCAGTGTCTTCATCAGGTGGGACGTGAGAGCCAGCGGCCTGAAGCTGTTGAAGTCTTTGGCGTGCGGTGTCTTAGGCACAGGTACCAGACAGGAGGTCTTCCAGACCTGTGGTACCACCCTCAGCTTCAGGCTCATGTTGAAGACATGCTCCATAACTCCACACAGTTCATCTGCGCAGGACTTAAGGAGCCTGGGGCTGATGCCATCAGGTCCTGCTGCCTTCCTCACTTCAGCTCACTCCTCACCTGTGCTGCTGAGACAGTCAGTGGTTGGCAGGGGGACCGTGTGCTGGGGGGATGGGTGAGTACAGGCGAAGTGGGGAGCTGATGGTCCGGGGCGGAGAAATGAAGAGGAACAGATGCAGGGCATTGTCCAGCTGTGGAAGAGGGAGCATGCAGCTGTGCAGGGGGAGGGGCGGGTGACCGATCAAATCTCAAGAAGTGAGCATTTAAATCATTCACCCACTGTAGATCCCCCTCTGTCTGGGCAGGCAGGATTTTGAAGCCTGAGATGGTTTTCAGGCTCCTCCACACTCCCTGAATGTTCTTTTGCTGCAGCTGCTCCTCCATCCTCCTCTTGTAGCCGGCCTCAGCCTGCCTGATCCTCCTCCTCAGCTCCTTCTGCACAGTCCTCAGCTCCTCCTTGTTCCCTGACCTGAAGGCTCTCTTCTTCTCCTTCAGCAGAGCCTTCAGTTCACGGTTAATCCATGGCTTGTTGTTTGGAAAACGCTGCACCATCCGGGAGGGAACAATGTTCTCAAAACAGAAGTTGATGTAGTCCGTGATGCACTCTGTGATGGTGTTGTCCTCCCCATGTGGGTCATAAAGCTCAGTCCAGACAGTGGTGCTGAAGCAGTCCCTCAGAGCCTCCTCGCTCTCAGCAGACCACATCCTCACCTCACGGGACACCACAGGCTGCCTGCGCATGATGGGTTCATACACAGGCCTCAGATGTACAAGGTTGTGGTCCGAGCTGCCCAGGGGAGGGAGGGGGGAAGAGGAATAAGCCTCCTTGGTGTTGGCAAAGAACAAGTCCAATGTTCTATTGTTTCTGGTGGGGCAGGTAACATACTGGGTGTATGTTGGTAGAACAGAAGAGGGAGAAGCGTGGTTAAAGTCACCAGAGACGAGGAAGAGAGCCTGTGGATGCTGTGTTTGCAGCCCACAAGTGCAGGAGAGCAGTGCTTCACAAGCATATTCAGCATTAGCAGACGGGGCCACATAGACTGCGATCAAAATCACATGTGAGAACTCCCGGGGCAGATAATATGGCCTCATGCCAATAGCCAATAGTTCAATATCCTTGTTACATAGCTGCTCCCTCACTGTGCAGTGTTCGGATTTGCACTATATTCCAGAAAATACAATACAAATTAATTCAGAGTGGTAAATTATTCACGTTGCAACTACAGACAACACACACCTTTTTTAACAATTACTTGTGTTATTATTATGTTATATATCAACATACCAAACACACACAACACAGTGCCCACACAAACTTAAAAAACTCTTCCCGCAACACAATAAAAGCTTTCCAAACTACTTTAATGAGTCCTGTTTGTCCTTCAGAACATGTTCTCTTTCCATCGGGAAGACGGTCGACAACAGTTGGTCTGTGTCTTTCAAAATAGCAGGCTCGTGTCTATAAACGTTATTTTCACTTATTCGCCGTGTTTCTCTGGGTATAAACGAAACAAGAATAACCTTGGATCTAATATCATTTGCTACGGAATCCTTTTCTCAACAACATTATGCATCTCCTCCTGGAACAGTGCAACTTTCATACAGTACATCAGACAATACAGAAATATTACCATTATACCTATTGAGATCTATTTGACGGTACAGACATTTGCATCGACTGAATTCATCTGAGGCTTTAAATGCTAATTGACTCGTGTTCTTTCCGTTTGTCTGCCTCTGCTTTTCTTTGAGCTTTGTGTATCTCTCTTTCGCAGCGTGCACATATTCACGTCCGGTGGTTGCAAGCAAATCATTTGGCCGCAGAGCCCAAAGGTTAAGGCAGCCAATGTCTTTGCTCTGACTCTATTTTACATAAAAACTGTAGCTTGTCGCTTCACGGGACAGTCGCCGGCCAACGCAAGCCTTTAACTTCTCCAACAGCAGCTTCTGTCACGAATGTCCATGTTGTTGTAGTGCAGTGTTGTAGTGTTGTAGTGCAGTGTTGTAGTGCAGTGTTGTAGTGCAGTATTGTAGTGTAGTGTTGTAGTGCAGTGTTGTAGTGCAGTGTTGTAGTGTAGTGTTGTAGTGTAGTGTTGTAGTGTAGTGTTGTAGTGTAGTGTTGTAGTGTAGTGTTGTAGTGCAGTGTTGTAGTGCAGTATTGTAGTGTAGTGTTGTAGTGCAGTGTTGTAGTGCAGTGTTGTAGTGCAGTGTTGTAGTGCAGTGTTGTAGTGTAGTGTTGTAGTGCAGTGTTGTAGTGTTGTAGTGCAGTGTTGTAGTACAGTATTGTAGTGTAGTGTTGTAGTGCAGTATTGTAGTGTAGTGTTGTAGTGCAGTGTTGTAGTGCAGTGTTGTAGTGCAGTATTGTAGTGTAGTGTTGTAGTGCAGTGTTGTAGTGTAGTGTTGTAGTGCAGTGTTGTAGTGCAGTGTTGTAGTGTAGTGTTGTAGTGCAGTGTTGTAGTGCAGTGTTGTAGTGCAGTGTTGTAGTGTAGTGTTGTAGTGCAGTGTTGTAGTGTTGTAGTGCAGTGTTGTAGTACAGTGTTGTAGTGTAGTGTTGTAGTGTAGTGTTGTAGTGCAGTGTTGTAGTGCAGTATTGTAGTGCAGTATTGTAGTGTAGTGTTGTAGTGCAGTGTTGTAGTGCAGTGTTGTAGTGTAGTGTTGTAGTGTAGTGTTGTAGTGTAGTGTTGTAGTGCAGTGTTGTAGTGCAGTATTGTAGTGTAGTGTTGTAGTGCAGTGTTGTAGTGCAGTGTTGTAGTGCAGTGTTGTAGTGCAGTGTTGTAGTGTAGTGTTGTAGTGCAGTGTTGTAGTGTTGTAGGGCAGTGTTGTAGTACAGTATTGTAGTGTAGTGTTGTAGTGTAGTGTTGTAGTGTAGTGTTGTAGTGCAGTGTTGTAGTGCAGTATTGTAGTGCAGTATTGTAGTGTAGTGTTGTAGTGCAGTGTTGTAGTGCAGTGTTGTAGTGCAGTGTTGTAGTGTAGTGTTGTAGTGCAGTGTTGTAGTGTTGTAGTGCAGTGTTGTAGTACAGTATTGTAGTGTAGTGTTGTAGTGTAGTGTTGTAGTGCAGTGTTGTAGTGCAGTGTTGTAGTGTAGTGTTGTAGTGCAGTGTTGTAGTGTTGTAGTGCAGTGTTGTAGTACAGTATTGTAGTGTAGTGTTGTAGTGTAGTGTTGTAGTGCAGTGTTGTAGTGCAGTGTTGTAGTGTAGTGTTGTAGTGTTGTAGTGCAGTGTTGTAGTGCAGTATTGTAGTGTAGTGTTGTAGTGTAATGTTGTAGTGTAGTGTTGTAGTGTTGTAGTGCAGTGTTGTAGTGCAGTATTGTAGTGTTGTAGTGTAGTGTTGTAGTGCAGTGTTGTAGTGCAGTATTGTAGTGTTGTAGTGTAGTGTTGTAGTGCAGTGTTGTAGTGTAGTGTTGTAGTGCAGTGTTGTAGTGTAGTGTTGTAGTGTAGTGTTGTAGTGTTGTAGTGTAGTGTTGTAGTGCAGTGTTGTAGTGTAGTGTTGTAGTGCAGTGTTGTAGTGCAGTGTTGTAGTGCAGTGTTGTAGTGTAGTGTTGTAGTGTAGTGTTGTAGTGTAGTGTTGTGTAGTTGGAACATACTATCAATACAAGAAAGTAGCAAAAATCCTTCTTCTTTCATGTTGCAGCTAATTTGAGTTTCGCATTAGATCAATTTATTTAAACTACATCAACACTATGGATGTCAAGATTATTACCATATTTGCCGCACTATAAGGCGCACTTAAAAGCCTTGAGTTTTAAAAAAAAAACGACAGTGCGCCTTATAATCCAGTGCGGTTTATATATGGATTATTCTGGTTGTGTTTACTCTAAGTGATTTTGTGTGGTACGCGTTTTCAGAATCAGAATCAAAAAGGGGTTTATTGCCATTTGTCGATGTACAAAAATTCACAAACATAGGAACTGGTGGTTTGGTGCAACACAGACAACAAACATTGAACACTTTGTTTCACTTAATGCGCCTTATATAAGAAGAATTATTGAAAATAGACCAGTCATTGACAGTGCGCCTTATAATCCAGTGCGCCTTATAGTGCGGAAAATACGGTAGGTTAATCTGTAATGTTGATTATTCAAGTCACAATATGAATCGTAAGAAACAAAAAAATAACAATGTGACTATTTTAGAAGCAAAATCAAGTTTTTTTTGTTCAATTTACAGTCCAGAAAACAGACCTAAATGTAAATAGCTTTTTTTTTATCTGGTGACGTCACATTTAACTTTATTTTGTCCTTCAGAAAGTTCAGTTTTGTAAAGCCGGTCACAAATTTGAGGAACAGTAACATGTTCAGGGAAAGGAATGTTAAATATTTAACATTAAGCCTGTTTTACTATTGCCAATCAACACAAGCCAGTTCTTAACAGTTCCAGTAACAGTTCAAATGGGTATAAAAATATCCATAGTCCATATAAACTAGTGTTTTCAGTAAACAAAGATTTCAAAGGAGGCTTGATACTTGAAACCAGTATGATAATGATGATTAAAAGCACCCATCTAAAACAGTTTAAGAAAGGTCACTTTTTTTTTAATTGACTGTAGTATTGTATTGGTAGTAAGTATTTCCACTGATACAAATGTTGAAATATCTAGTTTTGACACTAGATTCAGCATCGATTAGTATCCAAGTATTTATTTTGTCATTATATTTTCAAATTCAAACCCAATACTAAGGAATATACTTGATACTCGATAATGATAAAACGTAACCGATTTTCAACACAAAATAGTACCTTTTTTATCCATGTGGGTTTAATACTTGTTCAGATAAAGCTCCAGATCATTCTAAAACTGGTGAGGAAATGTCTAAATCTGACCGGTTTGTGATTTTTAGTATGTTTGGTCAAATAAGTATCTACAGTGTTTCGATACTAGTTTTAATATCAGATTTTTGATACTTTTGACAACCCCACAACTCTACTACAAACTATTATGATTCGTGATTTATTTGACAAAAGGTGAATGCAAATATTGTCCATGGCAAACAAAGATAAAATACTGGTTATTCCTCCGATTAATTAGCTTAACAATTAATTTACAATTCTTCACATGTAGTAATTAACAGGCTCCCATAGGCTTCATCATCAGTACATAAAAACGCATTAACTCAATTGGTCAGCGCACACAGCCCCGTCAAAGTCACCTTTCCTCTCCGTTATTCACCCTCTCACTTGTCCATTTCACAGCCTGTTAATCGCGCTCGCATTATTTAATTATATCGCGCAAATAGAACGGCGGTGCGGTTGTCAGGGGCGACGGCGGAATACGTTGAAGGCGGGGTGCGTGACATGGCGACGGTGTCCTCTGCGACGGGGGATCCGCTGATGTCCGCAAAGTTTCCGGGCGGTGGACACACGCTACAGCGCAACAATCAGGGTTTGTTTTACAGGTGATTTGACAATGTTGCTTTCTATCAGAGGCGTAAAGAGAAGCCAGGCATTTTCTGTATTTAAAGGTGCACTGCGTAACTTTTCTATATAGAGATAATTATTGGCTTGAGTGTTCCACAGAATGGCATCGAAACATATGGAATGAAACATTGATTATTTGTAATGTATTTTTGTATGTAATTAAACAAATGCAAGGTAAATATGTTGAATGCAATACAATGGAACATTCCAGGCAATTCATTAACGTTTTAAGAGGGGTGATTGAGAAGAACGGCTTCCCCGATCTGAACCCGAGCGGTGTTCAGTTATTGGACTTCTGTGCTAGCCACGAATTGTCCATAACAAACACCATGTTCAAGCACAAGGGTGTCCATCAGTGCACGTGGCACCAGGACACCCTAGGCCGGAGGTCAATGATCGACTTTGTTGTCGTGTCATCTGACCTCCGGCCGCGTATCTTGGACACTCGGGTGAAGAGAGGGGCAGAGCTCTCAACCGATCACCACCTGGTGGTGAGTTGGATCCGCTGGCGGAGGAGGAAGCCGGACAGACTTGGCAGACCCAAGCGCATTGTGAGGGTCTGTTGGGAACATCTAGTGGAGCCCTCTGTCAGTAGGGTATTCAACTCGCTCCTCCGGGAGAGCTTCTCTCATGTCCCGGGGGAGGTTGGGGACATTGAGTCCGAATGGACCATGTTCTCCGCCTCCATTGTTGATGCGGCTGCTCGGAGCTGTGGTCGCAAGGTCTCCGGTGCCTGTTGTGGCGGCAACCCCCAAACCCGGTGGTGGACACCGGAAGTAAGGGATGCCGTCAGACTGAAGAAGGAGGCCTATCAGGCCCCTCTGGCTTGTAGGTCTCCTGAGGTCATCGACAAGTATCGGCAGGCCAAGCGAGCCGCTGCTCGTGCTGTCGCAGAGGCAAAAACCCGGGCCTGGGAGGAGTTCGGGGAGGCCTTGGAGGAGGACTATCGGTCGGCCCCAAAGAAATTCTGGCAAACCGCCCGGCGCCTCAGGAAGGGGAAGCAGTGCCTCACCAACACCGTTTACGGTGCGGGTGGAGGCCTGATGACCTCGACTGGGGATGTCGTCGGACGGTGGAAGGAATACTTTGAGGACCTCCTTAATCCCTCAGTCATGTCTTCCGAAGAGGAAGTAGAGACCGGGGACTCGGAGGCTGGCTCATCCATCACCCAAGCTGAAGTCACTGAGGTTGTTCGCAAACTCCTCGGTGGCAGGGCTCCGGGGGTGGATGAGAGCCGCCCTGAGTACCTAAAGTATCTGGATGTTGTAGGACTGTCTTGGTTGACACGTCTCTGCAACATCGCGTGGCGGTCGGGGACCGTGCCTCCGGACTGGCAGACCGGGGTGGTGGTCCGTCTGTTCAAGAAGGGGTACCGGAGGGTGTGTTCCAACTACAGAGGGATCACACTCCTTAGCTTGGATCTGGAGAAGGCTTTCGACCGTGTCCCTCGGGGTGTCCTTTGGGGGGTGCTCCGGGAGTACGGAGTCCGGGGCTCAGGGCTGTCCGGTCCCTGTATGACCGGAGCAGGAGCTGTGTTCGCATTGCCGGCAGTAAGTCAGACCTGTTCCCAGTGCATGTTGGACTCCGCCAGGGCTGCCCTTTGTCACCGGTTCTGTTCATAATTTTTATGCACAGAATTTCTAGGCGCAGTCAGGGGTCCACCTCCAAATCCGAGGCCATGGTTCTCGACCGGAAAAAGGTGGCTTGCCCTCTTCAGGTGGGTGGGGAGTCCTTGCCCCAAGTGGTGGAGTTCAAGTATCTGGAGTTCAAGTATCTCGGCGTCTTATTCACGAGTGAGGGAAGGATGGAGCGTGAGATCGACAGGCGGATCGGTGCAGCGGCTGCAGTGATGCAGTCGCTGCATCGGACCGTTGTGGTAAAGAGGGAGCTGAGCCGAAAGGCAAAGCTCTCAATTTACCGGTCGGTCTACGTTCCTACCCTCACCTATGGTCATGAGCTTTGGGTAGTGACCGAAAGAACAAGATCGCGGATACAAGCGGTCAAAATGAGTTTCCTCCGCCGGGTGGCTGGGCGCTCCCTTAGAGATAAGGTGAGGAGTTCGGCCACACGGGGGGAGCTCGGAGTAGAGCCGCTGCTCCTTCACGTCGAGAGGAGCCAGCTGAGGTGGCTCGGGCATCTGTTCCGGATGCCTCCTGGGCGCCTCCCTCGGGAGGTGTTTCAGGCATGTCCCACCGGGAAGAGGCCCCGGGGAAGACCCAGGACACGCTGGAGAGACTATGTCTCTCGGCTGGCCTGGGAACGCCTCGGGATCCCCCCGGAGGAGTTGGAGGAAGTGTCTGGGGAGAGGAAGTCTGGGAGTCCCTGCTCAGACTGCTGCCCCCGCGACCCGGCCCCGGATGAAGCGGAAGAAGATGGATGGATGGATGGATGAACAAATGCAAGGTAAATATGTTGAATGCAATACAGTGGAACATTCCAGGCAATTCATTAACATTTTAGGCAACAAAAGTCTTCCAAATAGAACTGTTGCTGTACCCACTTGGATAGTTCAAAATAGTTTTTTTTTTTTTTTTTTTAATCTGATATTTGTTTTGATGCTGTGGCCGAGAACTGATCATTAGATTTTAAGGCCCAAACATCTACCGTATTTTCCGGACTATAAGTCGCACCTTTTTTTATAGTTTGGTCGGGGTGCGACTTATACGGGTGCGTTATTTTCACACTGACAACCACAAGAGGGCGCTCTAGGCTCTAAGCGACACAGAAGAAGAATCTGCACTTCCTCTTCCTCTGGAGTTTGCAGAGTTGTTTAGAAGTGACACAGAGGAAGAAGAATTAAATCTATTTAGTGATTTAGGGTAAAATTGTTAGCATGCGCTTTATACTATAGTTATCTAAGTAAATGTCAATATTTTACTTTAACATACCAGACACTTATGACAGTTCGTTAGCATACGTACACCTATTCACCATGTTCTCTAATCTGTTATTATTTTAAACTGCATTTCAAGATGAAATGTCTGTTCTTGGTCTTGGATGTTATCAAATAAATTTCCCCCAAAAATGCGACTTTTACTCCAGTGCGACTTATATATGTTTTATTCTTCTCTATTATGCATTTTTTACGTATAGTCCGGAAAATACGGTATCTTAAGTTGAAGTAAAGATCACAAATAAATTTCACTTCAGTAAAAATAACAACAATGTATTTATCTGGGATAGCAATTAATTTGTGGCATAATTGTGTTAACATACAGACTAATGCTTAATGGCTTCTACCTACCAATAGTCTGTTCAAAAAGACAAAGTTGATGCACTGAGAACAACTGGGCACACACTGGAAAGAAATATGAATAAAACATCAGCCGATATGTTCAACAAGAGCAGATACTGATATTGGTGAACGATGGTCGGTATGAGCCAATCCCCCCGGAAAAAAAATTGTAAGTGGGAAGAATGTGTTAAAGTACTCAGAATCGTACACATTTAATTGAGTACATTAAAATAAGAGCGTGTTTTCTGTATGATTATTTCCAATAACATGGCCTGTTTGTCGTATTGAGCAGATATTGGCAGCTCTTCGGTGCAGTGGACCCTTCAGCTGCCTTCTCTACATCTCTTTTGAATTCATCATAGACACTGATCCGTCTTCTGTTAGCGGTGACTCGGTAGCACCAGTCCTGTCCGGTTACACTCCCCCTGCGCCATCCCGTTGAATAAAAATGCACGCAGTTGCTCCTGTCATGCAGTCATTGTGCCATTTGTTGCGTGAAAAACACAGGTCCATTATAGAAACGTCATGACGCAATGCATTCGGAGCTCGACAAATCACTGCGGGCTGTCGGAGCGGCGGTTCGGTGGCATTACTCTGAGCGCAGAGGAGTGTCGTTAATGCTGACAAACACTGCAGAATGAGGGTCATTTAGCACGCATCTATTAAACAGGTGCCAATACGCCGCCGGCAGCAGAGACATCTTCCACTGAACACAATCTGCATACTGCTGGGACTTCATTCCCTCAACACGCAGTCAAAACAATTGCTTGGATTTTGTACAGTGTTTTGTACAGTTTACGGTGGCACTTACATTTATTTGGAAGAATAAGCAGAATCTACACATTTTCACATGTGTTTTTGAACATTCTCTACCTACGGGGGTATTAGTAAAAAGATGATTTAACTAACAACCAGCAATCAAACAATGAAAGATGGGCAGATCTATTCCAAATACCGAAATATCGATACTGTCAGTGGTATTAAACATTTTGTAATACATTGCTTTGATTTTCTGCACATACAGTATATTCATTGTTCATATTAGTTAGAATGAAAAAAAATGTTTGAAGCTAGGATATTTCGTGGATAGAAATAAAGAGTTTAAAATAACCATAACATAATTTAGAAAGTATCAGCCTAATATCGGTTATCGACCAGAGCGTTCCCCATAACATTGTATCGGCCCAACATTTCCATATCGGTGCACCACTAAATGATAGTCAATGTAAAAAAAATTACAGTCAACATTTTAGTACAAAACTCATTGGTATCGGTATTTGCCATAGACCGATATTGCGATATTTGCGATAGTTGTTCATTGACTTACAGTATAGACCTTTATCTCACCAGGAAAGTCCCACTGAGATGTATCTAGTCTTCAGGGGGCACCAGAGGGGAGGAGCCTATCGTACATGTGTTAGCGACAGGAGAAACCGGAGCACCCGGAGGAAACCTTTGTCCACACAGAAAGACCCCAAGCCACACCGGAGTCCAACCTTCTTGAAGTGAGAGCGCCTACCACTGTGCCACCGTATAAAGTATATAAAACATCTGTGGAATCACCCATCACTAAATGAAAGTGCATCATTTGAACAACACAATAATGATGTCTAAATAATAATTAGCATACATAAAAGGCTTAGAAGAAGGTTTCTGAATCCCGAGTATGCATTCAATGTTTCAATCAGATTTTACCATTTGCATTTGAAATACGCAATCAAATTCACACAAAAATATAGGCCTAGATAATGTAACTGGAACTTCTATACTTCTAATGAAATCGACTAATTTAATAGAGCTTATCGCTATATCAGAAATGTGCGGAAGAGATCACAGTTTACATCCGCAGTAGCTCAGGGCCCCATTCAGCTCATTAAAAAGTCCAATCAACACTCGGCAATAGCATTACATGTAAAGTTAATTTGCCAAACACTTTTCAGATGAGCGAGAGACCCGAACAATATGAACCCTCTTGGCCCTGATGAAATATTCAGATTGCTATCGGCGACGACTTCTAAGTAGCACCTCTCCTCATTTAGATTCGAAGGAAAGTGTAATTTATGACTTCACTCGCTGTTCATTTTTTCCGCGTAATTGTTGATACAGCCTAAAGACACCACCACTTTGTTAGATTTCCAATTTAGGTAAATGAGTTAGTATTATATATTTATTTATTTGTTTTAATGTGGTTGCCACCCAGTTGGGAGTCTGCCGTTGCAATTGTGTAGAATGCACTTTTAATGGAGAAGTTTTACTCTACCCACATTTGTAGAGTGAGTTTTTGTCCTGGATCGTTTCTAATTTAGACCTGGTTTAATTCTTTCCTGACCAGCCAAGGCCGCACGCTTCGACAAAACTTTACAAAGGCGTTTCAGTCTGGAATCAGATCCTGTTTCCCCGATTTCAAATGGGCGTGACTGTCAGGCGGATTAACCAATCAGAGGAACGCGTGGTCCGTTTGTGTCGAAAACAAACATGGAGGCTTACGGGGGGGTAAAAGGGGAAGACATCAACAAGCGACGCATCAAACTCTGTAAATCTGAGGTAAAATTAATGTCTTCCACATTTGAGAGACGCACTACAAAATAAGCAGCTGTGGTTGGACAGTCCAAATTAGGAGTTTAGATTCTTTTACGCCCTTTAGAGTCTGATTCCGGATCCTTCTGCATTCCAACAGAACATCGAATCGGTTTAGTCATAGTTTAGTCCTCTATGGAAATGGTTTAAACATGGGTTACTTCTTATCTGGGTGGGATTTTGGACACCTTTAATTAGTTCTATTGTATAAGGATGGACAATATATCAGTGTTTATCAATTATTGGCCAATATGTTGAATGAATATTATGTCATATTATATGCCATTTCCAAGCCCCATTAGCTGTTTGTCCTCCATGCATATACATTAGACTAGCATATACATTAGACTAGCATATACATTAGACTAGCATATACATTTAGCAATTAAGCTAAAGAGATGGCAGGTGATAAATAAAGATAAATATTCATTGATACAAAAATGACATGTTTCTGTGAATTTTACAGCAATTTTACAACAACTTTTGGGCCTGGTATTGATTTTAAATTATCAATATCAACATTAGTCGATATCATTTATCAGTTCCAACGAGAACATTTTGGTTATTGGCTGACGAAATCCAAGCCAAGTTCCCAGCTTACCTCAGACAAACTTCTACCTTCAGTGACATGCCACTTGTCACAGAAGTAAAGCACAGTTCCCGACAAACTATTACAGACGCTATGATGGATGGGTCAGACATTTCCATTCTGACATGAAATATGAATCAGTGAGATTGACATTTGCTGACCTGTTCCCATGTGCGGCCCGTAAAAGGTCCTCTTTGAATAGACATCTCAGCTCTCATAAATATGACAGCGGCACCTATGACCGACTGCGGAGCTGGTGGAGCCACTCAAATAAAACTAACACTGCTAATCTGCGAATTTCATGCATCATTAAAACATTGGTTCAGAAGACTGGAGAGAAGGTCATTTCCAAGTGGCATGCTGCTACAAATGGTGTGTAATCAACCAACACATGATCTGTTTTAAGGCTGGAAATTTTCGTCTGAACGAGCGCAACGGATTAGGAATTTCCACTGCTTTGTTTGCGTGAGGGGGTGCATACGGGGAGTCGCTAACATTTCTTTTTTGTCAGAGAATATAAAAATCGTGGCCGCGGATTTGTTATGATTCCCGAAGACATCTCCATAAATCAGACCGCTGTGGTTTTACTGGCAAAAATCACACACAAGACTCTGTTGTTGTTTGAAACTGGACCGACGTCACAGTGAACCGCTCGTTTCCCTTGAGATTTGACTTTGCCCGGAATGTTCCACTGTGTAGCATTGAACTAGTTTCACGGAGGCAAGAGGGTGGCGCGACCGGGCCATGTTACAGGTTAGATCTGTGGAGAGGCGAGCCCACTCAGAGTACGAATACATTATTTTCAGAGATTTTAAAGAAATAACTACAGCTGTATTTGAATAAAAGCAACACATTTTTAAAAAAGTAAGTTGAATTTTATACTTTGGAACATTCCAGGCCATATTCATGAGCATATAGCTGATGTAAATAAGAATGTTTTGTTTACTTACCTTACTTACTTACTTACCATTATTAGTATTAGTATTATTTAAACTTATGCTAGCTATTTTTACTTTACTTTATTTTATTGTATTATTATTTGTATTTTATTTTTATTTTTATCTTTATCTTTATCTGTATCTTTATCTTTATCTTTATCTTTTTATTTTTATTTTTATTTTTATTTTATTTATTATTTAGGAGTTTTGTTAATAAGAGTTTTTTGTTTTGTTTATAAGAGTTCTTCTATTAAGTGTGTTTTTTTGAAACTTCCTATAAGTTATCTGTCCTTTCCCCCTGTATCTACTGCGTTGTAACAATGACATTTCCCCATGTGTGGACAATAAAGGAATATCTTATCTTATTCTAGGATCTAACAATAACATCTCCATGGAGACAAAAGGGTGGCAGACACTCCCTCCACCAAAAAAATAAACCTTATGCACCTTTAAGTTCTAGTTTATACATAACATGGTGTGAAATGATCTTGTTTTTTTAGTTCTGTAGGCCCGGAAAAGTCCACGGTCAGACCTTTATTCATAGATTAGTCCTGGTTTTCCATAATGTGGTTGTTCCTTTTGCAGTGGAGAACATTATGATCTGGGACCGGACACGGGTTATTGGATCGGAAAACAACAAGTTCAAACACAGGATTAAGGAGACGATTGAAATCCGAAAGTGAAACCCCTGGTCAACAGAATGAACAGGTAAAACGTGGAACGCCACCAAGACCACTGACTTCTGAAGTTAATGCAAATTCCTAAATGTTTAGTCCTAAAATAAAAATTGTTGCCAGCATAGGATTAGGTTTAGATCAAGATTAGACCCAGATTTGTTCAGTTCAGACCTGATTTAGTCCAGGTTTAATCATACTTTGCTCCTTGATTTTATTGGGAATTCAAATACTGCATGGTACTGGGTGAGAACCGCAAACACAAGTGATGCAAACAGTGATGCACAAAAGAGAAAGCGTAATTACAGGATAGTGCTTCCATTCAGTGACATCCATGACAACGGCGCATGACAACGCGAAAGACATTTGTGCATCTGTGCGAGAGGCTGAAAATTGTTTTGGGTTTTTTGCACTTCTGATCCGCCAACAGAAACCAGGGAACAGTGGGAATATAATGCAGAGTTTATTCGGTCGGCCAAATGTTGAGTCAACTGTTGATGCGTTGAAGCATGTTGCGACCACAGAGCGGTTAGTCACGGTAAATGGAAATCAATAGAAACGGACGATTTCAAAAACAAGACCTTGGCAACCACCAAAGTCAAAAGGCAAACTGTTGGGTAACATAAATAAGATGGCGGGAGGGATGGATGGAAAAATCCCCAAACTCTTCTTGCAATGTGTTTTTAAGACGTGGCCTTGCAGAGGATTTTTCATTTATCCGTGTTTTTGCGACAAACACAAAAGGCATAATGACTTTTGACCACTTTTGGCTGGAGTTTCTATTGTAGAGGCTTTTAATAAATAACAAGTATATATAATTGTTTATCCATTACTAGGGATGTCAAGCTAGATCGGTTAATTGATAGTTGTACCGTAATTACCGTATTTTCCGGACTATAAGTTGCACTTTTTTTCATAGTTTTGGCCGGGGTGCAACTTATACTTATACACCGGAGCGACTTATATGTGATATTAGTTGTTCTTTTCACACTTGCAACCGCATTTCATTCTCCAGTGCGACTTATATATGTTTTCTCTTCTCTATTATGCATTTTCTGGCTGGTGCGACTTATACTCCAGTGCGACTTATAGTCCGGAAAATACGGTATACTGGTCACAATAATACATTTTAGAAGCAACATTATACAACCTGTACTCTGGCTGTTCAACTAAACTTATCATTTGCAAAGTTTTATTTCCAATTTCTAATTCCAAGCAGGCCACATACTACTGGAATGGTTGATGAAATTACCTTTCTGCTCTTTCACAATTTGATTTTCGGACATCCGTATGACTGAACTCTTATCACCGTTAAACTCTACAATCTTATTTCAGTGCACAATGCATAGCAGACGTTTACCATTCTTAGAAACTTTCAAAATGTCCCTTTATTGTGTCGATTCTGGGGCTTTTCGTCATGAGTGGAGGAGGAACATCAGGTGGCCCCTCACAAGCACTACAATTAAAGCAGCGAGGGGAATTTGCATAACATAGGCATATCATTAGCTTCCAAGAAAAGGAAACAATGTGCTCTTTAGGGTGGATTCCAAAGATAGGCAAACCCACCCAACGTAGGTGGCAGGCGCAGCAGGCGACTCCCAATCCACTGGCAATTAGTATTATTAATAAAGTTTCCAGTTAAATCGCAATAGCAACAAGTCCGGTCCGTAATAGGCTTCAAGTACATAGTTTTAATTCGTTTTTTTAGAAGTTTTGAGCTAAAAAAAAAAGTATCCCTTTCCATTTTCTACTAAAATAAACCTTGGAAACTCATTGTATGACGTCATATATTACATTAAGATTAAACTATTTATGAGTTTGTGGTAAAGTGGAAGTACTATTTGCGGTAATACAATTTTTCCGAACATTTCCAGAAGATATTTAAGAAGGGGCCAAGTAAACGATCTAAAGCCAGTAATACAGCTTTATTAAGGCAGACATATTTCTTGCTCTTTTTTTTCAGCTTTCGACATCCAATCCAAACAAGCTAAAGACACGCGAGCCCATTCCGCAAGCCATTCTTCAACCCCAATTCCAAAGAAAACAAAAGCCCTTCAATGCGTCCTGTGCAACCCAATGGGACACTCTTGCAGACAGTCCGCGGTTCGAGAAATACATTTGAGACTAGATTAGGAGAAACTGAGGAATGCTTATTTGTGGCCCTTTCCAAGTACTGTAAATTGCCGGTTTCGGTGAAAGCGCTGTAAAAGTTATCCAGGCACACACGAGGTGGAGAGGAGTCCTGGGAAAGTGGTCACAGAAAGTGGTGTTAGCCTTCAATCCAGCGCACCACGGCTGGATTGATGGCTAAAGGTGGTTTGGAAGATACGCAGGCAGAAATAAATGTCTTTGAGTGGTTTACTCTTCCATGGTTGCTATGCGTTCATCCCAGCTTGAGTGCATACTATTTGGGAAAAACATTTTTCGAGGGCAAAACAATTTGGTGTATCGTTACACAATACATTTTTGAGTAAAGAAAAGTTTGGATTTTGTGACAGACAATTTCTTTCTGTTAGAAGGAAGGAAAAAGTTAGTTACCTGCTAAGATTAGTAGCCGTAGAAACAGATTTTTTGGGGGGAAATAGCTCTGGTGATACCGTATTGTGGTGTAATAGTAGGAATGTTAGCCCACCAACCTGAGTTTGGCAATTCAACACAACTCCAACCAAAGGATGTCGTTGTTGTGTACTTGGGAAAGGCACATCACCAATTTTGAACAAAAAAGTAGATGATGGTGGCAATACGGGCTGATGACGCCGATGACCAGCCTGACCTCTGTTGGTCTTGGGCAGCACAGCCTCAAAAGTACTGAGTATGAACTGAAAACATAATGACAGTGTAGCATTTGTGAAACTTGTAAAGCGCAAATGTAAGACATCATTATAATTATCATCAGTTTCATCTTTGACCACATTGAAGCAACACTTTTCTAGCTCAACTTGATAAATCGCATCCCTAGAATAGTACACTTGTTCGTTGTCTCTTCAAAAGTGCTGATACATTTGACTAAAGTTTCCATGGCTGGGGCGGGAGGTCGGGTGTTTAGTGTGTGTGATGGTGGGTGGCAATGGTGCTGGAGCAGGAACAGCAGACGGGCTAGAAGAGCGAGCAGCACAGACGATGCCTGTTTGACAAAGATAAATACAGCTTATTCTGAGTAACCGGAGGGCGCGTGGCAAAAATAATAGGGCCATTTGTGGCAGGGAACGCGGCCAGATCTTACTTTGTTGTTGTTGTGCGAATGCAAAGCTCACAATGTATTTGGGGATGCTGAGTCCAACATGCCAATATTCTGTTTTGGACTTTTCTCTCTGGCTCCCAGTACACAGAATTTGACTTATAGTGGCTATCAATGGACGGTTTGCTGGTAGTAGTAGTAGTAGTAGAAGTAGTAGTAGTAGCAGTAGGTAGTAGGTTTTAGTGGGTAGTAGTATTAGTGGGTAGTGGGTAGTAGTAGTAGTAGTAGTAGGTAGTGGGTAGTAGTAGTAGTAGGTAGTAGTGGGTAGTAGTGGGTAGTGGTAGTAGTGGGTAGTAGTAGTAGTAGTAGTAGTAGTAGGTAGTAGTGGGTAGTAGTAGTAGTGGGTAGTGGGTAGTAGTGGGTAGTAGTAGTAGTAGGTAGTAGTGGGTAGTAGTAGTAGGTAGTAGTGGATAGTAGTAGTAGTAGTAGTAGTGGGTAGTAGTAGTAGTAGGTAGTAGTGGGTAGTAGTAGTAGTGGGTAGTGGGTAGTAGTAGGTAGTGGGTAGTAGTAGTAGTAGTAGGTAGTAGGTAGTAGTAGTAGTAGTGGTTAGTAGTAGGTAGTGGGTAGTAGTAGTATTAGGTAGTAGTGGGTAGTAGTAGTAGTGGGTAGTGGGTAGTAGTAGTAGTAGTAGTAGTAGGTAGTGGGTAGTAGTAGTAGTGGGTAGTAGTGGGTAGTAGTAGTATTAGTAGTAGTGGGTAGTAGTGGGTAGTAGTAGTGGTAGTAGTAGTGGGTAGTAGTAGTAGTGGGTAGTAGTAGGTAGTAGTGGGTAGTAGTGGGTAGTAGTAGTAGGTATTAGTGGGTAGTAGTAGTAGTAGTAGTAGTAGTAGTAGGTAGTAGTGGGTAGTAGTAGTAGTGGGTAGTGGGTAGTAGTGGGTAGTAGTAGTAGTAGGTAGTAGTGGGTAGTAGTAGTAGGTAGTAGTGGATAGTAGTAGTAGTAGTAGTAGTGGGTAGTAGTAGTAGTAGGTAGTAGTGGGTAGTAGTAGTAGTGGGTAGTGGGTAGTAGTAGGTAGTGGGTAGTAGTAGTAGTAGTAGGTAGTAGGTAGTAGTAGTAGTAGTGGGTAGTAGTAGGTAGTGGGTAGTAGTAGTATTAGGTAGTAGTGGGTAGTAGTAGTAGTGGGTAGTGGGTAGTAGTAGTAGTAGTAGTAGTAGGTAGTGGGTAGTAGTGGGTAGTAGTAGTATTAGTAGTAGTGGGTAGTAGTGGGTAGTAGTAGTAGTAGTAGTAGTGGGTAGTAGTAGTAGTGGGTAGTAGTAGTAGTAGTGGGTAGTAGTGGGTAGTAGTAGTAGTAGTACTAGTGGGTAGTAGTAGTAGTAGGTAGTAGTGGTAGTAGTTGTTATTATGTTGTTAGCAATGATGAAGTAACAATGATACTAGTTAATAGTTAAAAACGAAGAAACATTAATAAGATAAGATAATCCTTTATTGTCCACACATGGGGACATTAAGGTGTTACAACGCAGTAGATACAGGGGGAAAGGACAAATAACTTATAGGAAGTTTCAAATAAACTCTCCTAATAGAAGAACTCTTATTAACAAAACTCCTCTCATATAGCAGCTAGTAGTGTTTTTTAGTCTGTGTTTTAGTGTATTAGTATTGCAAGCATGTTGGGCTATAAGTACTGACTTCACAAATAGAGTCACAGTGCTTCAGATTAAAAATGGCACTGACCAGACTTTTCTATTTTTTTTGTCTTGTTGCAAATGTTGGCACAAATTGTAATCTGTTTTTCTCCTGTGCATTTCAAGTGTGGAGCTGTCGCACAGAGATCAATAAATCCATACATGCCCTTCTGTTCGGGCAGCATTTATGATTGATTTCCCTGGTGATGCTATCGACTCACGTACACCTCTGTAGTCGCACCTTTTTCTAATTGTGTGTGAACCAAACCATGCGTAGATCATTGTCGAGTCAAGCTGGACCTTCATAGGTCACTGACAAAGACTTATATGAAATCATAGCTGAGCAAACGACTGCCATAAAAATCCATCACAGCGCAGGGAGCGTCATGATCTCCTTGAACCAACGGTAACAGTCGCGCATGACGGCTCAGAAAACATGTAACGGTGCGATCCACTCACAGTTTGAACCTGGCTGACATTGATGACAGAAGAGTTTTCACAATACATTATAGCACAAGCACGGAGTGATTTAACCTTTGATAATACCTTCAGTTACATGTTACCATGACCAGCTGAACCACTGGGGATTTGTCAAACTGAACGGGATTTAAGAGCGAAAGTGTCTCTTTGTTACCAACAGTGTCCCACCAGGGTCCCTGCAAGTAAATGTATTGATTTTGCTACACAAAAATACAAAATGTTAACATATTTGCTTCTCGCTGTAAACAAAACACTGTTTCAGAAAATACATTTTACACAATCCTGCTTCATTCCCTGGCTGTGTTCACAGTTAGAAAGCAGTCACTCGGTAAAGACCACCATGATGCAATTTCATATTTCCTAAAGTTTCATTTGGTCATTTCTACACTGGAGTTGTAAATATACATCAGATGGTTGAGGGAATAAGAAATAAGCCGTGTCTTCCATGCAATATGGTCACACAGCTGTGGATCTTGGTTCCATTGTTGGGTAAATCCAAATTTAGCTGTCCAGTTGGCAGCGCGCGGCTAGCCTGCAGCATAATTCTTGCACCAGACAGCCAAAATGCTAAAGAATGTTCGACACAGATTATGCTCGAAGCCTGTTGAATTTTTCACAATGAAATCCACTTTTAAGCCGATAAACATTGAGGCATCCCTGTTGCTGTAACCCTGCATTACTGCTCTGCAAGAATCAAGAGTGGACAATTTAACGTGCTTTTACCAGGTCCAATGCAACGAGCTCGAAGACCAGAACAATGTCCGGAGAAAGTATGATCGGATTTCTATGAACTGAAAGGCAACAACAGATTTTTAGATGTTCATGAACCATCTCCACAATGACTCACCTCGATAATATACCGTAAGATGCAGACCTTCGATCAAGTGTGTCAAGAGTGTCAACACCAGTGGGTATCATGGTTGACTTGGCGGCTCAGACAATAAAGGACGATGAGGTTCCCCAAACGCAGACTGAGCCACCGACTGGAGATGTGCGCGCCTCATTACTCCCTTCACGACGTGCCAAATGCTGACCCAGCACCAATCGCACCCGCCTTCCACCACCCCTCGCCCTTCAACCCCTCTCACGGCAGGTTAGGTCGCCACTCACCCACCCGGTCCATGACACCCATAAAACTGTGCAGTATGCTAGCACTTCACGAGCTTTTTTTTAAATGGATGGCCACACGATCTTGTTTTAATTCATGCTCTCGTTGCCAGCCTTACAGCGAGGATTTGACCTCTCTTAGGTTAAATAATGGGCTCGGGCGTAGGGGATGGTTGGGGGGCAAAGAGGGGAGATAAATGCACTGTGACATTCGGAGCTCATCGGCGTCCCGGGATATGGGAGCGGTCTATGAGGTCGGACGCTTTGCTTAAATGTAGGAAGAGTTATTGGACGGTGCGCTGATGACAAGAGCTAAAATTCAACACAAGAGAGGCCAAGGATGACAGCTATTTATCAACGGAAAGAAGACATGGTAGAATATGTCCCCTGTGCTGCCAAGATGGATTTATACGCAACCATTTCATCATATAAACCGAGCAAGCAGTAAATAATATTAACATTATAAGAGCATTAGCATAACGGTAGATTGAAACCAATGCAATGAACAGTTTTGGATTTCCTACGTCCATAATAGTCAGTCAATATTGGTGTGTAACTGTTAAAATGTGTGCACATTTTGGGTGATGTCTGGAGCAGGGATTTGAAACTGCGTCATACGATGAATGGGTCAGTGAAGGACAGTAATTGAAGAGCTTACATTAGTGATGGCCGCATTGAAACTGTTTCAAAGCCCCGAAACGCATGTGATTCGAAACACTGCTCCGAAACGACCTAGATGGTCCATGAGGCTCGCCACGTGTCTCAGACGTTCATGAGCTGCTGTTGTTTCACAGGTGTTTCACTCGGGGGCTTTCGTCTCAAACCCGAGTTCATTGGGGGATTTAAATGAACCACAGAACAGGAAAATAACTAATACTTTTATGACAGTCACATCCTCTAGAGTTTGCAGTTATGAGTTTCAGTTATGAGCTGCCCGGTCCTTCTCGGATTTTGCTGCTTTTCCAAAGTAAAAGAATACATAGCATAGATACCGTACTTTTCGGGTTATACAGCGGCACCTGACAATAAACCGCAGATGTATCATGAGATATTTACACATAAACAAATGCGGTTGTGCGTCTTTTGAACCGGGGGTCTCGCGGCGCACCCGAGGTTCACACGGGACTAATTAGACTCCTATCTCAGTGAATATGAGTTGGATTGTAATAACACACAGCATTTTGAAGTTTAACATACAAAGAACACGTCTGAGCTGTCCCTACTGTCCCCTCTGTCCTTGATGACTCTGTGTGAGCTGATTTACCTGTGTCTGTGTCACATCTGGTTCATCTGCTCCTGAGCTTGTGCTTAGAGAGTGAGTGTTACATTATAACATGAGATATTTACATATGATGCACATGTTGTCTTTTGACCCATGAGTCAGGTCTGGCCAAGAAAGTTTCATTTCCATGCGTCAGATCACTGTATATTGCATGAAATACTACTTCAAATAAACAAGTCTGGCGTTCACACCACCGAGTCAAAGTTTTAACCATTTTATAATTGTTTCTCCTTCTCATTAAACCAGTAGAAAGTACTTTTAAAGGGATTCAGGAATATTTGAGTAATCGTTCTTCAAACAGCATAGCGGTTTCTCTTTATTTAAGTCATTATAGATCAATATTGTAATTTAAAAAGTCCAAAATATAACAGTGATCCACGGGTGTCATAGATTAGAACTACAGCAGACAAAAGCACATTATCTCAAGAGCATTTTAATGTGAAAGTGTTTGGTGAGTTTTAACTTGTTAAACCAAGTTGAACTGTAAAAATCTGGATGATTCATCTTTACCAATTTTGTACTAATAACTGTAATTGCTGGATCAAAGGTTGTTTTTTCTTTATTCAACTCATTTAGTCTTCTTTGATTATCTTTCCAGTTTAACCTTTGGGGAAATCATTTCTGTTTGGTAAATAAAACTTCTGTCACTATTATTTCAAACGACAATTTACATATTCCCAGGGTAGTATTTGTTATATGCATGCAAAATATGACAAATATTATTGCATTTGAATCATGATAAATACAACAGGATTTTTCTACTGGAGGTTTTCTTTCATGGTAAAAAAAAATATATATATATATATATATATATATATATATATAACTTTTTCCATAAATGACTAGAGAAGATCAATATGTCTGAAGTATTTGCACACATATATGTTAAAAACAATGGTTGAATGTATATTTTAAGAGGAATATCCATATATATTTGTTTATATAGCACTGTGATGCAAGCAAATACCTTAAAGCAGAATTGGAGTTGCCATTTCCTGAGTTGTTATAGTGCTGTGTGGGTCTTTAAACTGTGTGTGACAGGTTATTAAGTGTCTGACCCCTGCACAGCTGAATGATCCGCTCCCCCTCCTGCCCCCCTTCCGTCCCCCTGATGTCCCCCCGATGTCCCCTGGCCTGTCCCATGTCCAGCTGGAGGTGCAGGGACACTGTGGCTTCAGCAGCAGATGTGCGCCGGGGTCAGGCCTGTCGCTCTCCATCTCTTACATATGAACGCGCCACCATCCGCCCCCGTCGGCATATTCCTCGAGTGACAACACCAGTTAGCCCAGTAATAAATCAAAGCTCGGCTGCCCAATTTGGTTTCCTAATGTAATTAATAAGTGCTAAAAGCATTTAACCAGCCCTAATTTGTGCATGCCACTTTGAAGGACCCTTTTCAGGAAAACTTTGTGCACACAGAAAAATATTGTGTTGACAATTTGGTAAACAGGAAAGTGCAAGGTGACGCCATAAAAGAAACTGTTTGACTTAGAAGCATACTTCCTCCATCTCCATTGGTTATCACAGTGCAATCCATATTTGCTAAATATTACGTTGCATCTGTATCATTATCAGATTTCGAACATGTCAACATTTCACTGATTTCCAGATAGAAATCCTATAACTAATTTAAAGAAGACTAGATTAGATTTCAAGATAGCTGTACGCAAAGAGAGGAATATATTTTGACCTTGAAAATCCCATCCATCACATCACGCGTTACATCCTAAAACCCACTTTGTTAATTTGGCTCATCATTTGCGGCTCGACATTTCGTCTGATGAGCGAAACGATTATTGGCAGATGCCTCGACTCCACTCACGTCCGTCAAACCGCTTTGGTCTTGGGGAAAAGGGTCTATCAATTAAATCGGTGGCAGTCAGTAGCAGACTTCCTTAATCCCCGGCTTGACTTTCAGCTCACAGTGTGCCACGGCGAGTAGTGAGCCGAGCGGAGGAGAGGAAGAGGAGCTTGTCATGAGTGGATTTGTGGCAGCGGCAGGAGGCGGCCCGACAGAGGCCTGACACGTAATCAGGCTTCTTATCGCGGCGCGGGGGGAAAGAAGCGGGATTGCATCCGGAGGCTTGTGATACACTCGGATTTGGCTAATGTCTCGTCTCTGCGGAGTCGGACGGCTCTGCGTTATCGGGGTCCGGCCGGGTTTTTTTTTTTTCCAGTCGCTTCTCTACCACACCTAAAGGCCGTCCAACGCATCAGCTGATGGGGGCGCTGCAGTTTTGTGTCTGTGTCGAGTGTAACCGATTGTGTCAGGTGAATACATTGAAAAGGTTGATTTAAGTGTATGTTAATGTGGAAATGAATTCAATATACCGTATTTTCTGGACTATAAGTCGCACTGGAGTATAAGTCGCACCAGCCAAAACATGCATAATAAATACCGCATAATAAAATGCGGTTGCAAGTGTGAAAATAACAAATAATATCACATATAAGGAGTATAAGTATATAAGTATGGGCCGTGGCTGGAGAGCCGCGGCGCGGTCAAACGGCCGCGCAGTTTCAGGGACCGCGGCATTTCCCTTATAGCCCGTTATAGCCTCATGGCTAACCCTAACCCTAATATAGTCCGGAAAATACGGTAAAACTGATTTATAAGTTCCAACATGGGCTGCAACTAATGATTATTTTGCTAATCGATTAATCTGATCATGATTTATTTTAATTCATTGCTTGGATTCAAAATGCCTGTGAAAATGAGGATTTGACTAAAACATCGCTCGAGTATTCAAAATTGTGTTTCTTTGTTTGTTTGTTTTTTAATTAAAACTACAAATTTAATTAAATGTCATTTTGAGGTAATTACTGCTTTGTCATAATGCCTCATCTCTATGACGTGATATTTTTTCCAAGTCTGTGCAGAGTTCAGAAAGACAATTAATTCAGAACTTAATTCATTGTTGATTTCATAATTTGATTAGTTGTGATTAACTGTAATTAACTTGTTTCACCCATTTAGTTCCGACAATATAACGTTATAGAAAGTGAATTTAGCCTGATTCGTGATTTGTACAACCACAAATACACAATTAGGCAAATACATCATTTATTTTGGAGCATTAACTTAGCTTTTTCTTCGCATTTGACACATGGCACGGTTCAATTATCCTGACCCGTGTATCTGACACTGTTCCGTGTAAATACGCTGCATATAAATTAACAGGAAAACACCATTCTCCTCCTGTCAAAATAAAACATCATATTATCCGTGCTGAAAACGCGACCCCGTGTCTACATCACAATATCGTATGCGAAAGCGTCAGAAGTGTCAGTGCCGTTGAGACGCACCAAAGTGGAGCGTGCGGAGCGTCCTCGTTTGCGTCGTGTAAGTCAACATGTCGGCCGTGTTTACTCTCTCTTTCTTTATTTTTCGTGACTGCGGTTTCAAAAGCTCGGGGAGGAGTGAATCACTGCTCGTCGAGTGCTTGGGTTCACTGTGGTTTGGGCAGAAATGGATCTTCGCCCGTGACGTGATGCTGTGGCTCTCTCGCACGACACTCACCTCTCCGCCGAACGTCAACAGAAAATCCATTTGGTCGGCGGGTGCTGGAGTGAGGGTTGAAAAGGGACACTTCCAAACACTTCCAAACACTTCTGACATGAGAAAGTGGACGCAGTAAATCCTCTGCTCTCTATCAGGAAGTGATTGACATTGCGATGTACTTTTCTTGCTACATATTACAAAATATTTACTATTTATCCAGGCTTGGAACAGACTCAAAAGTGCATAGAATTGTGACTCAATGGAACTTGAATCGGGCTGGGTGATACAGAAGGTGATAAAAATCTAATTGTGAGCGAGTGAAAGGTGGATTTAACCGATTACAGAAGAGAGAACTTTCAGAAGACGCAGATTACCGTATTTTCCGGACTATAAGTATATATGCATAGTTTTGGCCGGGGTGCGACTTATACTTATATTTATACTTATATACTACTCCGGAGAGACTTACATGTGATATTATTTGTTATTTTCACTCTTGCAACCGCATTTCATACTCCAGTGCAACTTATATATGTTTTTTTTTCTTCTCTATTATGCATTTTTTGGCTGGTGCGACTTATACTCCAGTGCGACTTATAGTCCGGAAAATACGGTAATAGAGAAGAAAAAAACATATATATGTCGCACTGGAGTATGAAATGCGGTTGCAAGTGTGAAAATAACAAATTATATCACATATAAGTTGCTCCGGAGTATAAGTATATGAGTATAAATATAGGTATAAGTCGCACTCCGGCCCAAACTATGAAATACGATACTTAATTTATCTCTTACAGAGCAATAGAGAAACATCAAGTGAACATGGATCGAGATAAAATTGAGATTGTGATCCAGATCTAAGAAATCGTGATACATTTTTTTTGCCATATCACCCAACCCCAAACTTTGACCCAAAAGATTGTACAAAGATAAAATACTTAAGACTATAATGAGCTGTACCACAATAGACTACTACTACAACTACTGCTGCAACTACTAAATGACTACTTCTGTACCTACAATTATGACTTTTTCCACTGTTCATCATTATTACTACATTATCACTACCATTATAAGCTTCATGAAGGACTTCTCCCTTCAACGCTGATCACAAAATACAGAAATACTTGAAGAATAATAGCTCAAATCCACAAGATACTCAGGTAATCTAGTTGCATTCTACTGATGAGATTAAATATACAGCAACAAAAGCAACTGCGTCTGCCACTTCAAATGACACTAAACAAAGCGAGCCGTGCCGACATAATAAAATAAGCTCATTACAAAGGAAATAATACATTTACATATAAATTGAGTTAAGTCACAAATCACTCTGCTGGTGCTGGAGATTACCCAGTCTTATCAGTAAGGAACTCTTTTCTTTTACTGTTGACATTGCATTATAAAAAGGGAACAAAAAGTGCTATTCTTGACTGAATTTAGTGAGCGGTCTCCGGGGGATTTTCCTGTGCTGCTTCATGTTTTAGGAGTTTTAAGGTCACGCACACATTATTTTTTCCATGGTCTCCTGAGACGTCAGTGTGACACAGTGGAACAATGCTATTACCTGCAAATCTTAAAGACTGAGGTGGATATTGGGACTTTACATTTGCCCCGAAAAATATGTCTTTTACATTTTGATATTCTACATTCTACAAGATATCTTCATCAGGCATCCATAGCCATCTGACTTCTACCTATGGATTATGTTAGGACTCTTAGGTATTGTTAAAACGTATGGTATGGGAAAGGTTTTAGGGCACTAGTGGTACAAAAACAAATATAACGTTTGAATATCCTCCAAAACTATACGTTGGTAGCACGTTTTGATGATCTATACAAACAAAGTGAATGATAAAACCTTCACAATTTATTTGAATTGAACAAAATGATCTCGTGTTTGGTTCTGACTAATGATTATTACAGGAATAGATACCTCCATTTGGTCTTGTCCTTGAAAAACAGAAATACATTAGCAAAAGATCGAGGCCACCATTTTCAAAAGTAAGAAGAATATACTGGAGGAGATTAAACATTTCATGGAGCAGCTCCGGTCAGATTCTGGCTTTCCAGGCTTGTTATTGGGTTAATGAGCCATCATAAACTGGCCCTTGTATTAATTATGTATTTGTATCCATGCCCATGTTTCCATGTCCAAAGCATTTGAGGATAAAATCTCCCCTGACCATCTAATTTTTATTTTATTTTATCTTTATTTTCCCCCTCCATTCCTTATTAGGAAATGAGAGGTTTTGAAATAGAGGAGTTTTTGTTTATAAGAGTTTTGTTTATAAGAGTTCTTCAATTAAGTGTGTTTTTTAAACTTCCTATAAGTTATCTGTCCTTTTCCTCTGTATCTACCTGCGTTGCAACAATGGAATTTCCCCATGTGTGGACAATAAAGGAATATCTCCATTGACCATGCAGGTGTTATAATGTAGTGCCACATAATTCCTAGTGTTCCCAGCATTACCCTTCTGTACCTGCCTTTTTCCAAACTGTGACACAGGTAACAAATATTGCTTAAAAACAGTGTAAGAGGATTAGTGTCGGCTCGGGCTGTATGCATAATTTTACATCTGACTGTGAGAAAAACGAGAGGGCAAACAACCTCAGTCGACCGCTATTTGAGAAAAAGCACCATGAATCATCTGGGCCAAGTTCGATGACGGGAGATGAGCCAAATATTTAGTCTGTTGGGTTTTGTGTCAGAGTAAATATACAGTAGTGTGTGCAATTGTTAAAGCCAGATTTAGAAGAAAACAAACGGCAATGGACAAAACAGAAATGAACCAAAAGGAAAAATACGTAGAAGCCAAGGCAAAAGAATTGGATTTGTCTGTTTAAAATAATCTACATCTCTGACCTTCTTGTTCTTCTGTCCAAACCAGTGGCATCAGGTAAAACCCACGCTCTGTGTAATGCTCAGAAATAGTGAAGATGGAGTTGGCCCGTGGCTGAAAAATGATTGAATTCTGTTGTTTCACGACTTGGAGGACGGCTTTTCATTTTCATGAATGAGTGTCCTACGAGTGTCATTTGTTATCGCGCTGCAGCGGCCCATATTGATCATGGCAGTGGTCATCTGATACCAGCTTGTCCCGATCATCAACTCCGCCGCGACGCTCCATAGATCTCCCCCACATCACGAGGGCAGTGCGGCCCCGCAGCACACATCACGCAGGAGAATGTCATGTCACTACGGTGTTCACCAACAGCGGCGATGGCAAAGGATGTGGCGGCGAAATGTACTTTTTAGACTAGTTCTAGCTGTTCTATCTTCACAGTTAAAAGTGTAAAACATGTTGGGTTTTGAAAGTTGTCAGATGTTCAGAAACAAGACCAGGCAATATACAAAACAAGTAAAAAAAATATAGGGGCATAAACGAGTGGCATTTGAAGGAAAGAAGGTTAAAAGCATATTACCGTAAGTCCAAAATAGAGCTCCCATTTATTGTCTGTCAAATTTCCAGAGTCGATTGTTAATTATGATGCCGGTCCAGTCCTTAATCATCCTTTGTTTCATCCATTTCTTTTTGAGACGGCCTTTTTTCCAGCTGCCAGAAGTATGCTCTAAAGATATCCATCCATTGTGTCCATGGCAGGGGTTTTGAGGCCCAGATACTGTACATTGTTCCGAAATTAACTGGGATGGCGGTGTCGAAAGTAGTGCCTTGTCCAATACTTTGGTGCAACGGGTCAGTCCAACTGTCTTTTTTCAAGTTGTACATGGATTTGATTAAAAACATTGGAATAAGCTCCAGAGCATTAACCAGAGAAGACTGCGACGGACAAAGATGTAGGGCAAAGTTTAGCCAGACGATGGGGTCTATCAGAGGCACAAAATGATGGAACGCACTCCCAGAACACACCAGAAACTAACGGTACTTAAAAACTGGTTGCAAACAAACCTTTATTAATCTTATAGTAATCTTATGCTTTTTTTCTGCGCTCTTTCAGTTTCTCTTTCAAATGATCTGTTTTCTCTGTAATGTGTTAGATTTATGGACATACTGTATTTGTCATATTTGTAGTTTTCTGTTTGATTTAATGTCTTGTAATGTCACGTAGTTTGTTGTGTGAACGTTTAGTATTTTTCCACTGACTTAGAAAAACTGATCAAATGTAGCATATTCATGTTGAAGCTGTTGCTGACACATTAATATGCTCTGTCCTAATTTAAATAAGGAAATACATAATAATAATTGCAGTAACTATTATTGTGACTATTAAATATATATCGATTGGAACACATTTTCTTCAAATCCCATGACAGATATATTTATCTAAATTGAATCAACGTAATATTATCTTTAAGTCTTTTGAAGCCAGACAGACAGCCATAAAATAAGAAATTTAAAAAAGTTTCTGAGTGGATAATGTGATTGTCTGGAAACGTTTGCCATGACAAAAAACAGATCGGTCACAGTATTTCAATTGTGGTTTGGAAGTCCTTGATTTCTGAGGTACACTTTTCACCCACCCAAAACCCCTTACTTGTAACAATAACAGTGCGTCATGTAATTTGTGTTAGATTAAACCTGCCAAAACACTAACCACATCACTGCGGTGGCTGAAATGAGGGAAATCAGAAGTGACTTGCCATTAAGCGATCCAGTCTGGGAAGGATTCGGCCCGATATGGATCGTTTTCAGCTGCTACAACGCAATATTCTGTCATTTGTCTTCCTGTTCTGACCAATTCCAAAGTCAGAGTTTTTAAATCAAATGGAAGGTAAATGGATTGAAGTTGTAAAGTTCACAAATTTTCTTCAACAGTGTGGTTGTCAAACTTGTCATACCTGCTACCCAGATTGGGCCTTCCGAGATCAGATCCAAACCAGGTCTAAAGCAGGTCTAAAGCAGGTCTAAACCAGGACTATTCAAGGTCTAAACTAAGCCTGAACCAGGTCTAAAACAGGACTATTCAAGGTCTAAACTAAGGCTAAACCAGGTCTAAAACAAGACTATTCAAGGTCTAAACTAAGCCTGAACCAGGTCTAAAACAGGACTATTCAAGGTCTAAACTAAGGCTAAACCAGGTCTAAAACAAGACTATTCAAGGTCTAAACTAAGCCTGAACCAGGTCTAAAACAGGACTATTCAAGGTCTAAACTAAGGCTAAACCAGGTCTAAAACAAGACTATTCAAGGTCTAAACTAAGCCTGAACCAGGTCTAAAACAGGACTATTCAAGGTCTAAACTAAGGCTAAACCAGGTCTAAAACAAGACTATTCAAGGTCTAAACTAAGGCTAAACCAGGTCTAAAACAAGACTATTCAAGGTCTAAACTAAGCCTGAACCAGGTCTAAGACCGGTCTCAAACGGGGGTATTCAAGATCTAAACTAAGGCTAAACCCGGTCTAAAACAAGACTATTCAAGGTCTAAATTGAGGCTAAACCAGGTCTAAAACAGGACTATTCAAGGTCTAAACTAAGACTAAACTTGGTCTAAAACAAGACTATTCAAGGTCTAAACTAAGACTAAACTTGGTCTAAAACAAGACTATTCAAGGTCTAAACTAAGACTAAACTTGGTCTAAAACAGTACAATTCAAGGTCTAAACTAAGACTAAACTTGGTCTAAAACAGGACAATTCAAGGTCTAAACAAAGACTAAACCAGGTCTAAAACAGGACTATTCAAGGTCTAAACTAAGACTAAACTTGGTCTAAAACAGGACTATTCAAGGTCTAAACTAAGACTAAACTTGGTCTAAAACAGCACAATTCAAGGTCTAAACTAAGACTAAACCAGGTCTAAAACAGGACTATTCAAGGTCTAAACTAAGACTAAACCAGGTCTAAAACAGGACTATTCAAGGTCTAAACTAAGACTAAACTTGGTCTAAAACAAGACTATTCAAGGTCTAAACTAAGACTAAACTTGGTCTAAAACAAGACTATTCAAGGTCTAAACTAAGACTAAACTTGGTCTAAAACAGGACTATTCAAGGTCTAAACTAAGACTAAACTTGGTCTAAAACAGGACAATTCAAGGTCTAAACAAAGACTAAACCAGGTCTAAAACAGGACTATTCAAGGTCTAAACAAAGACTAAACCAGGTCTAAAACAGGACTATTCAAGGTCTAAACTAAGACTAAACTTGGTCTAAAACAAGACTATTCAAGGTCTAAACTAAGACTAAACTTGGTCTAAAACAAGACTATTCAAGGTCTAAACTAAGACTAAACTTGGTCTAAAACAGTACAATTCAAGGTCTAAACTAAGACTAAACTTGGTCTAAAACAGGACAATTCAAGGTCTAAACAAAGACTAAACCAGGTCTAAAACAGGACAATTCAAGGTCTAAACAAAGACTAAACCAGGTCTAAAACAGGACTATTCAAGGTCTAAACTAAGACTAAACTTGGTCTAAAACAGCACAATTCAAGGTCTAAACTAAGACTAAACTTGGTCTAAAACAAGACTATTCAAGGTCTAAATTGAGGCTAAACCAGGTCTAAAACAGGACTATTCAAGATCTAAACTAGGCTAAACTTGGTCTCAAATAGGTCTACACAATTGCTATACTAGTTCAGTACTAGTAGATTCAATGGAAACGAAATACAGCAAATATTTGAACTGCAGAGGAATTCGTGTGCCACCTGAGGGAGCTCATGTACCGACGCTCGAGCAATATACACCAAAATACAACATATGCTATCTCACTTTTAACTCATTAGTCTGTTGAAAAAGACAAATCTAACGAACTGAGGACAAAGTAGGAATGACAAATGTGCATAAAAGAGATTTTTATTTTAAAGCTATATAAACCGATGCGTAAAAATCCCAGATATCGATATTAGCAATACATCGTCCGCGCACGTTAAGAACAATCGGAGTTCAAATGGCCGGATTAGATTTCCCCCGCCCGACACGAGGACAACAGCTGGTGACAGATGGAGCAGAGGAGTGAACGTCCTTAGCGACACGAGGCTCAGTCCATTGCACACTCCAGAGCCTCCTCACTTCTGATCTATGGACTGTCAACACCCATACGGCGCCGAATATTTTATTTGATTTCCTCTGCGCTCGTATGAACTGCCAGTGACACTTGCTCTGGGATACGGAGAGTCTGAGGAGGGGAGCGCAAAATATGTCCTTGTGGTTCATCTTCAAGTTTTGAAAGAGTAGATGAGGAGCGGCGACACCAGGAGTCATCGCCCGCGTTACGTCGAGAAGAATCGTGGCCGGCAGGATTCGTCCATCAAAACGGTTCGCTAAATCGTCTTGTTTCTTTATGTGTCGTTATGTATTAAACCTGTAGACTTCTGCAAACATGTTCTAAAGTGCAGGTGATTCTTTAATATTCTTTTTTATTTAGAAGTGATATATGTTAATATTTCAGTGTATATTTTCAGTATGTAATATATATGCACTTAACCTGGAGTGGCACTGGAGTATAAGTCGCACCAGCCAAAAAATACATAATAGAGAAGAAAAAACATGATGGATGAAATGCGGTTGCAACTGTGAAAATAACAAATAATATCACATATAAGTCGCTCCGGAGTATAAGTATAAATATAAGTATAAGTTGCACCCCAGGCCAAAACTATGAAAAAAGTACGGAAATAGACATATATGGTCCAGAAAATACGGTAAATAGAAAATACAAATTTAATGTTACAATCTAGCTTGCCCGGCCAGCCAAAGTGACATGTTTTCCTATTCGCTGCAAAGACATGGCTAGTTCAGATGGCCGTGATTGACAGGCGGATTGGCCAATCAGAGGAATGCATGACTCGTCTGCATCACAACAAACATGGAGTTTGAAGCCGTTTGGTCCATCACAAAGAACAGAATCAATGACCAAACTGTAAATACAGAAGATTTCAACTAAAACAATAACAACAGCAACAACACTACGACAAAGTCTGAGGAATAAAGTCTGGCGGTAATGCAACACTTGGATGCCAACCGCCATAAAACAACAACAACAACAACAGCAACAACAGTCTAAGGAATAAAGTCTGGCGGTAATGCAACACTCGGATGCCAATCGCCATAAAACAACAACAACAACAAAGCAATAGTTTTGTATAATGTTTGACAAATAGTAAAAAAAAAAAAAAATAGGGATGTAACTACATGCAACTCTCATGGTACAATATTGTCAGGATGTTCATTTCAAAGTAGAATATTTATCACAGTATTGTGGAGAGGTTAACAGAAGAGTAGAAATGATTCTCTTTCTTTTTGAAATATGTTTTCTTTAAAGTGTTGTTGTTATTATCATATTTCACAGAATTAAATATCAAAATACGTAATAACTTGCTTAAACGCTTAATTAAAAATGTTGTCAGCACTGATTTGTTTACGATACTAACATTTCAAATTAGATTTTATTACTAATGGAAAAGTTCAATATATACATCTATATTTCAATACAACAGTGATAATTATTATTAAAACAGTGATTGTTATTATATTTTTTAGACAATATAATAATAATGATAATTTCCATATTATTTCCATGTAGTCTTATACTAGTTCTAATAACCATGGATTTCAGAACGATGACGAATTAGGTCCGTTGCCATAGTAATTCATAATTTACTAAATATTATATCTTTTGAAAGGGAAGTGTCATAACAGGAAGCAGAAATCCATGGATAGGTCATGCCCCTTGTACCATTCAGGAAAGGTTCAATTTTGCTCAAATGAGTTTCAGTATCATCAATTAGTGCCTAATTTTTGATATTTCTGACAACCCTACACTGAAACGGAGCAAAGGATCATGGTCTCTGTAGTTCCCTCTGTTTTTAGTAACAAAACAAAGCAAAGTAAAGAAGCTTATTATTCTATATATTGCGACAGCGCACAACATTAAACTTTCGAACATTGTTACATCCCTATACAAAAAAAAAAAGCCTTCCACAACTACCTCTTAGAACCACAAAGAAACACGTCTTTCCGGAACATATTTCAAATCCGCAGTAGAAGATGGAGCGGCAGCACGTTCCCCAGGACCAGGATGAACTGGGTGTCAGGGACAGCAGCAGGAGGAGGTGTGCCTGCGCGGAAAAGCCAAGATGATTCATACGTTTGATTCATCCGTGGCATTGTGGCCCGCTCCGTTCTCTCCTCCAGCCTTGAAATGTGGGCTGCACTGCACTTTGGAGAAGACGCCTGTTAACCTCACGATACTGTTTGTGTTCATCTACATTTGAGTTAGCCCTTTGTGCCTCTGAAAGCGTTTGGCCTGTGCATCTCACACAAACACTGAGGACGTCCTTAAACATGGTGAATGGCTTTATGAACTGCATAGTCAAACTTACACTTGAATACAATTTAATATATACTGTATTTTCGGGACTATACTTATACACCTTTACACCTTATATATACACTATACACCTTTTTTCATAGTTCTGGCCGGGGTGCAACTTATACTTATATTTATACTTATATACTTGTACTTATAAGTCGCTCCGGAGTATAAGTATAAGTGATATTATTTGTTATTTTCACACTTGTAACTGCATTTCATACTCCAGTGCGACTTATATATGTTTTTTTCTTCTCTATTATGCATTTTTTGACTGGTGCGACTTATACTCCAGTGCGACTTATATATGTTTTTTTCTTCTCTATTATGCATTTTTTTGACTGGTGCAACTTATACTCCAGTGCGACTTATATATGTTTTTTTCTTCTCTATTATGCATTTTTTTGACTGGTGTGACTTATACTCCAGTGCGACTTATATATGTTTTTTTATTCTCTATTATGCATTTTTTGACTGGTGCGACTTATACTCCAGTGCGATTTATAGTCCAGAAAATACGGGTATATGTATATTTTAGCATTTTCAATCTAAATTACAAAGCAACCATAATCATGACTTGACTTCAATATATCATCATCATTTTATTATTATTTTTTTTTAATCACAAGTGCTACAGAATGCTTTTTTTTTTTTTTTTTTTAAACAACTAAAAACACAGATTAGGCCAGATTAGCGTGCATAACATCCAGTCAATTTGAAGCTCCGTATGTCGTCTTTTTTTCTCAGCCGTCTTGCCCTTTGGAGAGCGCACACAAATACTTACCAGGTAATCTTTGCATGAATATTGTATCCGTGGTGGTCTTGTGTGTGTAAACATGTCCTTCCTGTTGAATGAGTGGCATTGTGGTGATGACACAGAGAGGGTAATAGACTGGAGCAACACTGTCCAGGACAAATAGTGTAAGCCTTGTTTAAGCCCTGTTTGTCCTTGTGCTGATTTGTGGCTTTTGGCAGCGTCGGCGCTCATTAAAGCGCGGCTGCTCTGGTTACCACGAGATAACCAATGGACAGTGGGACTGACATGATGAGAACCGGCTGCTGGAGCTGGACGAAGCACGCCAGGCCGCACGCTTTACGGGGAAAACGAGAAACTAGAGATGACACGACGATACTAAAAGGATTTTCATGTGATTTTAAAGTGGAGTCTCAATAAGGATTTTGAAAAAACTCCAAAAGAAGACAAAAACGCTTGTTGGGGTCGGGTACGTTTTAGAATCAGAATCAGAATGGGGTTTAATGCCGTTGTAATAGAAATTGGAATTCACAAATGTAGGAACTGTGTCTTTGTGATTCGGTGCAACATTAAACAATGAATAAGTCAAAAGAAATGTAGTATTCAACTCACAATAATAGTAGTTTCTTTAATAAAAACATGAGGCCTTGAGGTCTTGTAAAAAAAAAAAAAGGATCAAGACCTTTCGAAAAAATATTCAGGAAAGGTTTGTCCTTGTCAGTTTTATGGATAAATATTTTACAGTATCAATACTTACAAAATACAAATATATAATTGCCCATCCCTAGTTAAATGGTGAATAAAATGCATATAGAAAAATTACCTACTCAACTTTCTAGTGGATCTGACGGCTCTACCACTGAGCTACTGCTAACTACCACTGAGCTACTGCTAACTGTACCACTGAGCTACTGCTAACTGTACCACTGAGCTACTGCTAACTGTACCACTGAGCAACTGCCAACTGTACCACTGAGCTACTGCCTACTGTACCACTGAGCTACTGCTAACTGTACCACTGAGCTACTGCCAACTTTACCACTGAGCTACTGCTAACTGTACCACTGAGCAACTGCCAACTGTACCACTGAGCTACTGACAACTGTACCACTGAGCTACTGCCAACTGTACCACTGATCAACAGCCAACTGTCCCACTGAGCTACTGCTAATTGTACCACCGAGCTACTGCCTACTGTACCACTGAGCTACTGCTAACTGTACCACTGAGCAACTGCCAACTGTACCACTGAGCTACTGCCAACTGTACCACTGAGCTACTGCTAACTGTACCACTGAGCTACTGCCAACTGTACCACTGAGCTACTGCCAACTGTACCACTGAGCAACTGCCAACTGTACCACTGAGCCACTGCCAACTGTACCAATGAGCTACTGCCAACTGTAGCACTGAGCAACTGCCAACTGTACCACTGAGCTACTGCTAACTGTACCACTGAGAAACTGCCAACTGTACCACTGAGCTACTGCTAACTGTACCACTGAGCTACTGCCAACTGTACCACTGAGCTACTGCTAACTGTACCACTACGAAACTGCCAACTGTACCACTGAGCTACTGCTAACTGTACCACTACGAAACTGCCAACTGTACCACTGAGCAACTGCTAACTGTACCACTGAGCTACTGCTAACTGTACCACTGAGCTACTGCCAACTGTACCACTGAGCTACTGCCAACTGTACCACTGAGCTACTGCTAACTGTACCACTATGAAACTGCAAACTGTACCACTGAGCTACTGCTAACTGTACCACTATGAAACTGGCAACTGTACCACTGAGCAACTGCTACCTGTACCACTGAGCTACTGCTAACTGTACCACTGAGCTACTGCTAACTGTCCCACTGAGTTACTGCCAACTGTACCACTGAGCTACTGCTAATTGTACCACTAAGCTACTGCTATCTGTCCCACTGAGCTACTGCTAACTGTACCACTGAGCTACTGCTAAGTCTACCACTGAGCTACTGCTAACTGTCCCACTGAGCTACTGCCAACTGTACCACTGAGCTACTGCTAACTGTACCACTGAGCTACTGCCAACTGTACCACTGAGCTACTGCTAACTGTACCACTGAGCAACTGCCAACTGTGCTACTGCTAACTGTACCACTGAGCTACTGCTAAGTCTACCACTGAGCTACTGCTAACTGTCCCACTGAGCTACTGCCAACTGTACCACTGAGCTACTGCTAACTGTACCACTGAGCTACTGCCAACTGTACCACTGAGCTACTGCTAACTGTACCACTAATCTACTGCTAACTGTACCACTGAGCTACTGCTAACTGTACCACTAAGCTACTGCTAACTGTACCACTGAGCTACTGCTAACTGTACCACTGAGCAACTGCCAACTGTACCACTGAGCTACTGCTAACTGTACCACTAAGCTACTGCTAACTGTACCACTGAGCTACTGCTAACTGTACCACTAATCTACTGCTAACTGTACCACTGAGCTACTGCTAACTGTACCACTAATCTACTGCTAACTGTACCACTGAGCTACTGCTAACTGTACCACTAAGCTACTGCTAACTGTACCACTGAGCTACTGCCAACACTACCACTGAGCTACTGCTAACTGTACCACTACGAAACTGCCAACTGTACCACTGAGCAACTGCTAACTGTACCACTGAGCTACTGCCAACTGTACCACTGAGCTACTGCCAACTGTACCACTGAGCTACTGCCAACTGTACCAATGAGTTACTGCCAACTGTACCACTGAGCTACTGCCAACTGTACCACTGAGCCACTGCCAACTGTACCAATGAGCTACTGCCAACTGTAGCACTGAGCAACTGCCAACTGTACCACTGAGCTACTGCTAACTGTACCACTGAGAAACTGCCAACTGTACCACTGAGCTACTGCTAACTGTACCACTGAGCTACTGCCAACTGTACCACTGAGCTACTGCTAACTGTACCACTACGAAACTGCCAACTGTACCACTGAGCTACTGCTAACTGTACCACTACGAAACTGCCAACTGTACCACTGAGCAACTGCTAACTGTACCACTGAGCTACTGCTAACTGTACCACTGAGCTACTGCCAACTGTACCACTGAGCTACTGCCAACTGTACCACTGAGCTACTGCTAACTGTACCACTATGAAACTGCAAACTGTACCACTGAGCTACTGCTAACTGTACCACTATGAAACTGGCAACTGTACCACTGAGCAACTGCTACCTGTACCACTGAGCTACTGCTAACTGTACCACTGAGCTACTGCTAACTGTCCCACTGAGTTACTGCCAACTGTACCACTGAGCTACTGCTAATTGTACCACTAAGCTACTGCTATCTGTCCCACTGAGCTACTGCTAACTGTACCACTGAGCTACTGCTAAGTCTACCACTGAGCTACTGCTAACTGTCCCACTGAGCTACTGCCAACTGTACCACTGAGCTACTGCTAACTGTACCACTGAGCTACTGCCAACTGTACCACTGAGCTACTGCTAACTGTACCACTGAGCAACTGCCAACTGTGCTACTGCTAACTGTACCACTGAGCTACTGCTAAGTCTACCACTGAGCTACTGCTAACTGTCCCACTGAGCTACTGCCAACTGTACCACTGAGCTACTGCTAACTGTACCACTGAGCTACTGCCAACTGTACCACTGAGCTACTGCTAACTGTACCACTAATCTACTGCTAACTGTACCACTGAGCTACTGCTAACTGTACCACTAAGCTACTGCTAACTGTACCACTGAGCTACTGCTAACTGTACCACTGAGCAACTGCCAACTGTACCACTGAGCTACTGCTAACTGTACCACTAAGCTACTGCTAACTGTACCACTGAGCTACTGCTAACTGTACCACTAATCTACTGCTAACTGTACCACTGAGCTACTGCTAACTGTACCACTAATCTACTGCTAACTGTACCACTGAGCTACTGCTAACTGTACCACTAAGCTACTGCTAACTGTACCACTGAGCTACTGCCAACACTACCACTGAGCTACTGCTAACTGTACCACTACGAAACTGCCAACTGTACCACTGAGCAACTGCTAACTGTACCACTGAGCTACTGCCAACTGTACCACTGAGCTACTGCCAACTGTACCACTGAGCTACTGCCAACTGTACCAATGAGTTACTGCCAACTGTACCACTGAGCTACTGCTAACTGTACCACTAAGCTACTGCTAACTGTACCACTGAGCTACTGCTAACTGTACCACTAAGCTACTGCTAACTGTACCACTGAGCTACTGCTAACTGTACCACTAAGCTACTGCTAACTGTACCACTAAGCTACTGCTAACTGTACCACTGAGCTACTGCTAACTGTACCACTGAGCTACTGCTAACTGTACCACTAAGCTACTGCTAACTGTACCACTAAGCTACTGCTAACTGTACCACTAAGCTACTGCTAACTGTACCACTGAGCTACTGCTACTTGGTGGTCAACCCCATTCTTCTACGTTAAAAAACAAGTTTAAAAGCGTGACTCTGAGCAGATATTTGAGGCTACACATTGTACTCTGAGCGTGATATTCTGAACAGTTCATTTTTTGAAACATGAACTGGTTTTACAGCGAAAACGAGGGAAATAGCAGCAGTCAAAATGAATAAAAAGACACATTTGAGTCATTAAATCAGTCGAATATCACAAGTTTGCGTGACGGACGATCGATGGAACCAATCGCTTTGATTGTTGAACCAGTTAAAGGGAATGAATCGCAGGTATATTCCCTCTGACGCGCTTCATTCTTCATGCTATGGATTATTGGCAGAGGTTGTGAAAAGTAAACAGAGGAGGTCCGGGAGAATAGACGACAGCTAAAACATTAACATTTTCATTCTGGTCTCATCGCTAACAGCCCCGGGGAGAGGCAGCCATGCGTATTCTATTAACAAAAGGCACGCCCGATGCTCCCGAGTCTGCGCCTGCGTTCACACGTCCGCAAATCCCCCGGCAAAACCTGTTTGTGTTCACCAGAGCTTTGAGACGGGGGGGAAAGATGTAAAACAAAGAGACAGAGCGGAGACAGATGTAAAGGCAGATTTAGAGAGAAATGTGGCTTTGGACTTTGGGAGGCCGGGTCTTCGCCGGCTTTACAGCGCTTCAAAATCAAAGTAACAGCCGATCAGTTAAAGGCTTTTATTTTGATATAGTTATGACTTTATTTGGTGTGTTTGTGCCTGTTGTAAATATAAATTATAGTTTAACGCTAATTGAGTAGCTTTATGAACTGCATAGTCAAACTTACACTTGAATGCAATTTAATATATACCGTATTTTCCAGACTATAAGTCGCGCAGTCTTTTTTCATAGTTTTGGCCGGGGTGCAACTTATACTTATATTTATACTTGTATATGCTTGTACTTATATGTCGCTCCGGAGTATAAGTATAAGTGATGTTATTTGTTATTTTCACACTTGCAACCACATTTCATACTCCAGTGCGGCTTATATATGTTTTTTTATTCTCTATTATGCATTTTTTGACTGGTGCGACTTATACTCCACTTATATTTGTGGAGGAAAAAGTTGAAAAATCTGTAGAAAATAACATCACAAGAAGACACACATTCCATCCCTTTAAGTTTAGGCCTACTTTACACAAAATAAACAAGTTTTTGGACCCTAAACAATAATTCAACAAAATAAAGGTTAATAATAATAATTATATGTGTTTATCGTGTTTCATGCAATAATAATAATAATTTTAATCGTCAAATGTATTAATTTTTTACAATATAAAAGTTTGGCCCAGTGGTTGCGAGATCATTTCCTACTGTGATGTCATCAATTACAAACAGGAAGTACAATTATACACCTAAACAATCAGCCATTTTGGGACACATTTTTGGGTTGTTTTTTTGCAAATTGTTAAATATACTTATCTTAACACCATTTTAGTTCAATGAGTAGTCGAAGCTGTCATAGGCACTTTAAGCTTTTAACCTATACTACACTAAAACTGACTGAACACTGCAGGATTTTGAAATCTTCTGCGATTTTAAGACGTGTCCAAAAAAAAAAGTGCAGGCAGCAGACATAAGAACTTTTTGCAACAATTATTCAACATGAAGGACTGCAATATCTCACACATGCAAATCTGGGGAAAGATTTGGTACAAAAGGCAGGAGAGTGTCACGTGATCGAACAAATACACAAGAACACAAGGCGAGTTCCAGCTGCCAATACATTCTTATTTAGAGAGAAAATAAAACAAAACGATGAAACGGATGTGGATTAAATCTTATGATAAAGGACACGGGACAGCGCGATCTTCACTGGAGGTAAAGAACTGGTCACCCCGAACTCTGGAGAGGAGATTGGGCCAAAAACAACACTAGCAATGCTACATTTACTGCTATTACAACTACTGCAGGCATTAGCCACTGCTGCTGCTATTAGCCACTAGCTCCAGTTATCAATGACGATTTTTTTTGCCGCTATTAGTACATCTCATCATATTTTGCCGCTGTTAGGCAGATCTGGAAAGTTAACGAATTACTAATACCCAAAAATACCTACAAAATAACAGAAATGTGTGTAATTGTACCTTTTTCTGCACATTTTAAAACGTCGTTCTACCCATGCCATTGTCATTTTACACATTTAAGTACTACACGAGTCCCAATTGGCCCATCACTTCTGTATCTGCTCCTTTCATTCCCTTCAAACACACATAACAGCATCGCCTGCTCTGATTGGCTAAGCTCTGAATCAAGGTTTGTACAAAAGCGTGATCTAAAATGCCACTAAAATTACCTTAAATCTACTAGTACCGTATTTTCCAGACTATAAGATGCACCTTTTTTAATAGTTTTGCGATGCGACTTATACTTATATTTATAGTTATATACTTATACTCCAGAGCGACTTATATGTGATATTATTTGTTATTTTCACACTTGCAACCGCATTTCATTCTCCAGTGCGACTTATATATGTTTTTTTCTTCTCTATTATGCATTTTTTGGCTGGTGCGATTTATACTCAGGAAAATACGGTACTTTATCTTTATTTTTCATGTGCACTTTATACTCAAATCTATATTATTTATTTATATTTAGGAGTCAAAATGTGAACTATTTGTACTTGTAATTGAGGACATTTTCCACCTATGTAACTGTACTTTTACCCAAGTACAAAATGCTTAGTTCAGAGCAAGGTAGCCGTGTTGAAAATAAGTAAATGTTCCCTGCGAGGTGGTCCACAGCCCTCTCTCCGAGGACCAGTTGTCTGCGGTGAATGCGTTGTTGGTTTCACAGTGGGGCGGTGCTGATGGCGGTGCTGATGGCGGTGCTAATGGTGGACTCGGAGCCGCAGCAGGCGAGCACAACATCGCTGACATTTGGTCCATTCATTTGCATTGGTCCGTGGCTCGCTTTTTAGCCTGACAAAAAGCTGGTCCACGGCAACGGTTTTCGAACAGGCCTGACGACTTTACACACGCGCTCGGAGGAGGAAGAATTGTTAACAAATGCTGAATATTATGTAGTACTATGGTAAAAGAAAAGGTTTGGACACGTTTCGTCACTCGTCCACTTAGTCACTGCCTCATGTATCATATCTGTCTGAAAGGAGGCGCTAACGGCACTGAAACTATACACACTACAGTAGGGCTTTGCCAAAATATTGAAATATTTACATATCGTGATCCTAAATTTGGTGATACAGTATCGATATCGTGGGCAGCTGTATCGAGTAATCTTTTTGTCACAGCGCTGCAATTTTGTCGTTCGTTTCAAGACAGAAAACTTGTTTACGCAAAAAGTTTGACGGTTTTGATCATTGAAACGGGTGTATTTTATTTTCAGTTTGTGCAGGTCGTGTTTTGACAAAGAAAAATGTTGTTAAAATTCTATTATTGTATCGTGTATTGTGTATCGTGTATCATGCATCGTGTGTCGTGTGTCATGTATCGTGTATCATGCATCGTGTATCGTGTATCATGTATCGTGTATCATGCATCGTGTGTCGTGTATCGTGTGTCGTGTATCATGCATCGTGTATCATGCATCGTGTATCATGCATCGTGTATCGTGGGTCGTGTATCATGCATCGTGTATCATGCATCGTGTATCGTGTATCATGCATCGTGTATCATGCATCGTGTATTGTGTATTGTGTATCATGCATCGTGTATCATGCATCGTGTATCGTGTGTCGTGTATCATGCATCGTGTATCATGCATCGTGTATCATGCATCGTGTATCGTGTATCATGCATCGTGTATCATGCATCGTGTATCGTGCATCGTGTATCGTGGGTCGTGTATCATGCATCGTGTATCATGCATCGTGTATCGTGGGTCGTGTATCATGCATCGTGTATCATGCATCGTGTATCATGCATCGTGTATCGTGTATCATGCATCGTGTATCGTGTATCATGCATCGTGTATTGTGTATCGTGTATCGTGTATCATGTATCATGTATCGTGTATCATTCATCGTGTATTGTGTATCATGTATCATGTATCGTGTATAGTGCATCGTGTATCGTGCATCGTGTATCATGCATCGTGTATCGTGTATCGTGTATCGTATATCGTGTATCGTGTTTCATGCATCGTGTATCGTGTATCATGCATCGTGTATTGTGTATCGTGTATCATGCATCGTGTATCATGCATCGTGTATCGTGGGTCGTGTATCATGCATCGTGTATCATGCATCGTGTATCATGCATCGTGTATCGTGTATCGTGTATCATGCATCGTGTATCGTGTATCATGCATCGTGTATTGTGTATCGTGTATCGTGTATCATGTATCATGTATCGTGTATCATTCATCGTGTATTGTGTATCATGTATCGTGTATCGTGTATCGTGTATAGTGTATCGTGTACCGTATTTCATGCATCGTGTATCATGTATCGTGTATCGTGTATAGTGTACCACGTACCGTATTTCATGCATCGTGTATCGTGTATCATGTATCGTGTATTGTGTATCGTGTATCGTGTATCATGTATCGTGTATAGTGTACCGTATTTCATGCATCGTGTATCATGTATCGTGTATCGTGTATCGTGTATCATGTATCGTGTATAGTGTACCGTATTTCATGCATCGTGTATCATGTATCGTGTATCATGTATCGTGTATCGTGTATCATGTATCGTGTATAGTGTACCGTATTTCATGCATCGTGTATCATGTATCGTGTATCATGTATCGTGTATCGTGTATCATGTATCGTGTATAGTGTACCGTATTTCATGCATCGTGTATCATGTATCGTGTATCGTGTACCGTGTATTGCATCGAATCGCCAGGGACCCTGTAATTCCCTGCCCTCTCCTACAGTACGAAGTATCTGGTATTAGTTACGTCATATTTTGCATAATTGCGGTCATTTTTTTATTTTATTTAAACTGATTAATCCTATTGTTTTCTTTGTTTTGCGTTTGTATTATCTGTTACAACTACTACTACTGCTTATAATGTTGTTGTTGTTGTTGTTTTTGTTGCTACTACGACGATTTCTATGGCACAACTTCTCCGACTATATTTCCTAACATAATCATTCAGAAAAGCATTAAAGCCGTGTTTGTGCAAATCGATGCTGGAATAAAAAGAAACGCATTGAGACAAGAAGGGTCAGATCTTGTGGCAACTCACGAAAGAAACGAGTAGAAATCTCAAATCTAAAATGGAAATGTGTTTACAATATTGTGCACAAACGAGTGACTTCCTTGACTATGTGTATTTTTTTATTTTTTTTTTAAAGGAGCATTAGACAGTTGGAGAAAGAAACCACAGCAGCCAAAGCAACGTCCCAAAAGTGTAGCAGACTAAACAGGACAACACTGCCCCCTAGGTGTGGAGAATAAACGCACATGCAGAAAGGTGAAAAAGGAGTGAGGTACTGTACTTCATAATACGCTTAATATTGAAAATTAATAACAGCGAATGCAAACAAGTACTAAACAATCATTTGAAACAATATTTAAACAGTATTTTTTAGGCCCTTTGTTTAATTACATATGATAACTGACAGATTTGAGCAATCCAAACATTAAAATGAACATATTTGTGTCTTTGCTGGTGTAGTGTTTGGTTGAGGTTAATGTCTGCAGAGTGGGCAGGGGTGGGCAGGGGTGGGCAGGGGCACGTAGCGGCTAACACAGAGTTAAAAAAGCTGTGATTGACGGCTATAATTAGGCGGCTGAAGTTGTGCTGATCGACAGAGACCGAGGGGAGGAGCCGGGGGCAGCTCGCGGCATCGCATTCAACACTTCATAACAACTGTCAGCGCTGCAGACGCTCGCTAAGGCACGCGCTTGGACAATTGGAGAGGAAATATCATTTGTGCAGTTTTGGGACATAATAATAGTGTGTTTTCCCACTGTGCGAGTCTTTTTTTTGTCTCTGGACCTTTTTGTTCGCACATTTGCAACATTATCTTTAGTGGGAACATGTTTTATTCATGTTCTGATAAAGATAAACTGAACGCACAAATAGAATTCTCCATAAGTGAGTACTACCGTATTCTCTGCACTATAGGGCGCACCGGACTATAACACACAAAATCGCTTCGAGTTCAGAAAGCACAACCAGAATGGATCCATATATAAGGTGCACTAGATTATAAGGCACACTGTTGTTTTTTGAGGACATTAAAGGCTTTTAAGTGCGCCTTATAGTGCGGAAAATATGGTAACTGAAATTCTGAATAAATATAATGACTAATAATTGTGATTCATTGTTAATTCCATTGTTTGTTTGAGCCTTCTGTGCGTCACATGATTTATATGCAGGTTTACGGAGCTGAATAATTAGTCAGTTAGAGCCACTTTCATCCATTGTTACTGTGTGAATGAGTGCAAAGGGAGACTGGGTGGTTCCTCTGACTAAATAGGGACTGAGAACTGGTAGCAATTGGAACTGTTTTGTGTAACAATGCCTAGAATGCTATCGTGTTGCAGGCATATTACATTAACAAACTTACATAGTAGAAAAAGCTTCAGTTGTAGTCATCTGGACTCAGTTTGAAAAAGTAGACGTTTCGACTCTCATCCAAGAGTCATTGTCAATAAAAGAATTTAGGTCGAGAACTCCGATATTAATACTGTTCTGTGGCAAGACCCGCCCATTGGGAGGAGCCTTCCTGAAGTAGAAAGAGTTGTTTGTTTCAAGGACAAAAGGGAAACTGAACAGAGAAGGAAGGGTGTTTCTATCCCTTATGTGTCTGGCCTGTCGGAAAAACTGCAGAGAATTTTTAGACAACACGAAGTCCCTGTTTATTTTAAACCAGGAAACACTTTAAGACAAAAACTGGTTCATCCTAAGGACAAGTTGCCGACTCAAAAACAGAGCAATGTAGTTTATTCGATCCAATGCAGTGAAGAAAGTTGTAAAGAACGTTACATAGGTGAGACGAAACAGCCTCTACACAAGAGGCTTTATCAGCACAGAAGAAATACAAGTTCAGGACCTCAGAGTGCCGTGCATCTCCATCTTGAAGCCTCTAATCACTCGTTTGAAGACGGTGAGGTGAAGGTTTTAAGCAGGGAGAAAAGATGGTTTGAAAGAGGAGTCAAGGAAGCTATTTTTATTTTTGTTAAAAAAGAAAGACCTTCTTTAAACAGAAATGGAGGGCTAAGGTTTAATCTTCCTGTTATTTATAATGGTATACTGAACCCCTGGAAAGGTAAAGGACATTCGGATGCTAATCAGGTACTCAGGGTGGTTGAGCCAGGGTCTCACAAAGACAAAGAGGATTCTAATAGCCCATTAAGATTCTGAATAGGCTAGCTCGGTAGATACAAGGGGGGAGTTTCTGTTGAAACAAACAACTCTTTCTACTTCAGGAAGGCTCCTCCCAATGGGCGGGTCTTACCACAGAACAGTATTAATATCGGAGTTCTCGATCTAAATTCTGTTATTGACAATGACTCTTGGATGAGAGTCGAAACGTCTACTTTTTCAAACTGAGTCCAGATGACTACAACTGAAGCTTTTTCTACTATGGAACACGCCTGGACGAATGAGGGATTACACCGACATAACAAACTTACAGTTATAAAAGATGTACATTATATATTTTTATCACAGTTATTGGCACATAAAATATTTAAAGTATATTCTTATGCAGCCTGAATGCTTATATTTAAATTTGTTTCTATATTATTGAGCTGAAGGTAGATTAGGGAGATATATCGACATTTTGATAAAGTTTGAATATTGAGTATATTGTTTGAAGTATAGAAATGCTATAGTGTTTAATGGGATATTTCTGCACCTTTTGTGATTAGTTTTACAAACGTTTCACATACGTCTGATAATTAAACCTCCACTAACACGTTTAAAGACAAGTTTGAAGACATTTCTGTTGGGATCTACATAATAGTGTCAAACTATCTGAGATATACTGAGATTATCCGTTTTGTCAATATCACCCCGAACATCATTGAAAAAAAGTGTGAATGTGCTGCACAAATAAACATAAATTTTCAAGTAAAAATTGCAATTTAATCCATTTTCCTGCCCTAACTCCCCCTTAATTGTGTGAACAAAGACAATCTCCTATTGAACAACAGCGCAAGTTAAATTTAAAAATCACAACATTCTAATATGCGACTGTGACAGGAACTTTGGACGTCTGCAATGGAAGTTCCTGATCGTTCCTGCTTTTCTGTGGAATATCATGTCAGTGTCAGAGCGGCCATTAAAGCAGAACGAGCGGCTGCCAAATGGTGCAGAGAAATGAGGACCCCATCAGACGACAGGCCCCACGCCGGCTTTCTGAAAAGGTGTCATTTACTTTAATTTGATTGTTTTGAAGGGTTTTTTTGCTGCCCGGTAATATGGCTTTTATTTAGACCACCTGCGGCCTCCCTTCACTCAGTCATCACACAGGCTCGTGTGCGAACAGGCGAGTAGAGGACTTTAAATGTTATGTTTAAGATGGTTTATAGAATATGTGTAATTGCATCAGTCAGTTAGACTCTGTGCGATGATAAATGTCCGTTTCCAATGTGCCACTGGAATAAACAAGCGTAATCTTGTCCAGAAAATGGCAAAAAGAACTGTAGATGTTTTTATTCACTCTCTGGTCTAGGCTGTTTGAGGCCACAGCTGCCCCGGGGCGGACTGACAAAGTGTGAGGCTGCTAATCTGCACCATCTGCCCCTCCAAGCGAGCCAAAAAACGACAACAGACCTTCTGGTTGACGATAAGCAAATGCCAAAAAACACTGCCAACGACGACTGCACAAAGTGGGAACAGTATTTTATTGTGGTTAGATTTGTGATTTAAGTTTTAGTAATTGGATTCGGTTCAAAGTTTTAAGGGGATTACACCGACATTTAAAGACTGAAAGGTAAACTGACTAATAAAAGAAGCACATGTATTTCAGAACATGTCACAGATGTTAACTCCAGTTTGTGTCGCAGAGTCAGATAAAGGGGAAAATATAGTACTTACATAGTACATTTTGATTCGATTGTGATTAAACTTGCAGCCCTACTTTCTACTACAGTCTACATCAGGGGTGTCCAAACTTTTTTCACCAAGGGCCGCATTTTGAAACTTAAACGGGGCAGAGGGCCACAAACAACCTGACCATGTCGAATTTGTTGAATGACAAAGTGAATCATTCGAAATTTTGCATTTGACGTAATTGCGATGAGCCCCCACACCTTTAATTAGACCTAGAACATTAATATTAGGTTGGTATAACATCAATATTATTTTTATTTTTTTGTGTACATATCATGTCACACCCATTTTAATACCCGGTAGTTATTTATTGTCCATTGTTTTTGTCTTTATTGTTCCGTGTTATGTTTGTGTTGCACCGAACCGCCAGGACAAGTTCCTATGTCCATGAATCCTGTTCATTGATAAATGGCAATAAACTTATTCTGATTCTCTGATTCTGATTCTTAATCTGCCTGAATTTTCCCAATTTCACAGTAAAAAGTACTACTTTTTGTTGGGCCGACATAGCAGGAAGCTGGAGGCCCAACAAAAATTGGTTTGAGGGCCGCATTTGGCCCCCGGGCCCTGGTTTGGACATGCCTGGTCTACATGTTTTACCGGTACATGCTGAACAAACTCTAAAGTCCAAAACAGCATGTCACAAATAAGAAGGAAAGGCATCTTAATATTACTGAGTGAAAATGAGACGGTCGTGTCCGTCTCCCACAGGCTCCTGCTGCTCTCCTGCTGTGCATATTGAGCTCGGCCGACCCAGCCTCAGGCACAACCTGCGTTTGTCTCCTTCACCAAGTCTGAACAGGACGCCTGTTATTTGCACTATGTCAGAGATATATATTCCACATCTAATACCTCCAGAGCTCTGTCAGGCACAGCTTTGGGAGACAATCCATTTTTTGTTCAGAGTTGTGTGGAACAAACACAACAAGTGCAACACACTTATGGCTTAGTGTGTTATTTGTCAAGTTATTTTTGTTTTTCTGTTTAGTGGTTGAATTTTGTCAAAATTTTCAGCAAAGTTGAGCAATAATCATCCAAAAACGTGGATTTAAGACAAATAATGTTGAAATATAACGTACCGTATTTTCCGGACTATAAATCGCACCTTTTTTCGTAATTTTGGCCAGGGTGCGACTTATACTTATATTTATACTTATATACTTATACTCCGGAGCAACTTGTATGTGATATTATTTGTTATTTTCACACTTGCAACCGCATTTAATACCCCAGTGCAACTTATATGTTTTTTTCTTCTCTATTATGCATTTTTTGGCTGGTGCGACTTATACTCCAGTGCGACTTATAGTCTGGAAAATACGGTAATATGGCTAAATAAGATCAAATATGGCTAAATAAGATAAAATATGGCCAAATAAGATCAAATATGGCTAAATAAGATCAAATATGGCTAAATAAGATCAAATATGGCTAAATAAGATAAAATATGGCCAAATAAGATCAAATATGGCTAAATAAGATCAAATATGGCTAAATAAGATCAAATATGGCCAAATAAGATCAAATATGGCTAAATAAAATCAAATATGGCTAAATAAGATAAAATATGACATACGCTGATACTAATGCAAACCACAACGGATCAGAATAAATAAAACAGTATCACCGTTAAGACTGAAAAGAACTTGAGGATTCTTGTTCCAGGTTTGGGCCCTTTTCGTTCCCTAAAGAAGAACAAACGCCCCGGTGCCGGTCTCATGTTGCAAGTGACTTTCTGACAGGTGCAGGGAGTAAAAGTAGTGAGTGTGTCTTGTTGTGTTTGGCCTAAGTCAGTGCGCCGGGGCCAGTGTTTACCTCCAGGTTTACCACGGGAAGCACTTAATTGCATTCATTATCTAAAGCTGCAGGTCTGGGCCAAGGTTATAGAACGAGATGAGGGATTTCACTTATCTCCTGTTTATTCAAAAAATATACAATAATAACTGCCAGCACTGGAGATAGCACGTAATGAGCATGTATTGTAGAAATAAATAATGAAAAAAAAAATAAGCAAAGGATTTCCTGCGCTACTTTTATCATCCCATTTTCCATACAGAATAGTAATAAGGATGTGTCGGCCATCGCGGCTTAAGACATATTGAAAGTCTGCAGGGAAATGGAAGTTGCTTTGTGCGAGGGGGCACATAATGGACTTCTCTCCATCCCCCCGAGGTGCACTTTAAAACCGGGATACAATTGCGCGACGCTATTTAAATGGGAATTTCCTTAACATAAAAACGGCATCTGAAATTTGCTCAATGCGAATGTGGCAGGCTGGTTGTCTCCATTGTATGTGTTATGATCATTTTTAGATTTGTTTTCAGCCAGATCAAATATATAGCGATTAATAAGATCTTTATAATGAACCGGTATGGATTTTGGGGTTCAGATACCGATATATTTCTGGAATTTCCCCATTGTGGGACAAATAAAGGCTTATCTTATCTTATAAATGGAGGTGCCAATAGTTGCTGTAACTGCAGATAGATTTAGTAATGTAAAATAAATAGTTTAAAGGCAGCTGAAAGTGTTAGGCTCTATTCATTCTAATTTGGACTTATTGAGGAGACATTTATTGCTATTTTGCCTCTTAACAGCAAGTTTTAAAGGCTGAAAGTTTGTTTTGTGGGGCTTAATTTTCCTAAAGCCCTTTTTTTGAAAATGAAAACTGAAGCGGAGACTCTGTAATTTGGGATTCTGTCTGGTTTACTCTATTTGTAAGAATAAACAAGCTCTGCACAGAGGAAATCAGATTTTAAATTCCACCTAGATTTTCTCTGTTAAATATATGAACGAGTAAAGCTGGTTTCTGGAGGGATCGGCTGATTGACAATAAACAGCAACGTTGGGTTTTGAGAAGAAGAAAAAAAGGCAAATTCAAATAAATCAAAAATGTCCAGATGGAATCCATACAAAAGTCCAATTCATTTGACCATAAATAGTAATTTAGGGATTTTTTTCACTTTTTTTTGGCATACAAACTGACCTGAATGGTTGATTTGACTGAAAGGTTAGAGTGGGTTACAGCTTTATCTTTAAGCATGACATATCAACCAGCTTCAGAGCTCCTTTTATCAGAATTGGACCAAATTTAATAGATATAGTGAAATTCCAATGGGTGGGACGTCCTGAGCGTGAGGGGTGATATAGAAATGCATTCATGAGGTGTAGTGGGGCTAGTATTCAATGCACCTGCACCATTCTAACCATTAACACCTCTTTTCACGGCTCATTCACATGTCATTGTGAGTCCAGTAAACACAGATACAGACATGATCACTTTACAGAAGCTAATGAGAGAACAGAGCCAATGTTTACAATGTTTACAGTGTTTAAAAGTAGCTACAATGAGTGAAATAAAGACTCAAAGCATCAAAACAGACACATTTACAACAGTCACCGCTCAGGCCATCTCAGATCACAACTCTTCACAAATAAGATGTCTTTTAATCCAAATGATTGTCCATAGTGAATATAATCCACATGTTGTTGTTGACCACAGCAGTAGCAGCGCATGTGCTAACGTTAGCTGACCAGAATCTTCTCTCTTCTCTCTTCTCCACACTCACACTTTGATTAAAAAAACATAGGTCTTATGTTGTCACTGGTGTGATCTGTGCTGATGTTCACTGAGTTCAGAGTGTTTAAATCCAGCGCCACAAACAGGAGCGTCACTCTGGAGCTGCACAATGACATCTCACACACTCAAACTACTGCGCAGAGACATGAGCTGCAATGCATGTTGGGACATTAAAGTAAAGTGGATGAAATAGTTGTATTCTAGAGAGTGTAAGCTTTGAAACAATGTATAACACGCCCAGGTATATTGGCCAGAGTTAGACCGATAGTTCCATATCAGCCTTTTATATCTGCTAACTGAAATATTGGTCAGGCCCTAGAACTTTGAAATGAATCATGATTTAAAAACTTCCGGAGCATTAGCATTTGTGATACAGAAAAACATATCCAAGGATATTCAGACCATAATAGAAGACCTTCAATTGCCTAAAAGAGAGCAGCTAATGGCTATTTTTAACCTTTATGATGGGGGACACACTGCATGATAGGGTTGTATTTGACAAAATAAATGATTAACCAAGGACCACGCAATCACAAGCTATGCAAATAACAATTTAAGGGGTATTTATTTAAAAGGGACAGTGCATGTTAATGAACAATGTAAATATGCCGGGATTAGCCTATTGCTCATTTGTAGTCCGTGGCAGGTCGGGACAGAAAACAACATGACATAAAATACATACACAGAACACACATTCAATACAACTGACAACATTAGAACACTTCAGACTCAGTGATTACAGACCTGGTTCTTCTTGAGCAAACGTTTGAATTCTGTTTTACATGAGTTTAATGACAATTATTTAATGGAGGCTGGTGATTCATGGCGGCTCCAACTGCAGACCGATGCCTGGGACGTGAGACTCAGGGTGCACCTCAGCCCAGCCGGTTTGGGACCCTCCTCTTAGAAGACTGGATGCTGACAGAAAGCATGTTAGAATGGGTCGAGAGGTCAGAGTCAAGCGGTGACTGAGGCGTGGTCCTGCTCACGAACCCAAGTTAACATATTAACTCTATATTAAATATTAGCGTGCATTTTTGATCAATTAGTCAACATGAAACTGGCCAAAGCTCTCAAAACGCTTCAGGATCTCTACAATCTGACTCAAACAGTACTTACAATACCACAACCGCAGCAGTATTTATACAGAAATGTGCCAGGAAACAGTGTATCTGTAAAAAAAAGTTAGATTAAACTCATAATTCACTCCCAAATCTTCAGGTAACTCACTTCATGCTTTCCCCTTTCTACTGCCGTCCCGAATCAATTCTTAAAATCTAAATTAACGGGTAAAAAATGTGATCGACCAAAGACGCCACGGACCAATTCAACGACTAAATAACTAAAAGCTGAGAGGTTTTTGCATGTCCGGAATGTTCCACAGCATGGCATTAAAATGATGCTCAAAAAGCTCTTGTAAAACATGAATTCTCACTGTGAGCAGGGTCGCCTTTCCACAGACCTGACCTGTACCGTGGCCATGTAGCATCGCCTGCTTGTCTCCATGGAGCTGAATAACATGAAAACAAGCGTGACCTCTACCAGAAGAGTGAGTGCACTTTTCTTTCACAACCTTTGATTTGATTATGCACTTCTTTCACCAGTTACACCATCAACACCACCGCAACGGACTGCGCTGGTTTCCTGGTGTGGGACTGGCCCGCCGCCGCCCGCTCCGCTCCCCGTGGGCTACATGCTGCAGACATGTGTGAGCGCAGATGGATGGGCGCGCCTCCTCCAGGTTTATTTATCTGGGATGTCGGCGGCGTGTTGCAGCCGCTGATGGAGCCGGGTGCCAGATCAGATAAGGGCCTGATTGATGAAAGCTGCCCGAATATCCACAGTGGTCGCCATGACGATGTGACAACGCACCAGAGTCCCCCGCCATACAATGTGCGACCCAATACATGGTCCACAATGCGATGAGGAAGTTCAGTACATATCTCTGAAATAAAGGGTCATGAAAGTTTATTCATTTAGTTTTTATTGTGTAATTACGTCCTTAATATCAGAACACAATTGGTTTATGAATATTTGAACATTTTCAGCCCAACAGATTGAAAACAATACGACCCATAAAGTGAACAATCCAAACTCATCAACACAACTCCAGGAATGATAGCGAGGCAAGTTTATTTATAGAACACAATTCTTACACAAGGCGATTTAAAGTGCTTCACACAACAGGAACATGTCTGAGATGTAAGAGAAAAATATATAAATAAGGAGCGCTGCGTGGGTAATGAAAGTCCAGAAAGAGGTCAAATTAAAACAGGTGCTCATTGGAGAGAACGTTGTCTGTGTGGGTATTAATTGTGGCAAAAAAATATGAGTAAAAAATTCCCACAGACAAAAGATCCAAGGCACTAAAAAGCCTTTATTAGAACATGGCTTTTTTAGTTTAAATTCGCACCAACGCGTTTCAGCCTTAACTGGCCTGGTGCTCTTTTTAAATCGCTTCTTAAAACCATCTGTTTTCTCTGGCTTTTAACTCCATGTAGTGTGTTGATTGTATGTTTCATATGTGTTGGGAGGGCAGCACCTTTTTATTTATTTTATTTTGTTTATTTTTATTCCATTGATTTTTGTGTGTTTGTTTGATTCAATTTTCTATTTGATTTTGGTTTTATATCTTATTTTATTACTTTTATCCTATTTTTGCCTGTCTTTTACCTGCTGTGAAGCACTTTGGAACCCTCTGGTTGTATAAATCGTGCTATATAAATAAAGTGGATTGGATTGAAATTGATTGGTGCGAATTTTAACCAAAAAAGCCATGTTCTAATAAAGGCTTTTGAATTATTTCTTCTAAACAGAATGAAATGTACTTTGGTGCTAGGCCATGGAGAGACTTGTACAAGCAGAGCTACTTTAAAGTCTATTCTCTGAGCCACAGGATGCATCGTGAATAAATTTGACGGTATCATATTTTGGCAATGAAAGAAATACCTTTTAATGTTTTTTGTCTTACCTTCACCTTAAACTCATCATCCAATTTCCCTACGGTGACAGTAAAGTGTACCCTACCCTACCTTACCCATCATGCAGCTCTGAGGACAGCGCTCTCACACTATGATGACACGTTCCTTGTCTCTAACAGCAGTGGAGCTGGCAGCCCCCTGTGTCTCCATCAGCCTCAATCTCCAAAGACCTCCGTCTCCCACTCCCTCTTTTATTTGTGTTTCTCCAGAGCAGCGCCTCTACAGCCCAGAGTCAGCGCTCAGACACAACAAGGGCCCACACGTCCCAGCGATGTCTCGGACACAGAAGAAACACGCGACTCAATGACGTTCGATCAATTCATGAGCCAAATTGTAAATAAAAGGCAGGAATGACGGATTAGAGATGGAGGAAACATTGAATATACTCATTTTAAAAGCTGAGGAAAGCCATGTTAACATAAGCCGTGTGAAATTGGGGTAAAGAGCAGAGAGAGACAGTCAACAAGCTGTCAGATCTGGAAACCTAACGACATGAAAGTCACAGAGCCAAACATTAACCGACACCACATGCTTTTGCTAACTTTTGGCATCACTGTGGAGTCATTTTGGCCCAGTCTTTGTTTTTCAGCCGTATGGGAAGGTTTTTGAGAATGAAAAACCTTTTGAGAATGAAAAACCTTCCAATGCGGCATTCAAACCGCAGCATCTCACCGTCTGGTCATTGTCCTGCAGTAAGAGCGTCTGGAGCTTGAGTAGAAGCAAGTGTCCCAGGACCTGAAGAAGCAAGATATGAAGATCGTTTTATTAAGATCTGTGTTATTTTGCACCAGATGTAAAAGACTTTAAAAGTTCCAAAAATTCAAAGTGTGTCTCAGTGTGTTGACTTGGGGATGTGGGGGAACATCCAGATGTTTCTTGGCAATTGTGTTCTTTTTTGTAAGCTGTGGTTTTCACCTTAGAACTCTCCACCGATGGAACCATTTTTGAGTCTTTCTTATGTTCTTGAACACTGCTCATGGATTCACTCTGTCACTGGATTCAACAGATCAGTTTGTGGGTGTAAAGCAACTTTCTGGGGACTCTGTGTTTCAGTTTTTATTGGCTGAAATCTAGAACTTTCTTTGATTTAAAAAAGTTGGAGAAAGTAGGCCAAAAAGAAACTGTTAGCTGTTACCTTCAGTCTCTTCAACAAGTAAACTTAGAAATCTGGGGGTAATAATGGACCAGACTTGAATTTTAACAGCTCAATCAGCAGCTTTTAACCATCTAAAAAACATTGCCAAAATCAAAAGTATTGTGTCTAAACCAGACTTGGAGAGACTTATCCATGCGTTTGTCTCCAGTAGATTAGACTGTAACGGCCTGATCACTGGCCTCTCCAAACGAGCTGTAAAACAGCCGCAGTACATCCAGGGACCAGCCTCCTGCTGGTGCCAGAGTCAGGACTAAACATGGACCGGCCTCCTGCTGGTGCCAGAGTCAGGACTAAACATGGACCAGCCTCCTGCTGGTGCCAGAGTCAGGACTAAACATGGACCGGCCTCCTGCTGGTGCCTGAGTCAGGACTAAACATGGACCGGCCTCCTGCTGGTGCCAGAGTCAGGACTAAACATGGACCGGCCTCCTGCTGGTGCCAGAGTCAGGACTAAACATGGACCGGCCTCCTGCTGGTGCCAGAGTCAGGACTAAACATGGACCAGCCTCCTGCTGGTGCCAGAGTCAGGACTAAACATGGACCGGCCTCCTGCTGGTGCCTGAGTCAGGACTAAACATGGACCGGCCTCCTGCTGGTGCCAGAGTCAGGACTAAACATGGACCGGCCTCCTGCTGGTGCCTGAGTCAGGACTAAACATGGACCGGCCTCCTGCTGGTGCCAGAGTCAGGACTAAACATGGACCGGCCTCCTGCTGGTGCCAGAGTCAGGACTAAACATGGACCGGCCTCCTGCTGGTGCCAGAGTCAGGACTAAACATGGGGAATCTGCGTTTCAGTTTTGCATCAAAAATTGTATCTGAAGATATGAGAGTTTCTACTCTGACAATGTTCAAATCTAAGCTAAAAACAATTTAATTTAGTTTTGCATACGACTCTTATCTTTCATGTCGTGTTTTGTGATTTTAGTGCATATTTTTCCGTACAAATTGTGCTCTACAAATAAACTTGCCTTTTAACTGTAAACATCCGCCATTTCCAAACACACCTCTCTAACCCTGCTCTGCTAATTTGAGATTTGCATTTTATTAAGTCTTTATCATGTTTTCAGTCTCGGGTTCGGAAAAGTTGTTTTCCCGCAGCAGCTCAAAATTCCAGTAATGGTGTCAGCGCCTCTCTAAATTTATAAGCCTTTTTTAAAAGCAGAAGATGGAGGGAGGGAGGCAGGAGGGAGGAGGGAGACGATTTTTATCTGCGAGAGGAAGAATGACAGTTCCATTACCTGAGAGTCGCAGATGCTGCCTGCTATCCACCAAGTCGACTTTCCCTCCAATGAGTGCTTATCAATACTGAAGTCCTGCCATTTGGGCGCATCAGCGGCGAGGGGGCCCATCGATCAGGGCCCGGCACACTCGCACTAATCACACACACACACTCTGGACTGGCCTCACGAGACAGGAAGTGAGTGTCACCTTTGAGGACTGTGGACATAGATAAGATTTTAGACAGCAAGACTACAGTGTAAAGCACATTGAAGTCGGCTGTACTCCCAGAAGACACCGACAGGACCAGACCCTAAAGGACGGTAAAGGGGTGTTTGGACAGCACGGATTAGAGGTAGATAAAGTCACGATCCCAGAAATACATTTTGTTATAGAAATAATCATCAAAATTGTAACTTTCGTGGAGTGTCCGTGTTGCACCCTCGAATGATACGACGATACGTTCCGTTTTGCAACTTTTAATAAGTCCACGGTTCAGAATACACACATTTGAGGCACAACACCCAGAACACACCTGGGCCACAACACAATGAAGGCGTGGCTGACCTACTTTTAACTCCACCCACCGTCCAGGTACAGCCCCTTTCATGGACGTGTGCCCTAATTCAAGTGCTCCGTGAAAAAATGTACAATCCAACACACAAAAGTAATAATAATTTAGCAGTGTATTGTACCGTCAAGATTAAATATTAGCATAATAAATTAGCTACATCCGCATCTACACCTGCTTGTCTCTATGTGTTATTGAAGCATTGCATTGACATTTTCATGCATTTATTCACTTACAGACTTAAAAAAAAACAACTTTAAAAAAGAAATCACACACACACATAATGTATTTGAGCCTGGGGGTGTCACGTGCTTGTCCTCATGGAAATAGATAAGTTTAATATCATTGTGAATGGGATGAGAATTGATAAGATGTCATCCATATCGATGGTACTGACAGGTTCTCTTATCGATTCGATTGCTTAATGATTCTTTTATCGATTCCAATATATAAATAATAATATGCATCCTATGTAAGCCTGTATTTAATCACATTTTAATACATTTAGACACGTGTTGGCTGCATTACGACTACAAAAACTACAATGTAAAGCTGGTCAAATGAGGTAAGCCTCCACTAGACAAGATAAAGATGAAAGAAAATAAGTTGGTCTTGATTGGCACACACTATCCAAACCTACATTCTTACAAAACAGTTAAAAACAAACAGCATCAGAAAATGAATCTCATTTTAAGATCAAATATGTAGCAAAAATTCCAATATTAGGAAGATAAAAGCTAAAGAGACAGATTGAGTCCTCGTCCCAAGTGGTCGCTTTGTTCACTTACATTCACACTGTAAATCTATAGACTTTTCTTTCTCTCCTCCGTGGACACACCAGGAACATTTCAAGCACTGCCAGACAAAGATACAAATGCTCCCCGACCGGTTGAGCTAATATCATCTAATGTTAATGATCTTTATTTCAAAGCCGTGCGTCTTCGTCCCCGAGAGCCAGAGGATTTAAAACTTTAATATCTATGAATAATTAACGCTGTGGGGAAAGGACCATTTAGTTAGCCAATAAAGATAAAGAGAAGTGCCATGTTAAATGTTGAAGCTCTCCTAGGCCAGCCGGAGAAAGTCTTTAAATTCACATTGTAATAAATAGCTCTCTGGTCCGTCAGGTTAAAAAACGACACAGAGGACGAGGAAGTGCAACAGAGAAGTGTGTTAAAGGCTTTGTAAGAGCAAGGTCAACCATCAGGCACTACATGAGACCCACTTTGTCACGTTTCAGCTGCTTTTCTCCATGGATGTGTTAATGCTATGCCTGGATGTTCCACAGTATGGCATTTAACTTATCTGTCTTGCATTGAATTTGTTACAGATGTTTTTATTGGTGAAAAAACCTGGAAAAATCTGCATTCTGACCTGTAACATACAAACAAAAGCAACAAAAAAGACCAGCAGGTGGCGAATAATCTGGATTTAACGGTCAATCTATGTTCCTAACCTCACCTATGGTCATGAGCTTTGGGTACCGTATTTTTCGGACTATAAGTGGCACCGGAGTATAAGTCGCACCAGCCAAAAAATGCATAATAGAGAAGAAAAAAACACATATATAAGTCGCACTGGAGTATGAAATGCGGTTGCAAGAGTGAAAATGACAAATAATATCACATATAAGTCGCTCCGGAGTATAGGTATAAGTAAATAACTATAAACATAAGTATAAGTCGCACCAGCCAAAAAATGCATAATAGAGAAAAAAAAAACATATATAAGTCGCACTGGAGTGTGAAATGCGGTTGCAAGTGTGAAAATAACAAATAATATCACATATAAGTCGCTTAAGTATAAGTTGCAACCCGGCCAAAACTATGAAAAAAAGGTGCGACTTATAGTCCAGAAAATACGGTAATGACCAAAAGGACAAGATCGTGGAAGACCCAGGACACGCTGGAGGGACTACGTCTCTCGGTCTGGGCTGGGAACGCCTCTGGATCCCCCACAGAGGAGTTGGAGGAAGCATCTGGGGAGATGGAAGTCTGGGGGTCCCTGCTTGGACTGCAGTTCCCGCAACCCGGCCCCGGATAAGCGGAAGAAGATGGATGGACGGATGGATGAGCGGGGGAAACTGAGAAATAAATTGCTGTGTCATCAAGTGTTAATGCCAAGTGCCATTACCCCCAGCGGGAGAAGACAATGAAATGTTCTGCACAAAACAAGAAGCATCCACGGCTCAGGCTTAATGTGACGAGCGGAGCCATCATGAGCATTAATGACGTTTGCCATCACTACTGGGCACAGACTCCATTACACTGGGGAAGAAGTGCATAAACCACAGCCGCTGCAGGGTAAACATGGATTTTCTTTTAAGGAAAATTTAACGAGTGCTTTCAAACTTCTTGCATACTTTAGCGACAAAATGTATTAGCGGTTTATTCTTATCCGTTATGGCTTTGTTGAAATATGACGATTTATAATTCAATGTGAAGAGAAGTTGAATGTTTTAGTGTTTATGATTTAGAGCAGTGTTTCGCAAGCAGGGGTGCAGGGGTTTGTGAGCATTTATCGAATAATTCCTGATTAAAAGTTGGTGAAATTGAAGTATTTTTTATCTAAAATGTACTTTGTATGACAATAACATCCTGATGAATGTGTTTGTAGAATTATTTGGTCATTTTGTCTTTTAAACAAGAAAATACATTTGTAATAATTGATCAAATAGAAGTAAATATACTCAAATCACCATTACACAAGTAACGGGTACTTACTTGTGTACTTAAAGAGTGGGACAAAGTTTATTGGGTACTCGTAAACCACTGAACCGTCCGTTTTGAAGGATTTAGGACGTCAAAGAATAACGCAGTTGCCTCAGAAGGATGGATGTAATGGATGGAAGAAAATATTGCCAAGCGTTAAATTGATATTATAGTTCTTTTTTTTCAAATTATAGTTCGAGTAGAAGTATTAATTGGCGTGATTGAACTACCGCTGTTGTTTCTTTGCTCACGTTTTGTTCCCTTTTCAGCTAAAAATCTGCTTTTCATGTACCAGATCTGTTTACAAGTTGCACTGTGATTAACATTTGTCATTAAACTACTGACTTGAGTAAAGAACGACCGTTATTGTTTCTTTACTCAAGTTTTGTTCCCCTTTCGTAACACTTTGGTGCAAGTATAAGACAACATGACAATAAAGAGTTGGCAGAGGAAGCAAGGACGGCAAGATTCTGCTTGTGGGCACAGAGAGAGGACGGGACATTAGGCACAAAAGGCACAACAAAATACTTCTGGATAAGAATTTGCAACTAGTTTAAAATCAGGAATGTTTTATTAGACTTTTTGACATGAAAAGTCAATTGATTTACCCCTAAAATAGAGGATTTTTTAAGTTAAAGTCCATGTGTCCACTATACTTGACCCTTGCCAGCTAACCCACCGCTGTCGCCTCCTCTCCTAGCTCCTCCTCCTGCTCCTCCTCCTCCTCCTCCTGCAGCTGCTCCGCCCTTCAGGCTGACAGAGAGGGCACACAGGCCTCACCCGCGGCGCCGACCCCTCCGTGATAAATGAGTTTGGGCATGTCGGGTGTTGGGAGCCGCGAGATGCACAACAGCAGATAAGTGTGCGTTCTTTAATGTTTAAAGCCCACTCTGCCCCCCCCTCCCGCCCTAATAAAGATGTCTATCATTCGTGAATAAGTAACCTTGTCGACCCGCCGAGGCGCGACGCGCTCGGGGTGGAGGGCGAGATCAGCAACCCGCAAATCAATCAGGCGCAGCAACACGATGAACTCGCCTCCGATAACAAATCCAAGAGAATATTGCGGCATAAAAATGGATAATGAAAGCCAAGAAGCCCTGCCAGTAATAGCATCAAGCTAATAAAAGAGATAAGCCATCAAATGGGAAGCTGACTTTCAGTGGGGGGAACAATATCTTTGCGCTGGCAGAGGAGAGGATCTTTTCATTACGTGTGCAAGTCAGAAGGAAACAAAGTCGCTCTGAAATACCGCTAAACTTTTGATTAGCAAGTCATTAAAAGTGCAGCGCGACGCACACGCCGGCCTTAGCAGAGCGCGGAGTCAATGTTGGAAGTTGCGCTTGATTACACGCATATTTTTATTCGTCTACAATCGAGGCGCAGATTGCTTCTACAAAGGAGCGCAGGGGCTGGACGGAGGATGAGTGAACGGCGGGGAAGATAAAGGAGTTCTTTCTGGATGTGACTGGAATCCTCGTCAGCTCCGCCGCCGCCGCGCAGGTGATGCATGGAAATCCATTTGCGCGACATGCGGCGGGAGACGATGCGACAAGAGCGGCGAGAGGCAAGCGCGCACGTGCGGCGCTTGTGCGGGGCGACGCCGCGGACACGCCCGCTGGTCACATGCTGCAATTACGCCGTATGAACTGGAGCAAGATAATGATGAAAAACTGTCCTTCTTCTTCTTTTTTCCCTCCTCGTATTTTCTGTTTAATGTCTATGTTCAAACTGTATCTATTCTAGTCCTAGTCTATTTTTGTCCACTTCCTATAACCAATCAAGTGGAGATGTCAAGGGTTATAGATCACAATATAATCTTTGAGAACTAAAGTAGTAATCATAATCGGGGCAATTTTAGAAGCAACGAACTCAAAAAAATGTCAAAATAATAAATACATTGACTTTTTATGTGGCTGTTTGACCTTCAGAATGTTTTATTTGATAAAGATGGCCACATACAACACATACAAGGTGAGTAGTGATCATTAGTCTTTGTTTTATTTGTGATTTTGTCCTTCTTGAACTGCGAAGGGTTTTTGTCGTGGAAAGACATTGTTGTGAATGAAAGTAAATGGCCAGTTTTACAATTGTTTAATCTCGGTGTCAATAACCGCAAATTACTTCTTTTCACAACGATCCTGACACTAAAATGTTCTATTGTGACATCTCAAGTAAGTCTAACGTGAACAAAAAATATGACAAAATGTATATTGAGGTATAAATTGAAGAAGATTATCCAAGAATACGTGAAAAATAATGAGATCAGGGGTCACCTTGAGAAACTCGAGTAGTTAATGAATCAAAACTGGTCAAGTCAAACCCCAATAACATGGAAGGTCAAGCAAAAGGAAAATAAATACTTTTCTTTATGGCGGCTGGGCTTTTTTGTGCGATGCCAGTGTCAAAAGTCCATTTATCTTTGTGAACAAGGTGGCAGGAGTCGGTAGGGTTTAAAGAAGTGGGTCCAGGCCAGACTCTCCCGTTCAGAATGAGGGTGCTCCATCACGCGGCGTGCGGGTGACACCGGAGGAGCAGCCGGGGCCGAAGAGCAATGGGGCGGCCATCTTCTTTGGCTCCGGCATCACGGCGCGAGCGGGAGCGAGAGAGCAGGAAGCGCCGTGATGGCCGCTCATGACCAAGGCCGCGGGAGCTTCCTCTGACAGGGGGAAGATACGGGCCTGAATTCAAAACCTCGGTGCAGTTCAGACCAAAGCCAGAGGCATTCTGGGACAGCGGGGGAAAGTTTAGCAACGTAAACTTAGACAGAAGCTCCTGGGTTCTTTGCTCACGCTGCGGACTCTGCGTCTGGGTGACCTTCCTAGTTGTGATTTTCAATTAGGGCTGAAGCTAATGATTATTTTAAAAGTTAGTTAAAAGTCTTTTTTTCTGATGTTGTACTTATTGCATTCATTTTGACATTTTGAATGATTAAAAAAACGTCTTTTCATGCATTTAGAACATGCATAGTCCAAATCTGTGTCTTTACTTTTATCTGAATTTGTATAAAACTTTGTATTTGTTGTACATTTTGCATCTTTTTGGTGTTTAATTTGATCAGAACATCAAAAGGTAAAATATACTAAATATACGGTGTCGTTCATAAAATTACCGTATTTTAACTATAAATCGCACCTTTTTTCATAGTTTTGGCCGGGGTGCGACTTATATTTATATTTATGTATTTATACATAGCTCCTGACCAAGAGCTTTCCATGCACTGCCTCGAAGTTACACAAGGACAAGAAAGTACATCCCAACTACAAACAACACAGAGGAGGCCACGTGGGCTGAACTTCAACCTTTTAAACACAGGCTAACAAAAGGATGGGCTCAACTTACTCTCCTTCAACTTGTTTTTCAAAATGTTTGCATCACATTCATTCTAATTAGAGACTGTGGGCCTCCCAAGACGACAACATGCATTTTAATTTAATCTAATTACCCGAAAAGCAGGACTCTATCCATAACTGTCACATTTTAATCAGGAGGTCCCTCTATGAGCGGAGCGAAAGTAAAAGTGCTCACGTACGACACAAGCCTCAACTTTGGACATTCGAGACACAAACAAAAACACTCTCCTTTCCCCGTCTTAATTGTCACACACGGCATGCGCTCGCACCTCAGGCGTTAAAAAGTACCGGTATGTAAAGTTAAAAAATGAAATGCGGAGGAGTTCTTCTTTCACATTTGGCCCCAAACAGTCATGCTGAAAATCTAAGGCAAATTTTCATTTTACGGCCCATCACCTTCCTGATACAGAGCAAATGAATGCAGCGGCAAACAAATCTATCAAATCCAGCATCAAAACAAGGAGCACTGCCTCTCCCCCTTTGACGAGAGAGACACCCGAGCAGCAGGAGACAAGGGGGGAGGACGGTGGGCCGGGCTGGACTGGCGCAGGGACCACTGTACACACCGATTTACTGTACACAACAATCACACAAAGCACCGATAACCAATGACGACCGGAGTTACACAGCTCGTCTTTTCATGGCGTTGGCGGCAGGAATATTCTTTTGTTTGCAGTATAATCAGTCCGTCCTCAGAGTTGTAGATTTATAACTCTGATGACAACCAAATGTAGAGCCCTTCAATTGCTCACATTCTAATCTAATCCAGGTCCAATCATTTCTTAAAATCGATGGCTTTACGGTCCCTTCTGTCTGTCTGTAAAAGCTGCTGTTGTTTGGAGCAGAGTTCAGACTTTCGGAGCAACAACTGTGAACGTCTGTGTGATAAATGGCGCCGGCTCCATTTCTGTCTTGTTTATGTTCGTGAAATTAATGCTAAAAGCCTTCGTTACTGATAGACGCAGATATAGCGACCACCTGCTTTCACACGCGCGCGACGGCCACTCAATCACGGAACAAATAAATCACTAAAAACACAAGGAAAAACTAATGAGTCCCAGAAACAGTGAATCATGATGAAAGTGCAATTGTGTCTTGCCAGTGAGCTCTTTCTTAGTCTATGTGCTTTTCGATAAAAAAGAACGAAATCTAATCCAATTTAAAGCCATAATTGTGGGAAAAATGCCACGATTGTGCATGTAGAGCTTGATATTACACATTGTACCGTAACACACAAACTCCTGACCAAAACAGTACGTCAGGTCAGTGCTGAAAGCCAAAAAACAATACAAACATTGTCATTTACACGGCGTAGACGCTCTGGGAAACAATAGCTCCTTAAACGTGCAGAGCGCAGACGGAGAAATGAAATGATGGCTGAGGAGATACGGGAGCAGTGACTTTTGGCGCGGCTGAACGCTCCCAGGGCAAGACGGTGGGTTGAAAATGTCAATTTCATGGCATGGGGACTTTGATTAAAGCCTCTAATAGATACCTGTCCCGAACATGACAGGTTAATCAGGGTCTTTTCATCAGGCTTTTTGTCTAGCGCCGCTTGAACATTTTCCCGTTTTTTTTTTTTTTCATTTTTGGACAGGGCTGGTGCGAGGCGAAATGGAAAAGACATACACAAGATGAAACATTAGACCTTTAATTAGAGCGACACTTTGAGACGATGTGTCTGGCTCAGTGATTTCTCTCAATGCGGGGCCCATATTGATGGCGGGCAGAAGGCGCACTAAAAGCAGCCCGTGGTCCTCAGAGCGTAATGACATAATGGAGATGGCCCCATATGATTGAATGATAAAGGGTGAGCGGGTGACGTCAGGTCCTGAAGCGCTGATGTACATTCAGGGACTTGTCCAACGTCGAGACTCAATGAGCAGTATTTGGACTACGAGATGAGGGAAGTACAAACTGTGGAGCAGCAGGTGTCGATACGATTATTCAAGCCGTTAATGAAAGTTAAGAGCAAGAAACATTTGTGGAAGCAATATTTTCAATTTGATCTACAACTCAAAATGACCTGTTTATATCTGCCTGTACTTAAAGGGCCCATATCATGCAAAATGACTTTTCTGAGCTTTTAACCTTCTGACTGTGGTGTTTGTACCTCTGGGGGCCGACTCACCAACATGACGCAGAAGCAACCAAGATGACGCGACCCTTCCCTGTTTCAGCCCCTCCCCCGGCGCTCGAGATGAACCGCCATGATGGACAAAATATTTATTCCAATGTACTGCCTCTGCCTCTGTTTACACCCCCAGCATCTCCACTCTGAGACTACGTCACGGTTGGGTGGGGGAGGAGGAGTGCTCTTTGTGAGGGTGGGGGCGAATCTCAAATTAAGCCTTCTACATTTCCGGATTGTGAGCGGGTCCAAGATACGGCTGATATTTTATAACTATTATGTTACGGGTGTTGCACAACACTTAAGATCAAATATGCTCTTAGGGTAGACTATGAAATAGGATAAAAATAGCATAATATAGAACCTTTAAAGTTAAAAGGTGGTTCAGTTCTGGCTTATTTATTTTCATTTTTCAAACAAACGTTGAAAAAATAAACAGCGTCGTGTAATATTTCTGGAAGATAAAACAAGGGTTTGGATATCATTATCCGGTTTGGACAGACACATTGTTATTCATTGAATTTACTGGCAGAATTGGGTCCAGAAGATCAAACATCTTGTAATGTTTGAACTTTATTGTATATAAAGAGTCTGTTAGACAAAGACATGTTAATTTGAGTTAAATCACCTAAAGATTTGGGGCGGAAAATCAATCGATGAAAATTACAATGTGTTTTTTCCTCAAAGCCATTATTTATTGCTCGTTGGAATCAAATGTTTGTTACTGAGGCCTGGTATTGCTATGGTCAAGAATATCCTTGCTTTTATGGCCATGGGCAAAGGATCTACACAGAAAACACTCAATAGTCATTATTAACTAGGCTTTGACCTCATGTAATGCAGTCGATGGTCCATTTGTAAGGCTAATGTCTATAGGGAAAAATGGCTCCAGAAAACGATTGATTTCCCAGGCTGACTTGAAGGCGAGTGATTGATAGCATTAGCATCGAACGCTGCATCCCCTTTCAAGGTCTATCATTCAAAAGACATAATGTTTTGCTTTGTCGTCTGAGGATGACGAACACCTCTATGACGAGGACTTTGACCTGGAGGCTCTGTTCTGCCCCCCACCAGCAGGGGGCGTTCAAGAGCCCGAGGCCAAGAAGAGCCAGCTGACCCTCACACCCAGAGGAAAGCCGTCTGGTCAAGCCTCTCTCAGAGGAAATCACCCTGGTGCAGCCACTTGTTTCCCCTGAGGAGAGCGCTCTGGTCAAGGACCTCCACGAGCAGCTGGAGCGAGTGACAGCCAAGCTCCAAAATCAGGTCCAAATCACCCAGACGTCGAACCAGACGCTAAAGACGTGCCAGAGATAAAGAGTTGCAAAGGCCAATGTTACTCTCCATTGGAAAGAAAACCAGTTGGAAAAGGGTTACATATATTACAGATATTTACAATGCTGCAGTACAAGACAATGTGCAGCTCAAACAGGAAGTCGCCAACGCCATTAGCCATGAAAAAAGATGATGGACAAGCTTTATAGAGCACGACATTGCAATTTCTGAGCTGAGCGTTGCAAAAATAATTGAATTAAAGATTGAGAAACAAACGGCACCACAACAAGCCACTCACCTGAAAACACTGGCGTGGATGGGCAGAGGAGACCCAGGCGCCAATGGCGTTTAAACACCTCAAACCAACTTTACTCTTGCATTAATGCTATGATTAGGAAAAAATAAAACAAAATAGTTAGCAAATATCTGGTAGCTCATATGTTTTACTTGTTTACTACAGAAGTATCTTACACAGCTGCTGATAACTGCTCTGGCGTCTGTTTGTATTGGGCATCGGCAGATATTTAAAGCAAGGGTTTCGATATCGGTATCAGACCTGAAAAAGCCAGATCGGTGCATCTCTAACGAAAAAAACAACTCGTCAATCACAGCGACGATTCAAAGTGTCAAAATCATCTCCTCTGAAATATCCCACATCATGTAGATCAAACTTTATCCAGTGTTTTACCTCTGATTTCCAGCATGGAGTTCTTCCCTCTTGATACGGTGGACATCTTCTCAGACCTAAAAGGGATCCACATTCGTAGCATATGTTCTTTGTTTTGTTCCCTTGCCATGCTTTCTTTGATAGGTTGATCCATTTCTCTGATTGGTAAGGATACATATGAAGTCTCAGCTTGCTAGGTGTTGGAAAATAGATTGCAGAGTCAAACTAGTCGGGCACAAAGTCCAATACATGCGCTCGCACATCTGGGAACTTGTGCAGCGGCAACCGGGTCCGCCATTTTGAAAGGGGCACAACAGCACGTCTACTACATACGAAATCCAGGAAATGTGAGGCCAAAATGCCAAAAAACCTGCTTAATCTGTAAGGACATCACTCTGTTGACTGACTTATAGCTTTGTCGTGTGCCTTAGTTTGCCGTTATCGTCTAAAGAATCAAAGTATTTATTGCTCATTATGCCGTAGAAAAGGATGCAGTCGTGTTGGTTTTTATATATCGCGTGCCCCTTTTAAAATGGCCGCTATGGGGAAGTCCCGGCTGTATGACATCACCGCGAACGCATGTATAGCCAGGTACGAGAGACAAACTGACGAGCAGAGACGAGTGGCGTTTCCCATTGGACTCCTCCTCAAGCAGTCATGTAGTAGCACTCGTGATACAAGTACCGTAGTTGTACTTTCAATAAAGAGGAACAAAAAGTAGTTAACGCTTAATTGCATACTTCTACTTGAGTATTTACTTGAGAAGCCTCTCCTCATTGTACAAAATAAGACGGACTCGCTCAGTCTGAGTGGCTTTTTATTTTCGCACCGAGTCAGTGCACTTGAAATGATGACTTTGGAGAAATGATTGTGCTGCTGGGTTACTTTGAAAAGACTACTGTGAGCGGGGGGGAAATGCAATCAGTCATCAATGGCCCTAAATTTCATTGCAGAGTAAAACGAGAGTCGGGCGCGTTTGTGCTGATGCAGTAAAATAGTTTGACAGAGGCGCTGGCTGCTTTTTACACTTATTTCCCTGCAATGAGCTTTTCCATTAGGGAAATATTTGGGTCCGCCGAGGTGCTGAACGTGGACGTATTTACACAGTGTTGATGTGGTCCGAAGGGTTGGTGAATGAGGTTATTTCAAAGCAGTGGGTTTAATGTGCTGCGGTGTATGTGCGAGTGTCAGGCAGGACTCACACACACCTCTGCCTCATCAATGGACCTTTACGGACACGGGAACAGCAGCAGGAATCAGACTTTTAACAGGCAACACTTAGGATCTAATGCCACACTTCACAGTCCCACGGTGACGACCTGGAGGAGCCGCCTGATGTATGGATATGTTCCCTGCTGTGTGCATTCTGGACTAGGGTTGTCAAAGGTAACGAAAAGCAGATACTAATTGATACCAAAGCAAGCATTGAAACTAGATACAGTATTTTCCGGACTATAAGTATAAGTTGCACCAGCCAAAAAATGCATAATAGAGAAGAAAAAAGCATATATAAGTTGCATTGGAGTATGAAATGCGGTTGTATGTGTGAAAATAACAAATAATATCACATGTAAGTTGCCCCGGAGTATTTAAGTATATAAGTATAGATATAAGATAAGATAAGTCTCACCCCGGCCAAAACTATGAAAAAAGGTGCGACTTATAGTCCGGAAAATACTGTACTCACTTTGTATTGATACTAAAAAAAATCCTATTCAGTGGACAAATAGTGACCTGTCATGAATAGTTTTAGAATGACAGTGTTTTGAGCTTAATCCAAACTAGAATGAGATTTCAAAATGTCAATAAAACAGTTTTTGTTGAGAGTGTCAGTCCATTGTCTAAAACAAACACCCTGGCTGTGGGTCACCAATGTGTAAAAATGGTGTAGTTTGTCATTTTCATATCGATCATTGATGCTTAATTGGGCCCCACGGCGCGCATATTTCGGCCCACGCACACGTAAAATCGGCCCGTTTTGGACGTTGTATTTAGCCTGCATTAAAAGTGAATGGCAACACTGTCCGCGTAGGGAGCAGCACGTCAGCAGCTCAAGGTTGTTTTGTTTTGGTGAAAGTAGCTCACAAAGTAAAAGAAAGACCCCTGCTATAAATAAATCAGCAAGCACAAAAGGGGGAAATGGTGTCACAGTGTTTTAAATGCTACAAAATAGAAAATTAGAGCTAATGTATTGGGTTTGGTAATGAATACAGAGAAGTTGACTGCAAAGAAACAGATGCAACAACATTACATTTATGGGTCTCAACCATGTACGGGACAGTCATGGTTGAGACTCCTCCTTGTCCTGGGAGACAAACATCCTCACACGTTGCATGAAATCGAATCTAATGTGTTACAAGTTCAGTCTGTCCATGTAGATAGCATTATTTTGCCTGTAATGTCTGGTAATATAAGTAGCAGTGGACTCGTAGCACATCTGTAAACCGGTTTGCTCGGCGAGTGTTGCGATGCCAGAAAACTCTAGACGGCCGGGAGATGAGACGAGCTCCGGAATCCAGGCCGATCGCCATGTTGTGGTGAAGACAAGGTGATTAATTGATTTGGTTTCATGGCTCAGCGGTGAGAACAAGTTGGTGAGTGATGAGAAGAGGAAACTGTGGTAATAGAAGCCTAAATGATTATTAAAGTGTGTGTTTGCATGAGCCGGGGCTGCCAGGAGTCCCGCGCTTTAACGGTATTCCATCGAACCTCAGCTGTTAAAACCCACGTGTAGTGAAGTCATACATTTGGACAAAGTCAGATTCCGATTAAACCCCAATATCCTTTTACTTTCAACACAATTCGCTCCACAGTTCGTGCAACACATACTATCCACCTTCTGTGTTTGGCCAGGAGGCTGATTACCCAGGTCTTGACACAGATGTGCATGAAGTCATGTCTGTGCTGAACACTGGACACAACACAGTGGGATCATTTTACCCGATGCCTTTTAGAGCAGGAGGATTAAAACAATGGCGGCGGCTCGGTCGTGTCTAAACATCCTCGATTGTTCAAAGTGGTCCGGGTGTGATTGTGACTTTGATCAATGACTGGGGAAAGTCATTAGCGGCGTGGGCCCGTGTGTGAGGCGGGCTCTAATTGTATGCCACTCTGTAATTCGGGGTTGTAATTGACAGCTGGATAAAGCAGGTGTGCCCCGTGTCTCCGTGTAGGACAGGGACAACACAACGCTGTCCAAACAGGAAGGAGGGGAGAGTGTTGACGGGAAACTGTGGAAAAACATGCAGACTTTTGGTGGACGTCTTCAGGCCAAACTTTATGGACTCAAGGCAAATATTGTAGAACTCAATCAAGCACAGCATCAGTCTGCAGAGCACTAGAGGGGGTGACTCACAGCCGGCTGCTCATAATCAAGCACCATGATTAAGCACTTGGGGAGTGGGGCCCACACTGAACACCCTTTGGAGATGTCCTCTCCCTCAGAGCCAAGTGCACTCATTACCTCGCCGCAGCCGCTATGTGGGTGCTTCATTCGCTTTTATGCCGACTCGCCCGTATTTGTTCTTAGTTTTTCCACGTATGTAAAGTGAAAAGGCTCCTAAGGGCCCTTGACTGGAACAGTTTGAAGTCTGAAGCTGGCTGTGAGAGTGGGGAAAGCGAGTCCTACTGCAGTGATTGCATTCTTGGTACAAGAATTTTTGCCCCTATAATTTTACATAATATATTCAATTAATCTGAGTAATGCAGTACACCATTGTCTGTCTAATGGGACAGGTACCATTAGATGACTGAAGTACAGAAAGTATAAGCCCATGGTTGATCATAGAGAGAACATTTTAGTTAAAAACCATGGCTTCAAATAGCACTGTGTGTGGTTTAATGGAGTAGACTTTTGAGAGATTTATCTGACCCCAGCAGCACAGACAGAGCCCAGAGGCCTGACACTCCCACATGGAGAACTGCTGCAACTCCACAACTCATTAGCACAGGCCATCAAGGTCTGCACCTCCAACCAAACTGTGACCACCACCATCTGGATTCTAAAAACACCCCAGGGCCATTACAGCATTACAGAGTCGGCTGAAACTGCATTCACAAAACAGTGTCCCAAACAAACGGTGTTGTGGAGTATCATTTCAACCCTTCAGTGGCTCGACTGTTCACAAGAGCAGACATTGTGAGAGAGAATACGCATGAACAGAACTACGGCCACCACCGCCTCCAGGCACCGGAAGATGGATGGCCACTAAGTGTTCCGTAAATCATATTACACTCTGAAGATTATATCCACTATAGGTAAACCTGCTGGCAAAAAGATTAGTCTAATTAGTTTTCTCCTCTACTGCGCTCATTTTCCATATCAAACATTAGTGATACGCTTAAAAAATTAGCGAAGCAACTCAAACGCCTCTTTAATTGAGTGTTTTACATCTCCCAATCTGTTTTCGGGACGATCTTCACGACGCTTTACTAACACGTATTGATGGTTTTGTCTATTGTTCCCGTCGATACCTGGCCACACGGGAAACAAGGAGCTGCTGTGACTTCCCCGCACGACAGAACTAGAGCCGGTTCCCCCTCCTCAAAATCTGGACGTGGGAATAATCACTGCTCTCTCACAGATGCCTGGCGAGCGTCCCCCGTCCCCCGTCCCCGTCACAGCTCTATCTTCCACCGTCTCACGCAGCCGCCGACAGTACATCACAAGCTCCGACGGCGACTGTCTAAATGTCTGTGAATGTCACGTTTCGGACGGCCTGTCAGAGCTGTGCGGGTGGGCGCGGTTTTTACACGCACCGGGGCTGTTTTTGTTTTTTTGGAGAGTCTGCGCCGAAAGGGAAAGGGAAAAATCCAACCCATTACGTGCTACTCAATCAGTGACTCCTGATCAACATGGCACACACCTCTTTCTGCCCCTGAACCACTCGAGGAGACGGTGGCGGCTGCTGCTGCTGCTGCTGCTGCTGCTGCTGCTGTCTGCGATCATCTGTCACCACATTCAAAGCCGCTCCACGCAGCCCTCCAACATAAACTGTAATTATGTTCTCTGGCGCCCGGTAAGACGACGCAGAGTGGCGCGGGCTCCTGGAACGTCCGATCCATACTCGTCGGGGCTGCGCGTTGTCTCATCTTTTAGCTGCCACTTTGGCTTCAACCTGAGAGAGCCGTGGATGGCGGACGGGGGGGCGCGAGGAGGCGGAGGCGGGGCAGATCAAATGGCAGGGCGGTTACGAGACGTGCGCGGCGGCTGTTTTGGCCGTCGCATCAGTCAATCACCATTACAATGGCGAGGAGAGATGGAGGCGCTGATGCAGAAAGAGCAGCGCTGATAATTACAATGCAAGGGACAAGATAATGGGAACACACTGCACTCTCCCAATCATTTCATGTATCGGCTGCCTGGCTGACCCCCCCCCGTCTCGCTCCCTCCCCCGCCTCGCTGACAACCGGCAATCACAGGTCATATTTGTGAAATCCAAAATGAATTAATTCGACGACGACGCCCGGGGTTGTGATGGGTCTCTGCGCCGCGGCGTTTGCGCGTGCTCGGCTTTGTCAAATGTCAGAGAATATTTACTCTGACTTTCCCCTAACTAATCAGCTCATGGGAAGGCCATTATCTCCAGAGGATAAACAAGAGGAAAACAGGCTGGTCAGACGACTTAAGAACAGCTGCAATAGAAAAGAGCTTGAGCAACAGGTGACTGTATCACCTTACTCTTTCAGTAACTGCACCAGGGGCTGAACGTGTTTGGAAAAAGAGCTGATCGTGATTTTTCTGACAAGCGTTGCAACTTTGATTCATGGTTTTGATACATTTTTAACACGTCCAGAAGGATCAACATTTGAGAGAAAACTGAAGAACAAACTGCTAAATCAGGCATGTCCAAACTACGGCTCAGGGGCCAAAAGCGGCCCTCAAACCAATTTTTTTTGGGCCCTCTGGCTTCTTGCTAAGTTGGTCCAAGCAACAAAAAGTAGTACTTTTTACTGTAAAATTGGGAAGATTCAAGCATTTTGAAGTTATACCAACCTAATATTAACATTCCAAGTCTCATTAAAGGTGTGGAGGCATAAAAACAATGTGAAACAAAACATTTCAAAAGATTCACTTTGTCGTTCAACAAATTGGACATTGTCGGGTTGTTTGTTGCTCTCTAAGTTTCAAAATGTGGACCTCTGTGAAAAAAGTTTGGACACCCCTGTGCTAAACCACGAACAGAATCACATGCATTTGGACACGTCTGTAAGAAGGCTGGGCGATATGGGAAACAATGTATCAAATATTAAATAAATATTCATCTTGATTTTCCATTTTGTGTGTGTGGTCTTTCCTAAAAACAAAGTAAAAATGGCTTTTAGTAATGATTTCATGAACATAAACTCTACTTTTAAGCTGCCATTTTAACACAAATAATATTCAAATTTCCTCTGTCGCTCAGAGAGGATCAACTGTGGACTTCAAAAACCTTCCCAAATAATTTCACAATTTCACATGACTGGATCTCGATAAATTACCCGTCTAAATGTGCACGTTTTCCTATGTTAATTCCATTTAAGTGACGCCTCACAGTTGTTGTCCGTTATTATTTTTCACGTTATATCAATATATAAATCGCATGCATTTTAGATTCTAGAGGTCAAAACTACAAAGTTGCCAAGGTCTTTACACAAAATGCATCAGGCTGTAAAAGTTAACAGCATTTTCCTTTGTCCATTTCTTCAACTGTTGTTTTTTTGTGTTTTTTTGCTTTTGTTGCAGTTCCTCGACAACAAACTCTAGCGTGACGCCTCCATTTGTCAAGTTTTCACATCAATCTCTCGGAGCGTTTCGTACTGAGTGCCAGCTGTGTCCCGGTGCTCCTCTTTGGTATACGCGCCCGAGGACATTAATCATAGGATCTTGTAAATTAAATTAAGCATTACGCGTAAAGTGGCTTAATGAAAATGAAGTTGTTTATGATGCGCATGATTAGTGAGGTGTTTAGTGGCGGTATCTGCGATGAGTGAAGGCACCGGCGCCATAAGCAGGACCGTGGAAAGCGAGGATGGTAAAAAGCATGACGTCACGAACAGGGGTTTTGTCGGTATTTTACAAACATTTCACACAACGCAACAGGAGTAATTGGCTTTCCAAGCAGCTCCTCAAAGTAAATTCCTCCAGATAAGATGGTAGTGCTAAAGCTGGAAGGCAAAATGACAGAGGACTCGTCACATCCATCAGCGGAGGCCTGTGTGCTGCGTTACCGTCGGCGAAGCTTGGGAACAATCCAAGATCCAAGAGAAGAAGGGAGGCCCAATCCAGCTTTGATCTCAGTCGGACGGAAGCAGAAACGGCGGTCGCACAAGACGGCGTCATCGCTTTGAGCCGGCGGACGAGCGGCTGAAGAAAAGAGTGGTGAATGATGCCAGGGCGGAGCGGTATCGTCCGCTCGTGGTGCAGATCGTCGAAAAGGAAAACCGACCAATGCCATGGCACTCTTTAGAGATTGCAATCGAGCATATGATTCTTCTGAGCACAAAAACACTCATCTACACCAAATATTCCATTGTTAAGTGATGTAAGCATTGTCGACCTTTATCACAAATTAAGAATATTTTCATCTGGGGTAAAAAACAAGCTGCAATTAGCCTGAATCAGTTTGTCTCGGCTCTGTAGTTATTTATTATGCCATGTTAAGTGAGCAGCGGCTTGTTATCACATTATGTCAGACTCAGAGTGTATAAAAAATGTATAAAGAGTACATAAAATGCAGTAAATGGCGGCATGGTGGCCTCAGTTTACTGCAGCCTGCTTTCTGAGAGATTACTGGAGATATTGTACATTACTTTTTACAGGTAAATGTAGCCTGTAAAGTCCAGAATCATTGCTATCAGTCTTTAATCTCTCTGAGTTCAGATGGGGGTGATTGGCCTGTGGATTAGCCAATCAGGGACATGCAAGGCTGGTTACAAGGAAAAAAGAAAGGCAAGAAATATCACTGAACTGGACTGATATACGCCGCGGAATTCTGCAGAATCAAAGGGCAAAACATGAAACTGTGAAGTTTGATTTGATTCTAAATGACAAATGACCAATGAACTCGCTGGAATAAAGGCATGTGATTGCACGGGACGTTTTGAGTTTGGGACGTGATGACCAGACTCTTCAGAAAGAACCGAAGATGTGTGTGTTCTGAATCCAGATAAATGTAGCATTATCGAGCAGACTGAAGTACGCTTTATGTACCTGCGTTTGACCCATTCTTCAGTGCCGCAGTGACAGGAGCAGTGACAGGAGCAGTGACAGGAGCAGTGAGCGCTGGACCCAACTGCAAATCGTGTGTTGGGCTTGATCAGGAGGACGGAAGCTGGAGGGGTTCACCTACAGAGCATGGTTTGCGTCAGGCATGTCACGATGTATATTATTGTGGTATAAACCTCGTGGTACAATATTTAATGCAGTATTATGTGTATATTCGAAGGATCCACAATATTGAGGTTTTGCTTACAATAATAAATATTTGCCATATTGTCCAGTCATTCTTAAAGATTGTTCAGTCATTGCCTTTATAAAAAAAAAATATATATATATATACATTATGTCAAGAACTACACTGAACCGCCTGATGGAATAATAATAATAATATAATATAAAAATAATAATAAGTACCGAAATACTTTTAATTGTACTGCAATTTTATAATTTTATAGTTTTTTTTCTGTAAAGGTCTTTGACCAAGGTCTTACCCATTTGTGCTCTAAAAATACATTTAATAAATAAACTGTAAAGATCCAATACAAACTGTGCAGTAAAGTTTATATGAAGCTTTTTGTCAACATTATAAATGTGTTCTGCAGCTCTGGACCTCATGTGTCGACTCTGCAGTTTACAGAGTGTCATTTTGTCTAACCGTCCTCGCGGAGCTCGTATTTCCAGAGTATTTAATAGATCCATGAGAAGCAACAGCAGATAGTGTTTGTCGTCTTCTTTCCAGGACTTAAAAGCAGCGCTCTGGGCTCAGTTTTTCACTCTCTTTTCTTGTTGTTTTGTTGTTGTTGACACCAGTGTGGAAAGTGTGTAGTTGTTGTTTTAATGGCGGCTGGCAGCCAACTGCAAAGGTGCATTTACCACCACCGTGCGATCAAACAGCCGCTCTGACGCTGACGAGGCACAAAGGATCATGGGATATGAAGCGAACTCAGAACTACTATGAGGATGATAATACTTTGCTATCGAGATATATATCGTTACATCTGTATTTTGGGCTGATGGAGGAAACTGGAGGAAACCCACCCAGAACAATGACCCAGACACAGGCCAAGGAGTCGAACCCACAACCTTCTGCTGCCACCTGTCACGATTATTACAACATAGACTTATTGTTCAATAAAGGATACAGGGAACGTATATTGTGGGTACTTTGTTATTTTTCTTGATGAGATTTTATCCGTATAACTTGTATCACTTGTTATATAGATACCATATTTTCTGGACAATAAGTTGCACTTTTTATCATAGTTTTGCCCGGGGTGCCACTTATACTTATATTTATACATATACTTATCCTCCAGATCGACTTATATGTGATATTTGTTATTTTTGTTGTTGATTACTTTAACTCCAACAACCATTTCTTCTCTATTATGCATTTTTTGGCTGGTGCGGCTTATAGTCCGGAAAATACGGTAATAACTAACTACTAAAAAGATGAATCCTGCAACTTATTTCTCGCCGCTCATGTTATTTTAAGGCTTTTGTAGATATTTTCCCTTCAGATTATTGCATCAGTTGTATACATTTATTTCAATATTATCATTTATTGTCTATATATTCTTCAGCACTTCAAAATGTTTCATCATGGCAGACCTACTGTATTACATTGTCAAGAGTTTTTGTAATATTGTAATAGTAGTATTAGTTATAGTAGTAATAGTAGTAGCAGTAGTATTTTCCCTATGCCGTATTTTCCGGATTATAAGTTGCACCTTTTTTCATAGTTTTGTGCGACTTATACTTATTTATACTTATATACTTACTTTTCTTCTCTATTATGCATTTTTTGGCTGGTGCGACTTATAGTCCGGAAAATACGGTAATAACTGACTACTACAAAGATTAATCCTATCCATAGTAGTAGCAGCAGTATTTTCCCTATACTGTATTTTCCGGACTATGAGTCACACCTTTTTTCATAGTTTTGGCCGAGGTGCGACTTATACTTATATTCATACTTATATACTTATACTCTGGAGCGACTTATATGTGATATTTGTTATTTTCACTCTTGCAAACGCATTTCATACTCCAGTGCGACTTATATGTGTTTTTTCTTCTCTATCGTGCATTTTTTGGCTGGTGCGACTTATACTCCAGTGCGACTTATATATGTTTTTTTCTTCTCTATTATGCATTTTTGGCTGGTGCGACTTATACTCCAGTGCGACTTATATATGTTTTTTTCTTCTCTATTATGCATTTTTTTGGCTGGTGCGACTTACACACCGGTGCAACTTATAGTCCAGAAAATACGGTATGTTATAATATCATAACTAATCCAATAACAAAACCAATCAGAACGAAACAAACAAGTGCTGCGTTATGAACAAATACCTCTTGTATCACGTGCTTGCTTAATTGAGCTGGTTGAGTGCAATTCTAAATGACTAGTTTGGTCACGTGTGGCACCATCGCCGTGGCCCTGACCCTAAAGTGTGTTCCACGGGGCCACGGGACACCCACCCCCGCCCCCCTCTCGCCTCCTCAAGTCCCAAGGAGAGTGTCGCTTCTGCACACCGCACGCGCTCATGTGGAAGTGCCCAAACAGCCCCGGGGGCCCCTGAGCGAAAACACTGTGCTGCGACGCCCCCTAGTGACGCATCAGGGTCAGAGCGGGAGCAGAGAAAACAGGATGAAAACAGAAAAGACTGAAATATTAAAAGGATTTGACTCATATCGCGAACTGTAATCGACTAAACAAATACTTGGTCGACTAAAGATGTGCCCACACACTTTTTTTTTTTTTACAGATGCATGATAACGAATGTCTATTTGAGATGTAAAACTTAAAATGCTGCTAATTGTTTTAATAACTTGGCGGTTTATTAAGTTTCAGACACAGATTTTAAATAAAAGTATAGGTCTTGTGCTTATTATTCATTAGGTCGCTGATTATCCCAGAGCAAGCTTTAAAACATGTAATATAATAATAATAATAAAAGTAGAAATTGCGTAAGAAAAACTGAAAAAAATTGAAACAAAAAATTTAAAATAAAAGGGGCGTATGTCATCTCAAAAATAAATGTACAGGACACTATTTTACACATCAGAATTATCCAGAAATGAGAGAAGTTTAGAAGCACTTTTGGATTTGACAAAGGAGAGAGATTTATAGGAGATTTTACCTTAATCAGATTTCTATCGGGGAAATTAATGTAAAATGTACTTCCGGAACCAAGCAGAGGGCGGTCACTGGTGATGAAAGAAGGCGTGGCACTGGCAAAATCAGATTACAGTGTCCAGTACAGTACAAAAAGTGTTTAAAAAATCAAGTTAACTGATGTGGTCCATATAATCCAAAAATAACTAATAAGACTCTATTAATCGACTAATTAATTGCTGGATTTCAGATGATATCACAACATTTTCTGGAAAAAATAATATTCAATACAAATGGAGTGGATATGGAAGGATATTTGTTGTAATACAGCAAGTGCCAGAGTCCCACCATCACTTATAGAAATGATCAGGTTAAACATTTGTGAATTAGCATTTTAGCTATTCAATATCAAAGTCCAATGTATTCGATAGGAATATTTGTATCTTGTCCCGCATCTTCTGGTGCCAGAATCTGAAAACCACCAAAGGCCCTAAAGAACAGTGTTTTTGAAGGTGCCTCTCTGTCATCTCGGCCTGTTTTGATGTACATTTAGCAATCCACAAAGGAAATTGCACATCGTTGTGATAATGCAAATGTCTCTTTGAAATATGTTCTTCTGGGATGTTACAAATGCTAGGTCAAGCTAAAAAATAATCACAAGTTTTTGGAGTCGTACATTGAATTTGCTTTTAACTTTTGCATAGAAACATAACCAAAGAGAGCATTTTTTTGCCACATATCCACTCCCTCTCCTCCCAGTCTCCCACTAAACCTCCTTCAAGCCAAAATACGCCAAATCCCCGGAACAGACGCCACCCTGCCGCGGTGCTTCCCAATTTTTGGACGGCTCCGACCTCGCCGGGGCCCACGTTTTTTTTTTTTTAAATCTTCCAAGGCAATCATCTTTTTTTACACTCTCTCCTGCCCCACAGCCATATAATCCTGCTCCTACTGCTCGTCAGGCTGACAGGGAGAACAGGCGCCCGTGGGCTGTGTGCATGTGTGTGCCCAAAAACATCACTATTAGATGAAGCGTGGTCCGCCGAGACCGAAGAGGACAAGACAGGATAATCGAAAAGAGGGTGAGAACCAGATTAAAAACACAGTAAAGGGAGGCAGCACTTGTGTGTCGTGACAGAGGGAAAAATAGTCAAAATATTTAGAGCGATAAGATGTTTAAAAGGGTAATAACTGGATGATGCCTGTGACAGTCCGTGTCCAAATCTGGCAGGAAGGAACGGATATTACTAATAATACAAAGCACAGACCAGCAAAATAGATTAAAATGTGCATATCAGAGCTGCCAACTGTTACTGATAGCCGCTGGTAGAAAAAGGGCTCGGAGTGTTTCAGTATTTGCCTACGTTTTGGTAAATGATTATATAAAATTGCAAAAATAATCAGAAAATTAAAGCCGCAAGCGGCATCCAACGGCCCTCGCGGGCCGCCGGCCTTCCGACTCTGCACTTTCGACTTGATAAAGATGGCGCCCTTATTGTTGTGTGTTGAATTAAAAAAGAACTTGACAGACGCCGACACATTGGACATGGCCAATCCAGTGCAAATCAACACAAGTGTCAGTCAAATTTGCTGCTCCGCCGCACAGAGACCGTAGCACTTTGAATATAAATATGGATAACTTTTGATGCCCCGCTTGTGTAGATGATATTTCCCAAATATGAACTTGATCGGGCAATCGCCCTAGGAGGAGTTCGTTAAAGTGTGAAGCGTAAAAATGTGGTCATTTTAGATATTTCGCAGTTTTCCCATTTGTGACACATATTTGCGGGTCCGCCACACAGAGACCGTAGCACTTAGAATCAAAATATGGATAAGTTTTGATGCCCCGCTTGTGGAGATGATATTCTCCAAATATGAACTTGATCGGGCAATCGCCCTAGGAGGAGTTTGTTAAAGTGTGAAGTGTAAAAATGTGGTGATTTGAGCGATTCTACGATTTTTCCATAAGGATAACATGGGATGTTTCTGTCATGGCTACGGTTACGCCGTTCAAAATATGACTTTGGCTCTCATACTTTTATGATCAGGATGGCATATTAGAATTTCGTTCAAAATATCATGTCATTTGGAAAAACTCTATTGTTTATAGGCCACTCTGAAGGCCAAATAGTCAGAATTCCGGGAAATGTTTGCGGCTCCGTCGCACAGAGACCGTAAAAGTTATCCTTAAAATTTGGATAACTTTAGATGCCCCACTTGTCTAGGGGACGTACACCGATTTTGAGGTTGGTGGGCAAAACGCCCTAGGAGGAGTTCGTTAAAGTGTGAAACAGAAAAATGTGGATATTCGAGAGATTTAGCAATTTTCCCATAGGGATAACATGGGAGGTTTCCGTCATGGCTAAGGCTACGCCGTAAAAATTAAGGCATAAGTTTGATTGGCCTTTTGCTCGGGACCCCAAAATAGAATTTTTGGCAAAGTTTAGAACATTTGTGTAAAACCAGTTTTGTTCCATCAATGTTCACTCAAAGGCAACTCTGTAGGGGGCGCTATCGCGCCCATTTCAATTTTGTCATCCTAAACTGGTCCAAACTTGAAAGTTTAACAACTGATTCAAATTTGGTCCTAATCGGACTAGTTTTGATCAAATGGGAGCAATTTTTAGATTAGCAATATCCCAAAATAAGTTGTCCAACTTTGCGGCTGCGCCGCACACAGACCGTAAAAGGTATCTCAAAAAATTGGATAACTTTAGATGCCCCACTTGTCCAGAGGACGTACGCCGATTTTGAAGTCCGTGTGCAAAACGCCCTAGGAGGAGTTCGTCAAAGTTTGACGTGAACAAAATGGCTAACACAGCGTGTTTTCATTTTCAAAGGAAGATGGCGGCCATAGGGTAAGTCTGGGGGCGTGGCCACAATAATTTCTTATTTTTTTGTCCTCACAAGAGGAATGTGTGTCCTGAATTTCGTAGCTTTACGCCAAAGTTGACCTCGGGGCGTCTCCCATAGGCGCAATGTATTTTGACTTTTGTCGGTGGCGCTGTCGCGCCATTTTTTAACGGAAAAAAAAATGTCCCAGAAAAAATAAAAATTTTTACCGATTCTGAATTTTGGGCAAAGTTTGGTGAGTTTTTGAGCATGTTCAGGGGGTCAAATTAGAGATCAAAGCGATGAAGAACAAGAAAAATAATAATAATTAAAGCCGCAAGCGGCATCCAACGGCCCTCGCGGGCCGCCGGCCTTCCGACTCTGCGCTTTCGACTTGATAAGGATGGCGCCCTTATTGTGTCTTGAATAAAAAAAGAACTTGAGAGACGGCGACACATTGGACATGGCCAATCCAGTGCAAATCAACACAAGTGTCGGTCAAATTTGCTGCGCCGCCGCACAGAGACCGTAGCACTTAGAATATAAATGTGGATAACTTTTGATGCCCCGCTTGTGTAGATGATTTTCCCCAAATATGAGCTTGATCGGGCAATCGCCCTAGGAGGAGTTTGTAAAAGTGTGAAGCGTAAAAATGTGGTGATTTGAGCGATTATGCGATTTTCCCATAAGGATAACATGGGATGTTTCTGTCATCGCTACGGTTACGCCGTACAAAATATGACTTTGGCTCTCATACTTTTATGATCAGGATGGCAAATTAGAATTTTGTGCAAAATATCATGTCATTTGGAAAAACTCTATTGTTTATAGGCCACTCTGAAGGCCAAATATTCAGAATTCTGGGAAAAGTTTGCGGCTCCGTCGCACAGAGACCGTAAAAGTTATCCTTAAAATGTGGATAACTTTAGATGCCCCACTTGTCTAGAGGACGTACACCGATTTTGAGGTTGGTGGGCAAAACGCACTAGGAGGAGTTTGTTAAAGTGTGAAACATAAAAATGTGGATATTTGAGAGATTTTGCGGTTTTCCCATAGGGATAACATGGGAAGTTTCTGTCATCGCTACGACTACGCCGTAAAAATTAAGGCATTTGTCTGATAAGCTTTTTTGATCGGGACGGCAAAATAGAATTTTGGGTAAAGTTTAGAACATTTTGGTAAAACTAATTTTTGACCTTCAATGTTAATTTAAAGGTCACTCTGTAGGGGGCGCTATCGCGCCCATTTCAATTTTGTTATCATAAACTGCTCCAAACTAGAAAGTTTAACAACTGATTCAAATTTGGTCCTAATCGGACTCGTTTTGATCAAATGGGAGCAATTTTTAGATCTGCAATATTCCAAAATAAGTTGTCCAACTTTGCGGCTGCGCCGCACACAGACCGTAAAAGATATCTCAAAAAATTGGATAACTTTAGATGCCCCACTTGTCCTGAGGACGTACGCCGATTTTGAAGTCTGTGGGCAAAACGCCCTAGGAGGAGTTCGTCAAAGTTTGACGTGAACAAAATGGCTAACACAGCGTGTTTTCATTTTCAAAGGAAGATGGCGGCCATAGGGTAAGTCTGGGGGCGTGGCCACAATGATTTTTTTTTTTTGTCCTCACGAGAGGAATGCGTGTCCCGAATTTCGTAGCTTTATGACAAAGTTGACCTCGGGGCGTCTCCCATAGGCGCAATGTATTTTGACTTTTGTCGGTGGCGCTGTCGCGCCATTTTTTAACGAAAAAAAAAATGGCCCAGAAAAAACAAAATTTTTCGCCGATTCTGAATTTTGGGCAAAGTTTGGTGAGTTTTTGAGCATGTTCAGGGGGTCAAATTAGAGATCAAAGCGCTGAAGAAGAACAAGAAAAATTAAAGCCGCAAGCGGCATCCAACGGCCCTCGCGGGCCGCCGGCCTTCCGACTCTGCGCTTTCGACTTGATAAAGATGGCGCCCTTATTGTGTGTTGAATTAAAAAAGAACTTGACAGACGGCGACACATTGGACATGGCCAATCCAGTGCAAATGAACACAAGTGTCAGTCAAATTTGCTGCGCCGCCGCACAGAGACCGTAGCACTTAGAATATAAATATGGATAACTTTTGATGCCCCGCTTGTGTAGATGATATTTCCCAAAGTAAAGCTTGATCGAGCTATTGCCCACGGAGGAGTTTGTTAAAGTGTGAAGCATAAATTTGAACATTTCATAGATTTAGCGTTTTTCCCATTTGTGACAGTATATTTGCAGCTCCACGGCACAGAGACCGTAGCACTTAGAATCAAAATATGACTAACTTTTGATGCTTCCTTTGTGTAGATGATTTTCCCCAAATATGAGCTTGATCGGGCAATCGCCCTAGGAGGAGTTTGTTAAAGTGTGAAGCGTAAAAATGTGGTCATTTTAGAGATTTCGCTGTTTTCCCATTTCTGACATATATTTGCGGGTCCGCCACACAGACACCGTAGCACTTAGAATAAAAATATGGATAGCTTTTGATGCCCCGCTTGTATAGATGATATTCTCCAAATATGAGTTTGATCGGACAATCGCCCTAGGAGGAGTTCATTAAAGTGTGAAGCGTAAAAATGTGGTGATTTGAGGGATTTCGCGATTTTCCCATAAGGATAACATGGGATATTTCTGTCATGGCTACGGTTACGCCGTACAAAATATGACTTTGTCTCTCATACTTTTATGATCAGGATGGCAAATTAGAATTTTGTGCAAAATATCATGTCATTTGGAAAAACTCTATTGTTTATAGGCCACTCTGAAGGCCAAATAGTCAGAATTCTGGGAAACGTTTGAGGCTCCGTCGCACAGAGACCTTAAAAGCTATCCTTAAAATTTGGATAACTTTAGATGCCCCACTTGTCTAGAGGACGTACACCGATTTTGAGGTCGGTGGGCAAAACGCACTAGGAGGAGTTTGTCAAAGTTTGAAACAGAAAAATGTGGATATTCGAGAGATTTAGCGGTTTTCCCATAGGGATAACATGGGAGATTTATGTCATCGCTACGACTACGCCGTAAAAATTAAGGCATTTGTCTGATTGGCTTTTTTGATCGGGACGCCAAAATAGAAATTTGGGTAAAGTTTAGAAAATTTTGGTAAAACAAATTTTTGACCTTCAATGTTAATTTAAAGGTCACTCTGTAGGGGGCGCTATCGCGCCCATTTCAATTTTGTCAGCCTAAACTGGTCCAAACTAGAAAGTTGAACAACTGATTCAAATTTGGTCCTAATCGGACTGGTTTTGATCAAATGGGAGCAATTTTTAGATCTGCAATATCCCAAAATAAGTTGTCCAACTTTGCGGCTGCGCCGCACACAGACCGTAAAAGGTATCTCAAAAAATTGGATAACTTTAGATGCCCCACTTGTCCAGAGGACGTACGCCGATTTTGAAGTCGGTGGGCAAAACGCCCTAGGAGGAGTTCGTCAAAGTTTGACGTGAACAAAATGGCTAACACAGCGTGTTTTCATTTTCAAAGGAAGATGGCGGCCATAGGGTAAGTCTGGGGGCGTGGCCACAATAATATTTGTTTTTTGTCCTCACGAGAGGAATGCGTGTTCCGAATGTCGTAGCTCTACGACAAAGTTGACCTCGGGGCATCTCCCATAGGCACAATGTATTTTGACTTTTGTCGGTGGCGCTGTCGCGCCATTTTTTTACGAAAAAAAAATGGCCCAGAAAAAACAAAATTTTTCGCCGATTTTGAATTTTAGGTAAAGTTTGGTGAGTTTTTGAGCATGTTCAGGGGGTCAAATTAGAGTTCAAAGCGCTGAAGAAGAACAAGAAAAATAATAATAATATAATATTTTTAGCAAAAACAATATAGCCGTTTCCACTATAACAACAAATTATACATCGTTTGAAAGCTCTAAGCCTTCCCCATGCCGCCATGGGGTGGAATCATCATTACGAGCGCTTACGCGCTCGTCACTCCCTATTCCCTCGGGATGCCCCGCCCACTCCCCATAGACTTCCATTGATTTGAGCAGATACAAGCATGGCCCATGCCTGCGGCATGGATTCTCGCGTACGGGACGATGCCAGGAGGGTTTTTGGAGGAATGCAGCGCTTCGCGCTGCTGTTGTCAACAATGAGTGAATGGGCTACGGCCATTCACTAATTGTTGACTATTTCTGTCATAGCAGGAGTAAGTATGCATGATCCATGCCTTCGGCATGGGCTAGTTCACTGTACTTGCCAGGGGCGACGGGGTACCAAACATGCTTGGTGTTGCCTGTTTGGTCAGACAGTTGCAACTGCCCTGTTTGGGCTCGGGCCTAACTAGGCTATTCATTTGAGTTAAAACATACATTTGTTGTGCCTGTGCCAAGAAACAATCTGTTGTTGCCCAAACCTCGTAAGCAGCACCCAGCAGACATTAAAAGTGGTTATTAAATGACAAAATTTTTGGTATTTTATTTTTTTAAAGTACAGGCAGAAATCTATAATATCTAAACTTGAGTAAAGGCTACATGATAACCTTAAATTATAAACTCAAAATGAATACTTAATCTTTAAATGACAGCATTATCAGTAATTATTGCAGAGAGTTAAATCATTTATCTCACTGCAAATACTGTAATAATGATAAATAAACATAACTGACATACACATTAAACTTTAATGATTAGGCCAAAGCGCACTTCCAATCATGGCCACTAGATGTCGCTTCAAACAACATAGTTCTGACTGGTGCAGCATAAAGATGACAAGGCAATTATTGCACGTGAAATCCCATTGCAAATTGTAATTTAATTGACATCAAAATGCTTTGTTACAGGTTACTGCGTCACAAGGTTTGAAATCCAGGATCTTGGAGTAAATATTTCCAAATAGTGAAGGCCTTAACACTACGAGGTCACATGAGTGTTGAGCTGATTTCTCCCCGATCTCACATGAGGATTTTCAGGGCTGTAAACTGATGATTTGACCAAAGAACTGATTTTGAGACCTGAAAGTATTATTTTTTATTTATTATTATCGTTGTGTTATGAGATGGAAAAGGTTCAGACAAAGTCACATCAACTGTATCAGGTGAATGTATGAGAAGCTCTCAGGCAAAATGATGTTGGTTACACCCAACAAGGCTCATAATATTTGTTTCAGTAAGTGTTTTTTAAGTTTCATAAGTTAAAAAAAAATATTGGGGTGGATCATGGGTCAGAAAAAGTATTAAGACTCTACAACGTTTCACTGTTTCACTGCAGTAAAACTACAAAAACAAAGTAAACAGCAGGTGGCAGCAGAGCATTGCCATCATTGAAAAGCAGGGGTTACACAGTGTTCATGAATCTTTATGTAGGTCTAGCTCTAACCAAGGACTTTTGAACTGCATTTCTTTAACAACTGGCTTCAGGCTGATATTTGGCTGATATAGAAGAGAATATAACATTTTTAAAAGGTGCAATTTGTAACTTGATTTCATTGAATTGTTATTGACATTAAACTAATTTGTCTCGTAAAGACAAGCAGGTGATGCTACAAGACCAAGTTACAGGCCAGATCTGTGGACAGGCGACCGCACTCACAGAACGTGCAGTAAAAACACCTGTAATTCAAACAGAAAAGTACCACAAACCTGCCCCTCACCCAACCCCATCCACATATACATATACATATACATATACATATACATATACATATACATATACATATACATATATATATACATATATATATATATATATATATATATATATATATTCCATGAAGAAGCTACACAGACTGATCAGGTTAAACAAGACCTTTTTATTCAACAATAAAAACAAAATAAAATCTTAGAAAAAATATCTTAAACGAGACCTTTACAAATCCTGCATCCAACGTTTTCTTGTCCGAACATAGAAAAATACAAAAGGCACTGCGTATAAACTCTGCTGCATAATATAAAACATTACCAACCGAAAAAAAGAGATCGACATCACATAATCCTCGAACACAATCTCCAGATGCAGATCTTAGCAGTGCAGACTTGCGTTTTTGCTCAAAAAAAAACTGTGGAGTGTATTTATTATCATTATTATTTTTTTACAACACAATTATAAGACTTAAGGGGTAAAAGTTTTCCATCGTCAACATTGTGGCGTGTGACGTTAAGGTTAAGACTTTGTCAAATTTCTCTTTTCACATTTACTGGTTTTCCTTTCATTCCGTGCTTTAAGTGTCTGTATTAGAACTACCGTATTTTCTGGAATATAAGTCGCACCTTTTTGCATAGTTTTGTCCGAGGTGCAACTTATACTTATATACTTATACTCCAGTGCGACTTATATACGTTTTTTTCTTCTCTATTATGCATTTTTTGGCTGGTGCGACTTATACTCCAGTGCGACTTATATACGTTTTTTTCTTCTCTATTATGCATTTTTTGGCTGGTGCGACTTATACTCCAGTGCGACTTATATACGTTTTTTTCTTCTCTATTATGCATTTTTTGGCTGGTGCGACTTATACTCAGGTGCGACTTATAGTCCGGAAAATACGGTACATATTTGGACATTCCTTGTACATTTTTTTAAAAGACGGGCGCGCTGGGAACACACAAAACAAAGAAGTAACAGGAGAAAAGCTGTGAAAACCTGGTTAGTTTCGAGTGCGGTTACGCGGTCTCTTGAATTTAAGTGGCTTTTGTGTTACATTCTTGGAGAAAAAAAAAAAACAAAAAAACCAGAGGCATCACGAACATGGTCAGCGAAATAAAGCATGCGTTTTTCTGTACCTCTGCCGATTCAAATGTGCAAACTCGTTACTCGTTTCGTAGTCGCGCGACCGCAATCTCTTTGGCGTCCGTTTCGTTTGACCTCAATACAATGCGCCCGTTTCAGTGTCGGGGAATTTCATTTGACGACGCAAGGTCCACTCTGATCATAGGAACCCGTGCTCGTCGAGTCCTTTGGGAGTCACAGGGTTCCACTTGAGAATGGTTTTGGACGAGTAACCTGCAAAAACAAGGAGACACGAAAAATAAATACAAAATAAGTTTAGAGCGTGTGAAAATAATACGATTAAGTTTGGACTCACTAGAGAAACTGTGGATTGCGAATGACTTTTTTAACTTGGACACAGTGGCTTAAAAATACAATATAAAACCAATTCTTAATAAGAGCATTTTGTGATTTTTTTTTCCTGTTGTTGTGTTGTTGCCGTTTTTGTTGTTTCATGTTCTAATAAATAACAAAAAAATGGCACAAAACAAAGCGCAAATACAATAGTTAAGCAATAGTAACTGCACTTTAAACATACTGTAATGCACCGTAATGTTGCTCTTTATCTTTTTGCCAATTTATTGTGTGTTTGGAACGTCAAACACGAGGCAAAATGGATTTTAAAACACATGTTCAGGAGCCTGTGATCAATACAAGCGTCCACGGTCCCGTTTAGGTGTTTGATTTTTAACGAAAAAGGGTGAGCAACAGAAAAACTAATGCTAATGCTAGCTCGTGACTTTAATGCTGTTTGAGAGGTAATGGTTTCAACAGCACAAATCAGCTCAAACGTCATGTCTTTGTTTAGTCAGTTCTTTATGTTCAGATGGTGTGAAAACAAAAATCTGATTTAAGTCTAACATTAGTAATAGAGCTTCAGACAGTGCCTCCAGTTAGCTTTACCTCCCCCATTGGATGTTATTGTGAAATGTATCTATTGAGCCAACTATTTTGTCATTTTAATACAAATAAAACTATTAAAAACACTAATCTGACTTTGAAATAGTGGTGTTTTTGTTGTTTTGTATTTAAAAAAAAAATGTGAAAAAAAGAAAGAAACAACAAATATGTATAAAAAAACTGATTGCACCTAATATCGCATCTGATAAAAAAAAAAAAAGCGTACAATTGTAGCAGTAATTACCAGATTCCGCTCTGATTCTCGAAGACTCCAGTGTTTTGACCTCCGCCGCGGACACGCCCCGCCCTTCCATGTCGCTCTCCCCCGACGACGTGAACTCCTCCGCTTTCAGATGAGCCGCCGACTTCTTGTGATATTTGGCCCGGTAAGTGTCCGTCATACAGTTGTCCACGGAGAAGTAAGTGGTCGGGAGCGCCCGGTCACTGAGGGTGGGCGAGTCCGTGCCGTCGCGCCCGCCCACCGTCGGGCTCTCACTCTCGCTGGCCGACAGGTCGTTCCTGTCCTGGTCCGACGATTTGGAGCTGGCGTCTGACGAGAGGCGGTGCTCTGCGGGCGACCCAACCCGGCGGCGGAGGCTGGGGTGGGAGAGGCCGTTCCGCGGGGCTTCGGGCGGCGGGTGAGCGGGGATGCCGGAGAGCCCCGCTGGTTTTTGGGGTAAAGGCGGGTGGAAGTTTGGAGGGGAGTGGTCCAGGACGGACGTGAGTTCCTCGTGTTCCGAGTAATGCCCGGTGAGGTCGTCCGAGCTGTTCCACTCAGAGCTGCTGGTCTTGTAAGGGTACGGGGGCCCCGGGCTCACGGGGCTGTCTACGTTGTCCTCGCGCTCAACGTCGGGATCGTTCACCGCCTCCAAAACGCCAGGAGTGTATCGGAAGGCTTGGCGTCTGAGAGAGAAAAATGTACCACGCTTTATTAAGGTTAGTACAAGGACAAATATACTTTCTGTTTGCCTTTTACTTTTATTAAAATTTGCCCTATGTAACATCTTTTGTGGGCCACCTTTGTTGTTGTTGATTTTGTCTTCTTGTGTTTTTTCAGTGGTTGTTTTAGTCTTTTTTGTGTTTTTTTGGTGGTTGTTTTAGTCTTTTGGTGGTTTATCTGTGGTTGTTTTAGTCTTTTTTGTGTTTTTTTTGTGGTTGTTTTAGTCTTTTGGTGGTTTATCTGTGGTTGTTTTAGTCTTTTTTGTGTTTTTTTGTGGTTGTTTTAGTCTTTTGGTGGTTTATCTGTGGGTGTTTTAGTCTTTTTGTGTTTTTTTTGTGGTTGTTTTAGTCTTTTGGTGGTTTATCTGTGGGTGTTTTAGTCTTTTTGTGTTTTTTTGTGGTTGTTTTAGTCTTTTGGTGGTTTATCTGTGGGTGTTTTAGTCTTGTAGTTTTTCTGTGGTTGTTTGTCTTTTTGTGTTTTTTTCCCTTCAAATGTTAAGTATAACCAAGAATAAAAAAGGGCAGCAAACAATATCAAAACGCAAAAATCGTCCAAAGTAAATGAATGCATGTTTTTGTGAACAATTAAGGAAATGTTACGTAGTGCACCTTTCAGAAGTTCTTGCTTGCTTAAACGTGCAATCCCCGTGGCCCCATTTAACCTACATAATTCAAACTAATAACATTTTCATCAGGGCTGTAGTCAACTAAAGCCACGTCCTGTGCACTGATTAATCGAAGGGGGCGTGGCACTGACAAAAGCGCTCAAATTGATTAGGAAAGTACAAGTAAACAGCATCTACTGAAAGTGTTTTTCAGACTTCCTATAAGTGATCTGTTCTTCTGTATCTACCTTTGTGTCTACCTGCGTTGCACCAATGAAATTTCCCCATGTGGGACAATAAAGGAATATCTTATCTTATCTTATCTTATCTCCATAAGTGAAAAAGGCAGATTAAACTGTGAGCCACTCTTAAAACTCCAGCTAATGTGAAATCCTTAAAATCACATTCATTAGTCGACTAATAATAAAACAAAATTGGATGACAAAGACTCTTGGCTGAATAAACTAAAGACCGACACAGAAGTACAAACCCCTCAAAACCAATACATGATCTCAGTTATTAATAGTTGACATTATCCTTTTTTTTTTTTTTTTTTTTTTACTGCAAATGATACTTACGAGATTGTCAAACATGTTATTTTACCTCTGCATGCGCTGTCTCGTTTGGTGTATTTCATCAAGCAAATGTGGGGATTTTCTTCCTGGATCTTCACCTGAAAAAGCCGAACACAAAGACACATTTTTTGGATGTAGACGAGACGAGTTATCTAACCCGGAGTCTGCCTCGGGGCCCCCCGGGTACCCGCCCGTCTGATCCAGCCACAGAACAGCCCCGTCAGGAGAGCGGGGGCAAGTAAGTACTGAGCTAATGAAACAGCACTGACATTGTGCCGAGTCAAGTTAGAAAAACACCCAACAAAAAGGAATATTGCAATAACAAAATGGCAAAATGTGTTGATTTTTAAATAAAGCAATTGCAGCATCTTTTTCTTTGTTTTTGACTCTTCTTTTTCACAATCGGCTCGGTCTAAAATCTGGACAAAAACGGGCTCAAATCCAGGCTAAAAATAGTTCTGTTGAGATGTTCTATTGACTTTTGTGTTTGTATTGGAATTTGAACTTTTGTTTAGTAAAGCACTTTGGTTTACTTTGTGTACAGTGAGTGTGCTTTAAAAAAAAAAAGAAAAGGGGGGGGGGGGGAGTACTTGCTTTGGACCAAATGGGACTTTTATTTTAATAAATTTTATTCATGATTGAGTTTCTTTTGTTGGCATCATTTTTATTCCTAATTTTGCTCTCTGGTCCTGTTATGCTTGTTATGTGCCTTATGTTTTAAAATAAAAAATAAAAACAAACATTAAATAAATAAATCATAATATAATACAATTCAAATTAACTTATTTTTTGTTAATGGTTTTATTTCAAGGGAGAAAAGAAATCACTTCTAAATGTAACTTTCTTGTATACTTTTGGTACAGATGCCATGTTTTCTTTTAGTTATTGTGAATCCCTACAAAACTGGAAAAAAAATGCAATAAAATTCTATAATGTGCAGAGGTGAAATGAGCCAAATGAGAGTGATTATTTACAGACAACAGCCGACCACCAGGAGACGGTCTAAAGTCCAAATGTGCGGCGTCAGCAGAGCCTCCGTGGACCCTCTCTCGCTCCAAGCATTAGTGGCCAAATCCTTTGTGCTGGCACGCAATTACAACAGGGTCAGACTGTAGCGTTCAGATCCCCCTCACCAACACTACAGCCATTTTAAGCTGCTAAATCCATGCCGCGATTCACAATTTGATGCCTCTGATCTGCGGTGTTGGCGAAGCCGCTGTGACTAAATCATTTACGAAAAAAAGAGTGAAGAAGAAGTGCTCTCAGAAAGCTCTCCGTGTTCTGTTGTGGAACTGGACTTTGAGGGTCTGGGAAAATGATTCAAATGTATATATGGCGATGTAGCTACAAAGCTTTTTAAATCTGTCTGGCTGCGTGCCTAGAAACAGTCATTTTAGTGGAATTTTGGGATAAACGTGAGTAGAAGCGTACAGTAAACCAGATGAAGCAAGTGTCCTGGTGTTTACATGGTCTACAGCACATCATGTTGTTCAATAGTTGTTATAAAATCATATCCTAGACATGTGCGATCAAGTTTTAATAGTATAATGTTCATAAAGCAACGTTTATACCCCTTATATTCCTTTTTTTTTTTAAATAGCTTTGCCATTTCACAAAATCACAAACTGCTTGGACATGGGGGGGATCATGGCTGTTTAGTATCTATCAAATTGACCTATCTCCATGGAGACAAGCGGGTGGAGCAACCAGGCCATGTTACACGTCAGATCTGCAGCACGGTGACTCACAGTAAGAATGCAATGGTTTTCAAGATGTTTTTGAGCAATAAATAAAACAGAATGTAATAAGTGCACGTTTAATGCCATATTGTAGAAGTATCCAGGCAAAGCAATAACATCTCCATGGAGACAGGCCAGTGACAGACCTTCCACCAGAGAAATAACATACATTTAAAGTTCTGAAGCAGGTTAATCTAGGTTCTAATCGCTAGTACAACTCCTTCAAAAGGTGATAATATACATGAGCTTTTCCTGAAATAGACCATAACATTTACAGAGGATTTCACTGATTCCTTCAGTTATGCAAGCCTGGTCTGATAAAGTTATGAGCACAAATGTCTGTGTGCTGCTTCTCATTCGTCTGCGCCGCTTTTATGGAGGATTCTGGACTTTAATGCGGTGGTGGAACTTGCTCAGGCTTCTCTCAAACTGCAGCCCTGTCAGAGCAAAGAGCTGAACCCGGGCCAAAGCGACTCTGGACACATTTACTACAGCCGGTCGATACAATATGCAGGCGCGAGGGCATAAATATTACACAGTGAAATGCAGCCAGTATCAGCTGAAACCAAGCTGGTTGAGTAGGGAAGATTTGATTTTGTGTGGGCCTTAACAGTAGAGCACATATTACCAACAAAATATAGCTCCTAGAATAGTCTTTGTTTCTTCTATATCAGACAACAGATAAGATAAGTAATTACCTTGACATGTTTCTACGAAAGCCTCCACCTTTGTCAAACGCTTTTGTGTCGTTCCTAGACCCGGCCGGCTGCTGGTTGTTGGAGAAGTGCGTCTCACGTGGAAAGTTGGAGAGCTCCTGACAATTAATTGTGCTGGCGCCTCGTTTCCTGATCTCTATCGCTTCTTTGATCCAAAGCTTGCACAGTACTTTGATTGATGATCTGTTTGTTGTCCCATTATTACATTTGCAGTGGTCTGTATCACTGATATTAAGTTTTCCTGGAGTGCCCTCTGCCGTCCTGTCCTGGTTCGTTTTCCTTCTTACGAAGGCGGACGTTTCCGTTGAAACATGTCAAGGTAATTATATCTTATCTTATCCGTTGTCCAATATAGAAGAAACAAACTATGAACGAATGAGGGATTGCACTGACTTGACTTCATGTTTCCTGGTATTATACGGTCTTCATGCTAAGTTAAGGTTAGGCCTAACCATAAAGTAGAATGACCTTTAACACAGAATTGGGCTGTAAATAAAGTGGAACATGTTTGTTCATTATTATCATTTAATTTTGTTTCATTTATTTGTTAACCTTTATTTAACCAGGTTAGAACCCACTGAGATCTAGACCACTTTTTCAAGGGTGACCTTGGGCAAGCGCACCCATCATAAAAAACATTTACACAAAACATTTGTTAATGGATTCACTTTCTTTGTTTTTTAAAATTGTTCGAAAAACCCTCGAGAGAGCAGTTCCCTCAGCCTCAGCCAACAATTATTCACAATTACTGAGAACATGACAAGAGTTATTTTTATTTTATTTCATTCCCATCGTTTCTATTCCTCAAATTTGTGGCCAACTTTATGAAAGTTAACTTGAATGTGACAAAAACCAACAGATACATTTTTATTTTTTTTGTATTTTTGACTTTTGACTAAATATTCTAGATGGTTTTGCTTCTTAAATGGTCAGAATTATTACGTTTTAGTCCTCGCAAATATATTGTGACCTGAATAATCATGATTATCGATTATAATCCCTTGTTCAGACCCCATCTATATACAGGGCTGGTGGATAAACATAAAGATTCAAATATATCCTACACTTGTCAAAGTTGATACGTCTTTAACACAATCGTTCCTTGAGGCTTCACACTGTAGCGTTTCCAGGATAAACTTAAGTCAGGAAAAAGGTCAAGGCGAGTCATCGTGGAAACAGAGCACTCTTATTTCCATACACAGCACCTCCAACATGCCCAGTCCGACCTTAACATTACAGAGAACTCAATAAATCAAACACACTCCTCACTACCATCTTAATGAGGGTCTTACAATGTCTACAAGGGTAAGGAAATGACTTTGTGTTCGGGGCATGCACCTTACGACACTCATATCAAGTAAAGTTATAACAGCAAATCATTATTTTTTTTTTAATGTTGCGGCTTTGTAAATATTGTTCATGTTTTGCTTACCGTGAGAAACTGTGTCTTCACTTCTCCTCTGATGGAAGTTACCTCTGGAAAAGTAAGCAAATTAAATCATTTAGAAAGGGGGGAAAAAATTATCAAAAACACACAAAAATAACGATGTGTGACAACTAAATTATTCCGTCATTTATGTTCTATCAAATTAATTAGCAAGAGGAGCTTCAGCGCTACAGTACATTCAGTGACGAGGCTGAATAATGCATTGGAGTGTCCCGGCTCTGCCTGCGAGTACACAAAATACTGAGTCGTCAGCTAGTTAGGATCATTATCTCCAAACAAGACCTAGACTACAAAGACAAACAGCGACGGGGCGTAATAAGGCGAGCCTCGTGAGCCTTTATGTTAAGTGGCTCCTGCTATTTCTGGAACAGTTTGTTTGGAAGCCTTAATTATGTAGAGATGGCGGCACTTTCGAGACTGAAACATTAAAATGAGACAATGGATGACAAAATAGTACTGGCAAAGGGCGAATGATAACAGAAAATATTACATGAACTTGATATGGAGACTTTTTCCCACCGACTCGACTTGATTGAGGTGGATTGGATGAAGTGTGTCTCAGATCATGATTTATAAGAACTTTATTATTGAATTAAAAGTGAACTTGAATTGTGCATTCGCTTGTCTTGCTATAATACGCAACTTTTCTGCTTGTATCCATGTAGCGTGCCCTGAATGTTCCACAGTATGACATTACATTGATCTATATTCATTGAGAAAAGCAGGTTTATAGAAACAGATCAAATCTGCGGAGAGTGAAACCCATTCACAGTAAGAATGCATGTTCTTTAAAAAAGGTCCCATATATCATGCAAAATTGACTTTTCAGAGCTTCTTACAGTGCTATTGGTGCCTCATATATGTGCATGTGCCATGCTTCGGCTGGTCACCGCCATGGCCCAAAAGATACCGCCAGCTAGTAAGATCACCATCACCGGTGCTCACGAAAAGCACCACGGCGCTCGCACGATGATCCTAAAGCACTTGCGGCCGCCCACGGCGCTCACACAGCGATCCCAAGATCACTGTGTAAGCGAGCGCCGTACTACTGTTTTTTTAAGTACTTTTCGCGAGCGCCGCCTACGCCGCACTGTTTATCCCACCGCTATCCTTCAACCTCAGCCCAGCGAGAACTGGTCATAGGTTGGGCGGGGGAGGCAGATCGCTCTTCTCAATGGTGGGGGCGAATCTCAAACTAAGCAGACTACATTTCCGGGTTTGTAAGTGGGGTCCAAGATATGGGTGATATTTCATAACTATTATGTTATGGGTGTTGCACAACACTTATTTATAAAATATACCCTTAGGGTAGACTATGAAATGGGAAAAATTGTATGATATGGGATTTTTAAGGTACTTTTTGGCACTGACAACGCATGCAAGTTATGCAATTTAAGAAAGATAAGTTTAATGTCATACAGTGGAACATTCCAAGCAACGCAAAAAGACAAAATGAATCCAGATATGTTTTGCAACAACAATAGTGAGACATTAATAAGCATCAGGAGTGTGCTCGAATGAGTATGTGAATCTCACAAACAACAACAGAAACGTCACTTTAGTCTATCGTTTTGTCTCTAGTAGTATTCATTTTGGAAAATATACCCAATATAGTAATTCTGCATATCTCTAAAACAACATTTGTGATATAATACATTGTTCGAACTCAGGAGGCTTTTGTTTACCTGGACACGTGCAGCTCCGGTATAGGCCGCAGGTCCATGGAGGAATGATTCTCCACAACAGGCGAGTCCAGATTGGCTGAGCCGTTGCTCAGCCGGTCACTGCTCTCGTAGCCCGACTCCGTCCTCTGCATCTTCCAGTTTTCGTTACGCACTTTTAGCGTGGCAGAACTCCTGGACTTGTCGCTGTGCCCGCCTCTGCTGTCCGAGTCCAGTGAGCTCCGACTGCCCCCCGTCTCGTGCTTCAGTTCATCTTCGTAAATAGTCATGAGGGACTTGGGTTTGCGCTCCTCTCTGCCCTCTCGCCCTTGCCATATAAAATCCCTGTCTCTCTCGCGATCGCGGGTCGGGGACTGGCTGTTCGGTCGCCTCCTGGGGCTTTGCTGGCGTCTCTCCTGGCTCGCGTTGTTGCTACTCATAACGCTGTCCACGTTGAGAGCCTCGCGCATGGGTTTCCAGGGGCGCGTGGACCTGCTGCGACTGCCGGGGCGCTCCCTCGAGTCCTGGCTGGAGTCGGTGTCGTAGCCATTGGACAATTGGTCGATTCTCGGCCGGTGGTGGCTGTTGTTACTGGGCAGCACTTCGACCCGAGATTGTGTGCGCTGGGTTTCTCGTGGGGCGCGTACCACGTGGGCAGTGCGCTCAGCCCGGATGGGACCTTTGCCTTGACTTGCGTACAGCCTTGTCTCCACGTGTTGTTTGAAGCCGTTTTCAGGAGGAGAAACCGAGCGGGAGTACATCCGGTCATTGGCAGGATCTGAAGAGAAAAAGGAACGTTTTATGAAACTTAATGAAATATGTGGTTACAACTCCTCGCAAACACATGGCGAGAAACGATCATTGATTATTACATTTTCTATATTCCACAGTATGGGATAAAAAATATCTAATCTCCACAGAGACAAGTTACTGGTCAGATCTGTGGGGACGCAAGCCTGCTGTGTAAGTTTGGAATGTATTATGGAGCAATAAAACAGTAATAGATATTTAATGCCATGTGGAACGTTCCAGGAAAAAGGTAATAACATCTAAATGAATACAAGCAGGTAGTGGATCCCCATAGTGGACCCCCAGATTAATCCAGAAACAAAATCCATTACTAAAACAAGATCCAAACCATGGCAAAACCAGGAATCACAAAAACAAACGAATACAAAACAAGAAGCAAATGTTACTTAACAACCACATCTTGCATTAATATAGAACAATTGCGGGCTTGAGGGCATTAGATGAAACTAGATAGTTTTAGTAACACTTTTGTACTTTACTTACAAAACAAGTAAACAGTGTTATGCATTTTCCCTTATTGTGCAGAAATAGTTTTGTGCTGCCAAAGCCCAAAATATTTCCACAAAGACACCCAAAAAGTTTTGTGAAGCAACACAGCAGGTCAAACACAAAGTGACGACAAACAAAGCAAAAACCGAGAGTGACGCTGAGGTGAAAATGAGAGCCATCAGGAGGAGTACATTCCTGGGGTAATGAAGAACCATGAATACATTTACAGCTGATAAAATAGATGTGTGCGTGAGAGCGTGCGTGTGTGTGCGACATGATGGAGAGACATGTCTGGGCGAGATGGTGTGTTGAGGATATGCGTCTGCTGCTCCAAGGACAGGGACAGTGATAACGGCCACTGTCAGAATATATGGCCGACATCCTTCCTGCTCTGGGCACATGAAGCAGCTATAGGCGCATATACTCATCCTATAGAGCCAGCATAGGATTCTTTGGCAGTCTATACTATTGATAATAACAGTAGATAGTTTTGACTGAATGGTATTATTTGTAATAGGGCTGTCACTATTATTCAAACATTGTGACTTAAAAAAGAAAAATTCAACCAAAAAATATATTTTTTTATGGTGACTGACGCCTTCTAGATAGGGAATATTTACAATGAAAGTGTAATATTGATTCAAATCTGTGATTTTGTACACACATACTCAAACGGAATAAAAGACAGCGCAATTTCAGTCCAATCCTCGACAGTCAACTCAGTTCCGGTCATCCATCTAGAGATCGACTGATATATTGGGCCGACAGAATTACAATTTCGGAATATCAGCCATTGATTGCAATATTGTCATCAAGGCCGATTTTTGATTAGGCACTACTATAGCCGGGAAGGACCCGTGGAAGGACCTGTAAGAAGGACCCTCTTTAGATCCATGCTCGGCTTCCGCACAGCGCAGTATAGTGGTGGAGGTGCCGGAGAAGACAATGCTCGTTGTACATGTTTTGGCAACGTACAAGTTCCGTGTTATGTTCCGTGTTCACTCGTGTCTCCTAAGGTTTTCTAAGATCTTTAACTTATGTCATTATAAAGCTGTCTTCATTAGCGTGTTGTATACTTTTAATTCATGCATATTATAAGAACATATATGCCGTACTTTTAGGACTATAGTGTTCCTGAATAAAAGCTGTGCACACAATATTTACAAAGAAAATATAACTAATTACGGTACACTAATATCTCAGTGAATATGTGTTGGATTGTAATAAAACACAGCATTTTGAAATTTAACATACAAAGAACACATCTGAACAGTCCCTACTGTCCCCTCTGTCCTTGAATACTCTGAGCTGATTTACCCGTGTCTGTGTGACATCTGGATCATCTGCTCTTGATCTTGCTTGTCGAGTGAGTGTTGCGTTGTAACATGCGATATTTACACAGAAATATGTTATAGGGTAATAATGCACATGTTGTCTTTTGACTCGTGGGGCAGGTCGGGCCAAGAAAGTCTCATTTCAATGCGGCAGGTTCTAAACTGCAGTCCACTGTATTTCGCAGGTCTCCGCGTATGTTTGCATTTTGCCGCGTCTAGATCACTTCTTGACTAGACTAATTTCTCTGAATGAGTCGGATTGTAATAAAACACACAGCGTTTTAAAGATTAAAATACAGAGAACCTGTGTCCACGTGGACAGTGACACTGTAGAAAAGGACGTCAATGAACAGTAGTCAAACGCTTGCGCTTCCTGCTAGATTTCCCCCCGGTGGCCAGTCAAATCTATACATTTGACGTACTGTTGTAATGACCACAGGGTTCAAAAAGTGGGTAAAAAGTAGCGGCTTAAAAAGGCAGAAAATTACGGTAATTGGAATAAGAATAGTAAAAATTGAAAATCAGCTTTGAAAAATTGGCAATCGGCTGACAAAAACATTGAAAAAAAAATCAGCCATAGAAAAACCCATATCGGTCGACTGCTAATAAAGATGGAGCGAGGGAGTAACGGAAAGACACAATGAGATGCAGTCCTGTTTAAGTTTTGAGTGAACATCTTGTACTTCTATTCTTGTGCTGATCACTGTAAAAGGCTAATTAGTAATTGTACAACACACTTTTTTGTATGCAAGTGCTTTATTTTTTTGCATTTTTTTTAACACAATATAATGTGATACAATGCCGTGCTGTTCATCAGTACTCCAAGTTCAGTCCTTACCATGACTTAGCTGCATTTTCTTTTATATTGATGCAGTCCCTGATCTTCGCATCAATCCGAGGCTCAATCTGAGGCTCACTGTATCGTGGGTCCTTTTGTTCACTGACACTCTTGAGGGAAGAGGGACTTGTACATTTTCTTCCAAAGTTCATTTGGGTTTTTTGCATGTAGTGAGCGCCAATGGAAATCCTTTGCTAAGAATTGACATTTATGGCACTTTTTAAAATATTTTTTAAATTAAAGACACTGTACTGTTAATGATTCAGGCCTTCTCAATGACACTGCTGTGACAGAGCAGATCTCGCCCCGTCAGTGCGTCTGAATGGATAAGCCAGGCTTATCCATCCAGGCACCGGGGAATGGACAGGATCCTCTCCTCAGGATGCTCATATAAAGAGCCAGTTCCCCCTGCTCTTCCTGTGCAAGGTACATCACGATAAACCAACATTCTCCACCTTTATTGAGACTTATATGATGTATGATTCAGTCGGGGAAAAAATTCTGAGTAAACAATAAAAACTAGTCTGTTTTATTTTTACTCCCCCCTCCCCAAAAGACAAATGTTTTTTTTATATAACATTTTATATAAAATAACAACAGCTTAACTGTGTTAAGCGTGTTATTTATTTTGACTCTCCCAGCCCCAAAAGGATTATATTAAAAAGGTACAATTTCATGCAAAATCGACTTTTCAGAGCTTTTAACCTTAGTTGCCTAACCCACCAGCCCCTCCCACATTCTGTTCAAATGCGGAAGGGTCTGGAACCCAAGTCAGAGCCAATGAAGTTGTCGGACCATAATTGTCCGATCCAATCCCAGGCGGACGTTTTAACGCGACACACTGAAGATACCAAAGTTGCTTTTCATCCCCATTGCAAAACATTCAAGATGGCGGACGTGGATCTTGCCAGAGTGTTTACTTCTGCTCTCGCTTCGGTTTGAACAATCAGTAAAGTCTGCTCTACTTGCCAGGATGAACATGCGTTAGATGCGATTATACGAAGGGCGTCATCGCGATTCAGGAGACATTTTCTGCGTTCTGGGACGGATAACGCGGAACATGCCTTGTTTACATGGGCTACTTAATATCCGGTTAAGCGTGTCGCGTTTTTTGCATCACTTCTGGGTTTATGTGATTGGTTCAGTCTCTGCTCTCTAAACTCCGCCCTAGAAATTTAAATTCTGCCGAGCCCCAGACCTTCACGGTTTTGTTAAGTAGTTGGGAATGGCTGGTCAGGCAAACTTCTTAGAGCTATTGGTACCTTGTATACATGTGCCCAAAGTGTTTTTTTGATTGATTCCTGCAGTGTTTAGCTAGAGAATAGTCTCCATCCTTCCCCTCGGTTGAGCAGAGGAACAGGGGCCACCTCACCAGCCTGAGTCAGCCTGGTGAGTGCCGCAGCACGCTTCCATTTCAGCCCATCCTCCAGGAAGCCCTCTGTACCTGTAACACCCCCCCCCCTTTTTTACTTCCCCCTCCCCAAAGGATTACCGGCACTTTCCCCCCTTCCCCAACTGAATCATACAGGTTCACATCACATTAAAAAGGTGGAAAAAGTTTTGAAATGATTATCTTGGTCTATTTTTTTTACATTACAAAACCTGGCATTTTAACAGCGGTGTTAGTGGTCCTGAACTTGCATTTCTTCTGTGCTGATATTCAGGACAACAGAGTGCTGTGCATCTTCATCTTAAAGACACTAAGCACTCTATCGAAGACAGTGAGGTGAAGATTCTAAGCAGCAGAAGAGGTGGTTTGAAAGAGTTAGAGGCAATTTTGGTTAAAAAAAAATCATCATTGAATAGGAATGGGGGTTTAAGATTCAACCTTCCAGTTGTTTATAATGGAATCTTGAATCCCTGGAGAGGTAGAGGCCCAGGGCATTCGGATGCTAATCAGGTACTCAGGGAAGAAGGAGTGAGCCAGGGACATAAGGGAGACTAATAGCCCATTACAGGACTGATAGTAAACAAGAGTTGATAGAAAACAAAGGTGCAAGTTTTGGTTGAAACCAACTTTTTTTTTCTTCATCAGTAGGGCCCACCCGGTGGGCAGGGCTTACCACAGAATAGGATAAATATCCGAGTTCCCGGTCTAAATTCGCAGATTGAGAATGACTCTTGGATGAGTCTCGAAACGAGTCCAGATGACTACAACTGAATCTTTTTCTACAATGGAACACTCCTGAACGAATGAGGGATTACAGAGATGCTTCTTTAGAGCATAAAAGGCAGGTTCATGTTCTTTGCCCCGTCTCCGATGTAGATTTGTCCATGTCTTGGTGTATTTGGGATGTGGTAAAAGGTCAGCCCGGGCCACATGTGACTCCGGAGCACACATCTGGTACAATCATACTGCAGATGCCATGAGCCTTTGGGAAAATCATCACTGAGGAGGTCCATGAAGTCCATTACAGGGTTCAGATCCGCCATTTCCAGGATAGATCTTTTCTTCACATTCTTGTGTTTACCGAAATGCATGTAATTTTCCAGTTTTCCAGCTTCTGAAAAAGAAAGGCCTCTAAAGCTACGGTTTACTTGCACCTGCCCGTGTGGACCTTTGATAAAAGCACCTCTTGGAACCACAGACGCTTCCTGATCAATTTGAGAAATTGTCACTGCCAATCTGTTTTCCTCTGTCACTTCCTCCTGTGCTACAGTCTCTTCATCTGAACTCTGCATTTCAACATCCTCATAAACGTATGAAGGTTCACCCATGAAGCAACCTTTGGAAACTTTGGACACCCTCTCGATCATAGGGTCAGTGCAAGGATGCAGAAGGTACCAGTCCATGCAGTTGTTGCTGTACAGATACTTCTCGTTTGGCCTTTCATCTCCTCGTCCTAGAGCAATGAAATAGTCGTTCTGTAGTCCCAATACTTTACCCCAAAAGATGACTTCATGAAACTTAAAGTTTGTCTTCAGAATAACAAGTGAAGTGCACAGAGCATTCTGTTCCGCCTCATTAAAATTTATGCCAATTTTGGCTAAGATGTCAAACGTGTATGGTAACGAGGTCGAGTCCATTGTTCCTACACGAAACAATTGTTTTTGTTGTGTTGCTTTTAATGGGGGTTGGAGGTCAACTGAAAAGGTGGATTTACTGCCACCTTCTGTAATTGTACACCTTCTGTAATTGTTCGCCTTCAAAGTATGTGCATGTGTTTTACACTATACCGTGAAAAAAGGGGAGAGAGAAAGAGAAGGAGAGAGAACGATAAAAAGAAGAAGATATGTTGTTGTTGTTTTATGGCGGTTGGTATCCAAGTTGTTGTTGTTGTTGTTGTTGTTGTTTTATGGCGGTTGGCATCCGAGTGTTGCATTACCGCCAGACTTTATTCCTCAGACGTTTCGTAGTCCTATCCAAGTGTTACATTACCGCCATGGCGGTTGTTGTTGTGCCAGGTAAGTAGAGCTATAAGACCCCATTCTAATGATGATGTCATCATGAGATTGAAGACTTCTGATGATGATGTCATCATCAGATTGATGAAATTTGGATGATGATGTCATCTTTAGATGTCATCATTAGATTGATGACATTCTGATGATGATGATGTCATCATTAGATGACATCCCCTTCAAGTTGATTGGTTTCTGTTTTTTTTTTTTTTTTTTTTTTTTAACAACGGTATAGCGTAAAACGCATACATACTTTGAAGACAACTACAGTAGGTTAATGTAATGTAACTCTTGGATACCAATTGCCATATAACACCAAATAAGATGGTTTCCGTTGATCTCCTGTCCACACTCAGACTTTTCTCTCCCTTTCCCGCTCTCCTCTTTTAAAAAAAAAAAACTGTACAGCATGAAACACGTACAACTACAGTAGGTGGCGGTAAATGCACCTTTTCAGTTGGATGACAACCGCCATTAAAAGTAACAACGACAATTGAATGTGGTGTTGTGAGAGTGAATGCGGGGCAACAGGTGAAAATTAGTTAGACGTTAGACGTTTATAATGTTTCTTCATAACATAACATAACTGCAACAGCAAATATGACATAGGTTGAGGTAATTCCACAACTGTGACCTAGCAACCATAAACAAGAGCCAACATCTATTTAAATCATACAATATTATCAGTCCATGGGCCAGTACCCTGGCACTAAGGGTGGCAATATTATTATATTAAATATATCAAATAAATATATATTATATTATGGCTTAATGTTTGGTGATGATAAACTTTTTTGAGTTTCTGCAGTACAGTTACCGTTACAGTTACATTTATAGTTCGCCCCTGAATTTTAAAAAACCCATGTCGCAAAATGAACTTTAGACACAGGTCCAAATTCTGGTTAAGATCAAATGCCGCCTATCAGATAATTAGTTTAACTATGATGTTTGGTATGATTTTAGAGAAGACAAGCTGGTTTTCATTTGAACACAATTGTTGCACTCTCTGATTATTACCGTCATAACTATATTCTCTCAAACTTTCATGTGAGAAATGTTTTGCGGGTGTTATTTCATGTTATATTCTATGCGACCCTATTGTTTTACACAGATAAACAACTACTCAACTATATCGATGTACTTACCTGTGTTTACATGATACCCTGCATCAGCCCTTTAAAATAAGGGCTGTAATTGACAACTAATTGATTATTAAATGTTTTAGGATCGTCAAGGGAACATGAAAAAGTATATGGGCCATTCCAAATAATAAAATATGTGGGTACTACGAGAATAAAGTCATAACATTTCGACAAGTCAAAGCCAGAATGAAGTCCTAAATTTACGAGAATAAACTCGTAGTCAAAATAAAGACCGAATTCTTCAAATGTAAAAGAAAATTTTATTTTATATATATATTCCGAGAATCAAACGACTCTTGGTTAAGGGTTAGTGCTTAACTGATCTCATTCACCTTTAAGTTCCTGGACATGATCCCACTGGACTCGAGATCGAAAAATCTAAGGCAATTTTTGGACAGACTAAAATGATTGTAACACATGGTAGTACAACACTTAACTACCAGCAGCTCTGAGTAACACCAGACTGCAGACAGACTACAGTTGCATGATATGTAAAAGTTCTATTAGAGCGAGCTCTTGTAACATGATCTTGTGAATGTTAGTCTACTCAAATGTCTCACACAGCACCGTCACAAACTGATTTTGATTCTGTTTCAGGTGTTATGTAATGTTGTATAATATTGTACAATATTGTACAAGATGATTATCCCTCAAATATGAAATTCACACCTTTGTATATTGTGACGACGCCCGAGGGCTGCGAGATTATTGAGTGTCTGCGTGATGTCACGCAGGCACTATATGTTCTTGTATTTCACGTATTTTTTATTATTATATTTTCCATGAATTTCCATTTAGCCAGTTTCAACTCCTTAACGCTTCAACCGATTTCAACATGTTATACCTCATTAAGATCGCTTTCGCAGTAGTACGTGTGCTATTACTTTTGACATTTGAACAACTTGTACTTTTTGCAGAATCTTCAAAAGTATTAGTACTTTTTCCCCATTTAATGAATTTGGGCATTATGAGTGTCTGCGGAATTCTTTAGACTTTATTCTTTAGGCTTTATTCTTTAGAATTTTGGGACGGAGCCAGGCGAGCGAGCGAGCGAGAGAGCGAGAGCGAGCGAGAGAGGGGGGGAGGGGGAGAGAGGGAGAGAGAGGGAGAGAGAGAGGGGGGGAGAGGGAGGGGGGGAGAGGGGGAGAGAGGGAGAGAGAGGGGGATGGGGGGAGAGGGAGAGACGCAGACACTCCAGCAATGGCTTCAGCCATTGCAGATTTTCTAGTTAGAAATTGAAATGTAATCCCGGTTTAAATGGTAAGCAAAGAAATGACAAAGGCTGCCATTAAAATCACCATGTGTCCTCCTTATTACATATTAGAAGCTGCCTCTGTAGTTTAGACCTCTACAAAGATGTTCTGAAATGAATGGGGTTTGTGTATTTGCAGTTCAGTCTTGTCTGAATATGTCATGTGATTTGTGTTAACTGATTTCTGACAATATTAGGGATGTCGAGAGTACTAGGTGAACTGATAATCAGGATTATTCTGGCCACAGTATAATTTTAAAAACATAATAATCATCAACTCTTTCAATTTAACTCTAATTTTTGATCCATGGCCCAAAAAAGACATCAAATGATTTATTTTCTAAATAAGGCTGTCACATTAACTTTATTCGGCCATTCAGAAAGTTTAATTTTGTAAAGCTGGGCATAAAGTTGAGGTCTCAGTGAGTGTAAATAATTGTTAGTGTAGTTTCCTCACAATAATTAACACAAACTAAATAAAAATTCACTTCTCTAATACTTGACAGAAAAATCCAATTGTGGATCCCTATACAAATATATAAAAGCTTGCCAAAATCAAGGCAAAAGGACCGAGAACCAGATTTTCCACTGTAACTTTGTTTGTTTAGGTGAACTCGACAGGGCTCAGGCTGTTCTGTGCGAGATTGAGATGAAGGCAGACACTAACACACGTCAGCACTTAATCCCTTTTCTGACACATTGCTCCCAAACTGCATGTTACATAAGAGCTCATGAGCGCTGGTCTTTCACTCCACAAAGCTCTGCATTTTTCAAATGCGAGATATATTCACGCGTCACCTCTGTGTCGAGACTCTGGCCTCCGCGGCGCGCTCCTTTCCGCCTCTCGTCTGGATTTGTGCATGACGTGGACCTCTGCTGCTCGGTGGGCCGCTTCTCGAGAAATCTCCCTCAATTTATCCAGTTTCACTATTGAAGGAAGAAAGAGATTAAATGAGGAACCTCTGGGCAAATGAAGTGTGCCTGAATGTGCCTGAATGTGCCTGAATGTGCCTGAATGTGCCTGAATGTGCCTGAATGTGCCTGAATGTGCCTGAATGTGCCTGAATGTGCCTCAATGTGCCTCAATGTGCCTCAATTGACATTGAAGTAAAGGTGGAAGATAAATCAAAAAATATATATTTTGTAGAAATAGTTGATATTCTGATTGTGCATATTGTCATTAAATAAAACTATTAAAAATGTGCGCAAAAAGAGAGAAACATCTCACAAAATCTCCTAAACAAGAGCATAAAGTGATGTTTCTGCACTTTTGGAGTTCATTATTTGCTCCATTCACATTCTGTCTGAGACTTGAACCTCAACAGACATTTTTTTGTCTTACTATTATTATTGAGAATGCAAAAAATATTAGGATAATCATTTTTGGCTATATTGCTCACCCGCTAGGTTCAAGTATTGCAAAAATAATGAATATATTGTCAAATTAAACAGAAAATTTCAGAAATACGACTTTGTTCCTGTTCTATTTTCCCTCCTTTCCTTATTTTAAGCTCTTTTTTTGACAGTTTTCTAATAAAACAGTCTGTCTAGCATCCATCTCTAACCAGAACTTATTTTCACCAAGGAAGCAAAATGGGAAAACTGAATTGCATCAGCCAATTCTATATTTAGAAGGTATTCAAAAAAACACAATCAAAGGGAGATACTGCTGACTGCAATACACAATATACAATATACACATGCAAAATTCCCCAACAGATTTTAGTCTTTGAAACCTCTTGAATCAACTAAAAATAACCAGTAGAAGTGGTTCTCAGTAACCAATATAACTTGACACAACGGTTCCAAATTCATATAAAGGCCTCTGCTAAAGGTACAAATTAGAAGGATTTACTACAGTGACAACCAATTAATGACTTATGTTGTGTACTTATGTATATGTTTCAATTTGTAGCGCTCGACGAAAAAAACGTTTCCAAGTAATTTAATTGGTTTGCTGTTTTTATGTATTTGTCAAAAGCTGCTGACAGTTCCTCCCAACAGCCAAACAAAAGCAGACGTTTTTTTAAATTGTACTCGCCGAGACTGCTGCGAGCGCGACTGTACCTGGTCCTCTGGCGTCGCTGGTGTAGTTGCTGTGTTGTCCGCTGGTGTGTCCGCTGGCTCGGCTCAGAGTGGAGAGACTTTTCTGAACCGAGCCCCCTTGACTCAAAAATGCGTTGAGGTTTTCTTTGGTGAGCTCCAGCTTTTTCGGAGGGGGGACGGGCAAGTCGGGACCTGCAAAAAGGACCCACAAAGAGGATTAAAATTCAATGAAAACATAATACGAAAGCGACACAAATTCTCACCTATATGGACGCAAATAGTTTCTAAAATCCAGATCTTTTATAGAGTCATCTGCGCTAAAAAGGTGCTGTGTCCGAAAGCTCTGTGATGGACAGTGGGCTGCACCTGGGGCCGGGCCGGTGCACAGTGCGGGAGGAGGGTCTTTAAAAAGGGATCAAGTTCCACAACCAAACAAATCCATGGAGCTATAATCCGGCAAATATTCAGCTCTCACACAAACAACCGATTTGTGTGAGAGCTCCTAGTGTGGCAGCGCCGCTTTGACTTCAATTCACTTACTGGCATTACATTGCGAGTGGCCATATTCTCTACAATTGCCGTGACGATGATGTCACGGCATGACAGTGATGTCACCGACGATGATGTCACCAATCACCAACATTCCCTCACTCGATATGCGGGAAAATCGCAATGTTGACGACGGGTCCCGGAAAAAACTATAAGACGCGATGTATACAGAAAGTAACAGCAAGAATCAGACGATGATTATCTACAAAAAGAACTTTGAAAGACAAAAATCTGAGAGAAAAACAGGGTTCCTATAATAAGAATAAAGAGTTAAAAGAACTGATAGTGACTGTGTAGTGCATTACAGTCACTCAATAAAAATAAAAATACAACTGTTGAGGGCTTTTTTTCAAAGGCTTGGTTGTTTGTTGCTCTCTGAAAATCTGGCAACCCTGCTCTCTAATAATAATATTTGTGTGTATTTTGGTCAGATCAGAAGGTAGAAAGCAGCGTGAGCTCTAGATCCTACAGTTTGCAATAAACCTAAATATCTTTGATGATATAGCATTATGTTCATCTCAGTATTTGATGGGTCATGGCACTCCAGGTCCATGTGACACGTATAACCTTTAAATATGTGCGTTTGAATTACATCGGATTGCGTTCAAAACATTTAAAAAAGGACAAAACGAATGCATTATTAGTGGTGAATAAAGGCTACAGACCGTGTGCGTCCCCGTTGACAGAGCTCTTGTAGTGGTTGCTGTTCTCTGCAGTAATGGCACTTCCATCAGGATTGGCGTAAAAAAGCAGCAGAGGCTGGAAGTGACCTTTCACACATTTGCTGACCACGTCTTTCCACCTGGAGCCGATCTGCAGAGAGACGCACACGAGACGAGAGATGAACAGGACTGGGAGTTCATTAGGGAACCACAGTGGAACTACCACTCCAATCCAGGACACACAAAACACCTTCTGAGGTACGAGCCTGATACAAAAGGAGAGTTAAAAGCCAAAAACATGCTAAAGAATTATCTGACCAAGACTAGACTTGTAAGACCTTATAAGTGATGTTGATGTAGGATTTATGCACTAAAACAAATTTGCACTTTGAAAACATTGCCCTTTCAAATAGGGTCCTTTATTTATCTAATGAATTCATTTATTTATTGTTCCATTTATCTATCCATGTATGGTATGTATGTATTAATCTTTAATTTAGTGTGTGTGTGTGTGTGTGTGTGTGTGTGTGTGTTTTATATGGCAATTATCAGTTTTATTTATCAATTTATCAATGAATCATTGTAATATTTTAAGTGTTTTTATTTTGAATATGGATCTAGATCGTGAAAAGTGATTTTGATAATACACATCTGATTTCACAGTAAAAACAAAACAAACAAAAAAAGTAGATTGTTAAGCATTTTAAGTTTACTTAATTTTCTCATCAAGTCTTTTAAAATGATTAAGTTCGACGTGTCCCCAGTGAACTTTACAAAGCTCTTTCTACGCAACAAAAAAGTTCCCACCAAACAATTAAATATTCAGAGAAACAAAAGGGAGTATATATCACCCAAAAGGCACTTCTCGACAAGCTGCAGGCTGCAAACAGATGTTTGTGCTTCTTTATGAACAACAGGAAAAACACAGAAACCAAAAGACCAAGGAATAAGTCTGAAGTACAATCGAGCAGTAATACGACTGGTAAAGAATCAAAGTAAACTGTAGTTCCAGTTTGAAATTTAGCGATGGACTGTGCTACATATATTCACTTCGGGCAGACTGAACATATCCATGTTTTACAACATATCCATGTTTTAGTTATATAGTTTTCACTTCCAACTCTTTTCTTTACACGCGTTTTTATTTGTCATAATCATTACTTACTAAATAATATCTTATTCCATATATTAGTTTTCTTAGTTTTAAACTGTGTAACTTTTCTGATGGAGGGTCCGGTAACATTGAATACACAAGCAAAAACATTTTTAAAAAGTGACAAATGAAAAAATGACATTCAGAATTAATTTGGAAATGGCAAATTTTATGAATCTACAAGATCGTTATTAGAGAAACAAGTTTTTTGGTTCTTTTAGTGTTAGAACATTAGAACTACTGTTAGTTCTAGAACTTCTAGCACTTGTAGTTCTAGAAGTGTAGTTCTAGAACTTGTAGTGATCTCATCACGCAAAACTGCCCAGAAGTTAAATTGTAGCGTTTTGTAGGGCTGAGAGAGAGGGCTGAGAGGAGAGGGCTGAGAGGAGAGGGCTGAGAGGAGAGGGCTGAGAGGAGAGGGCAGAGAGGAGAGAGGGCAGAGAGGAGAGAGGGCAGAGAGGAGAGAGGGCAGAGAGAAGAGGGCTGAGAGGAGAGGGCAGAGAGGAGAGGGCAGAGAGGAGAGGGCAGAGAGGAGAGGGCTGAGAGGAGAGGGCTGAGAGGAGAGGGCTGAGAGGAGAGGGCTGAGAGGAGAGGGCAGAGAGGAGAGGGCAGAGAGGAGAGGGCTGAGAGGAGAGGGCTGAGAGGAGAGGGCTGAGAGGAGAGGGCTGAGAGGAGAGGGCAGAGAGAGAGAGGGCAGAGATGAGAGGGCAGAGAGGAGAGGGCTGAGAGGAGAGGGCTGAGAGGAGAGGGCTGAGAGGAGAGGGCAGAGAGGAGAGGGCTGAGAGGAGAGGGCTGAGAGGAGAGGGCTGAGAGGAGAGGGCAGAGAGGAGAGGGCTGAGAGGAGAGGGCTGAGAGGAGAGGGCTGAGAGGAGAGGGCTGAGAGGAGAGGGCTGAGAGGAGAGGGCAGAGAGAGAGAGGGCAGAGAGGAGAGAGGGCAGAGAGGAGAGAGGGCAGAGAGGAGAGAGGGCAGAGAGGAAAGAGGGCAGAGAGGAGAGAGGGCTGAGAGGAGAGGGCTGAGAGGAGAGGGCAGAGAGAGAGAGGGCAGAGAGGAGAGAGGGCAGAGAGGAGAGAGGGCAGAGAGGAGAGAGGGCAGAGAGGAGAGAGGGCTGAGAGAAGAGGGCTGAGAGGAGAGGGCAGAGAGGAGAGGGCAGAGAGGAGAGGGCTGAGAGGAGAGGGCTGAGAGGAGAGGGCTGAGAGGAGAGGGCAGAGAGAGAGAGGGCAGAGAGAGAGAGGGCAGAGAGGAGAGAGGGCAGAGAGGAGAGAGGGCAGAGAGGAAAGAGGGCAGAGAGGAGAGAGGGCTGAGAGGAGAGGGCTGAGAGGAGAGGGCTGAGAGGAGAGGGCAGAGAGGAGAGGGCTGAGAGGAGAGGGCTGAGAGGAGAGGGCTGAGAGGAGAGGGCAGAGAGGAGAGGGCTGAGAGGAGAGGGCAGAGAGAGAGAGGGCAGAGAGGAGAGAGGGCAGAGAGGAGAGAGGGCAGAGAGGAAAGAGGGCAGAGAGGAGAGAGGGCTGAGAGAAGAGGGCTGAGAGGAGAGGGCAGAGAGGAGAGGGCAGAGAGGAGAGGGCAGAGAGGAGAGGGCAGAGATGAGAGGGCTGAGAGGAGAGGGCAGAGAGGAGAGGGCAGAGAGGAGAGGGCAGAGAGGAGAGGGCAGAGAGGAGAGGGCTGAGAGGAGAGGGCTGAGAGGAGAGGGCAGAGAGAGAGGGCAGAGAGAGAGGGCAGAGAGGAGAGGGCTGAGAGGAGAGGGCTGAGAGGAGAGGGCTGAGAGGAGAGGGCAGAGAGGAGAGGGCAGAGAGGAGAGGGCAGAGAGGCGAGGGCAGAGAGGAGAGGGCAGAGAGGAGAGGGCAGAGAGAGAGGGCAGAGAGAGAGAGCAGGGAGAGGGCAGAGAGGAGAGGGCAGAGAGAGAGGGCAGGAGAGAGGGCAGAGAGGAGAGGGCTGAGAGGAGAGGGCTGAGAGGAGAGGGCTGAGAGGAGAGGGCTGAGAGGAGAGGGCAGAGAGGAGAGGGCAGAGAGGAGAGGGCAGAGAGGCGAGGGCAGAGAGGAGAGGGCAGAGAGGAGAGGGCAGAGAGGAGAGGGCAGAGAGAGAGGGCAGAGAGAGAGAGGGAGGGCAGAGAGAGAGGGCAGAGAGAGAGAGCAGAGAGAGAGGGCAGAGAGAGAGGGCAGAGAGAGAGAGGGAGGGCAGAGAGAGAGGGCAGAGAGAGAGGGCAGAGAGGAGAGGGCTGAGAGGAGAGGGCTGAGAGGAGAGGGCAGAGAGGAGAGAGGGCAGAGAGGAGAGGGCAGAGAGGAGAGGGCAGAGAGGAGAGGGCAGAGAGGAGAGGGCAGAGAGGAGAGGGCAGAGAGGAGAGGGCAGAGAGGAGAGGGCAGAGAGAGAGGGCAGAGAGAAGAGGGCTGAGAGGAGAGGGCTGAGAGGAGAGGGCTGAGAGGAGAGGGCTGAGAGGAGAGGGCAGAGAGGAGAGGGCAGAGAGGAGAGGGCAGAGAGAAGAGAGGGCAGAGAGGAGAGAGGGCTGAGAGAAGAGGGCTGAGAGGAGAGGGCAGAGAGAAGAGGGCAGAGAGGAGAGGGCAGAGAGAAGAGGGCAGAGAGAAGAGGGCAGAGAGGAGAGGGCAGAGAGGAGAGGGCAGAGAGGAGAGGGCAGAGAGGAGAGAGGGCTGAGAGGAGAGGGCTGAGAGGAGAGAGGGCAGAGAGGAGAGGGCTGAGAGGAGAGGGCAGAGAGAGAGGGCAGAGAGAGAGGGCAGAGAGGAGAGGGCAGAGAGGAGAGGGCAGAGAGGAGAGGGCAGAGAGGAGAGGGCAGAGAGGAGAGGGCAGAGAGGAGAGGGCAGAGAGGAGAGGGCAGAGAGGAGAGGGCAGAGAGGAGAGGGCAGAGAGAGAGGGCAGAGAGAGAGAGGGCAGAGAGGAGAGAGGGCAGAGAGGAGAGAGGGCTGAGAGGAGAGAGGGCTGAGAGGAGAGAGGGCTGAGAGGAGAGAGGGCTGAGAGGAGAGGGCTGAGAGGAGAGGGCTGAGAGGAGAGGGCTGAGAGAGAGCTGAGAGAGGGGGGCGCTGATGGATCGACACGGAGCCAGTCGAAAGCGGCTGCAAATGCAAACCCCGGAAAACATTAGCGGAGCGGCAAACAAAAGACGCTCCAAACACGCAAGCGATAAAACATTGAGGAATTGTCTCGAAACACGGTGCGCTCCACGACGACACGCGCACATCACACTGAAACGTGCGAGACAACACAGTGGAACAGAGCGGCTCAGCATATTCAGCGAGTCGTAATGGGCGCTCGCTTGTTAGGCTCGACTTCACTTCTGCAGCTTTTCTGATGACAAAGTCGGAGGGGCGCGCTAAAGACGAGTCACGGGACGCGCGGCGAGCTGACTCCTCACTCTTATAAAAACTCATCAAGGGCAATCGATGTGCCACGCAACCAAGACATTCAGTGAGAGCTAAAAACCGATAACGTGACCGTCGACATGATACAAACACCCCCCGCAAGCAAATGCGTTTTATATTTCATCTGCTGTTCACGATTGATTGAACTGCGTCAATCTCACGTAATGACCACTGCAGAAACTAAATGATTTCAGTGTTGGATCTGCTCCGACTCAGCCCTCTAGTTTTTCCTTAATCACACAAAATGCTCCACAAATTAAAATTGTAACTGACCAAAATCTGGCTCCGTCTGCGAGTTTCATAGTCTTTAAAGTGGAGCTGTGCAGTATATAGAACAGAAAAGTATCGATATTGCAATGTTGGCTGAATATCACAACTAAATAAATCGCAGTAACACTAATTAGGCCTCCATCTGACAAAAATGTACTGTTTTTTTTTTTTAAATAAAATGTGTGTTTTTAAATGAAAATGTAGATTTATTTAGCCCATTTTATTCCCCTTAAGTAGCCTCGGTTTAATCTTGGTTTTGTCAATGAGTCTGACTAATAAGTTAAAGGCATGCTCTTTTTAGTCTTAATATAACTGTCAAAAAGTTAAAATATTGCAATAATATCTATATCGCTTTTCAAATATCGCACAGCCCTACAAACAAGACAAACACTACTTAAAAGATGCACCATGTTACTTTTCTGGTAGAGTCTCCAGCATTAAAAAAAGTTATGTAGTGCATAAATTTGACTATTTTGTTTACATTTGTTGTGTTTTTTTTAGTTAAATCCTTATATTTGGTTGCGCGTTTCTAAAATATATAAACACTGTTGAAGCTGAATGTAGAAATAGTTTTTTGTTGTTGTTGTTTTATTTTCCAGACTATAAGTCGCACCGAAGTATAAGTCGCACCAGCCAAAAAAAATCTATAATAGAGAAGAAAAAAACATATATAAGTCGCACTGGAGTATAAGTCGCACCAGCCAAAAAAATCATAATAGAGAAGAAAAAAACATATATAAGTTGCACTTATATATGTATGAAAGAAGGTTGCAAGCGTGAAAATAACAAATAATATCACATATAAGTCGCTCCCCAGTATCTAAGTATAAATATAAGTATAAGTCGCACCCCGGCCAAAACCATGAAAAAAGGTGTAACTTATAGTCCGGAAAATACGGTATGTTTTCCAGTGCAGCACTTGATGGCACATTCTTTTAGTTTAGACAGTGAATTTGTTTGGATGAAACTAGAACCACTGCTTTGTATTTTTTGAGTGAGCAATTTATACATTTCGAGACAAGTCTGCACCACATTTCCTGCTCATCCGGTCTGATATGCGTCCCCTCACCTCTTTCACTGTGGCGTCGTCAAAGAAGACCCACTTGGAAGACTTGGTGTGGAAGGCGAAGGCACAGTAGTGGCGGCTGGAGAAACAAATCATGCCCACCAGCAGCAGCTCCCCCTTCTTAGCGTGCTCGTCCGTCACCCGGGAGAAAAGCTGCAGCGACGCACACACACAAACACAGCACAAGTAAATGTATAAAGCGATTACTCATGCGCCACAACAGTGCAATAAGTGGAGAGGCGAGTGACGGATGTGGAGACAAAGGGATCAGATACTCTGTGTGTGTGGTTAGATTAGGGTCTGGGGGAATGAGGGGGATTGATTTGACGAGCAGGTCGAAGGCCAGATTGAATTAGCTCTTCAAGGCATGGCCCAAATACAACTCTTCATAGACAATAAAATGGCTGAATACATTTTTATAGCTCATCTGGAGTTATTAAGTAGCACGAAGTACGGGGTATCAAGATGAATTGTCTAATAAATAAATAAAGTGAAGACTTTAAATTTTAGAGGCAATTTAACTATACTTTCTATACAAATGTAATACAAGGTGCTTAATAATACAGCTGTTTATGCCCCGTCCTGGTCCTGATGTAAAAAAAAACAATAATTGTATTGTGTTTGTTGATATTTTGAAATATGAAGCAACTTTTGTACATTGTAATTATTGAAATGATCAACTCCAACACAATCTATTTGTCATTTTGTGTATTAGTTGTGTGGTTAATATAATATACTTGGTTAATTTAGAAAAAGAAAAAAAAAAGTACCCATTCCTCAATATGTTTGTCATATTTTCTGTCATTCTTAATAAAATGTCTGAATACATTTGTGGATTTTCTAACCAGTGTGAACCAGGGATGTGAAGCTCATTCAGTTAATCCATAATTGTGATTATTCATCATGTCCCAATATAATTCAAAATAATTAATAATGGACAAACATTTTATCATCCAAATTATGTAATTTCGATTTGATCTACACTATAAAAAAAAGTGTATTTTCCACAATAATTGTAACCCGCACATAGGTTTGTTCCATAAATATTGTCACGATTAGCTCATTAGTGCTAACACCATCTAGAGGCCATATTAGTTCATTTACAGGTGATTTAAGTACAGGTTTCTAGATTTCTTTTGCCACATATACTCGGGTTAGGGTTTTGTTTCTGACTCAAAGTGAATCCGAAGCGTGTAAGTTTCCTGTTGTATCCAATAAAGTCACATAAAACACAGTGAATGAAGGCTTTTGTGGTGCAGCAGTGGGAGGCAGTGCATTCTCTACATCGTGGGCTTTGCAAATGTCAAATAAATACTTTGAATCCTCCGCTTGGGTTATGTAAAGTGTATGATGCCGTCCTGGTATAAACTCCTGTGATGTAACGTACGCCGCGCTGTAAACCAGTTCCCTTATGCACCGTCACAGAGATGAGAGCGGAGGTTTTGACGCTCTGACCGGAGCCAGCAGGAGCTTTTTGATCAGAGGTGCGGGCCAGCTAGGCACCGGGCATCCACCGCTTATGCAACAGCCTCCGACTAATAAATCCCCCCTTCATGTACTTCCCTCATATGTCTATTGCACCGAAGTAAACAACATGCTCAAGAAAAAAGACATTTACCAAAAGGAAAGATGCGTCTACTACGGAAGAGACAAGACCTCAAACACAGCAGTTTACAAAGAACTATATGTAAAATGATGAGGCTGAGCAAAATATGTCTGTTTGCCGTAACCCAACCGACCCGGTATGAAACTAGCCGACTGAAAAAAATCTGTATTTTGTTGCAAAAACGGCAAAATCTTTTATTTTTCAATTATTTCGCCGACTCACCGACCGGTCTTTCCTAAACCGATGTGTCAAATATTTTTAGCACGCTGGTACACCTATCTTTCATCCCAAAGGACTGAAAACGCACTGCGCAACACATGTGCGTCTTCAAATTCGGTCCTCCACATGCGTCTAACAGAGCAGAACGCGTGTCAGGGTCGTTAAGTTGCCTTTTACAAGTTGGTTTGTCTCTGTCGGCGCCACTGAAGTGTCCATAGTACATGCCACGCTCTATCACGGTGTCTTACGCAATGCATTCTGGGATTGAAACACGCCCAGCAGCGTCATCACAACAAACATGGTGGCGCCCGTGTCCCCCGCATGTTCCCCCCGCTCGCCTTCGCTACCAAAATAAAGGATAGCAGCGTACAAAAGGTCGATTGAAATATCCTAAAATCGTGAGATTTAGTCTCCTGATCGGGTTGATAAGAGACGATTTCCGTCATTGACTGTTGAAGCCTGACCCCTGGACTGTTGAAGCCTGACCCCTGGACTGTTGAAGCCTGACCCCTGGACTGTTGAAGCCTGACCCCTGGCGGTCACGCCGAGTCAAAAAATGGCAACATTTTGGATTCTTTTTTTTTGCCTTCAAAGTAAAAAAAAATAAGAATTTGCCTACCGTCCGACCCACTTGAAAAATGTTGGCTCGGGTTACAGCAAACAGACAATTTATTTGGGGCAGCCTAATTTATTTACGTTATAGTTCATTACTCAGTACCTTAAAAAGGCATAATATGTCTCCCTTAAAATCTGCCTCAATATTTGTCCTGGATTATGTGTTTTGAACTGTCCCACCTCCCTTCTCCTGGCTCACCGTGGAGAGCTTGAGGAGAGGTCCGAGCGAGTGGATGACTTCTTGAGTTTGGTCCGATTGTTCCGAATCCCAGATGAGGCCAATGATGACGATCTCGGGGCAGTTCATGAGGACGCGCCGGATTTTAATCTTCTGCCCACAGTTGTTCTACGGAAGAAAACCACGGCAAAGTGATTAGTGACCAACAGAAACAAAGAATAGCTCGACTGTCTCTGGTTCATAACTGTATCTTCCACAGACACGTTTTGACCCAGTTGTCTAGAGCAGAGGCGCTGAACCCAAGGCTGGGGCTCTTGGCCAATCAGAATGGAGCCCTTTGCCTCATATCAGATTTGATGAATATTTCCCTGAAACATTAGCTCTATCCTTTTCCCTCCCCCCTCTCCTTTTCCCTCCCCCCTCTCCTTTTCCCTCCCCCCTCTCCTTTTCCCTCCTCCCTCTCCGCTTCCCCCTCTCCGCTTCCCCCTCTCCGCTTCCCCCTCTCCGCTTCCCCCTCTCCGCTTCCCCCTCTCTCCTTCTCCTACTCCCTCTCCCCTACTCCTACTCCCTCTCCCCTACTCCTACTCCCTCTCCCCTACTCCTACTCCTACTCCCTCTCCCCTACTCCTACTCCCTCTCCCCTACTCCTACTCCCTCTCCCCTACTCCTACTCCCTCTCCCCTACTCCCTCTCCCTCTCCCCTACTCCCTCTCCCCTACAGGAGGCTGTGTGCGTATTGTAAGCGGCGCCAAAGCAGAACTGTTAGACAGATTGTGTCTTTTAAGTGGTGTTTTCGAACTTCTAGTGCTATTATTCCAAACTGGAGCATCTAATTGGTCCTTATTATTGCGTTTTTTATTACACGCTTTTTCTCAGTGAATATGAGACGTATTTTCACAATATAATAAGCTCAATGTGGCGCGCTTTCACTGCAAGGAGGAAATCTTCAAAGTAATCATTATAGCTTTTGCTGTTGCTGGAATAGAGCGTAAAACTGAAGTTCAGAGACCGCCCTGACGAGTGTTTCTGCAGCAGTGTTTTCTCTGCTCTGGACCAACAATAGTCCAGTCAGACTGATGGCTTATTAGTCTGAGAGCAGAGTGCCCTGCTGCAGGGGCGGACCTGAGATTGGGACTGTGGACGTTGGGCCCCCAATAGAGAGCTGGTCCAAGCTTTTGCATTAAAATCATTTTAAAACATGCCTCAGCTGTTTTCAATCTTGAGAAATAAATAAGTCAAATGGATTCAAATTGTTTAAGTTATCTAAAATACAACAGAATACTGCAAGTTGCATATGAATTATTAAATTGGACCCCCAGACACCCCCTTAGTTACACAAATCTTACTTTATGTTAAAAAAAAAAAAAAAAAAAAAAAAAAAAGTGTTTGATGGGCTCTGTGGTGAATAAGGAAAATTAAATATTATAATTATTCCTCACACCCCCTGGCGTTGGCAGCGGTGACGCTTTTCACAGGATGACCTCTGACCTGACCAGCTAGACTACCCTGGTCTAGAATCTCTGTTCGTTTCTCTCAAACTAAACACTTGCTTTTACCACTTTAAACTGGATTGTTGCATTGAAGATTTTGAAAAGATTAGAAGTATCATTCCTAAAATCAGTCAACGGTTGTAATGTTGCCCAATAATAATGCCTAATAAGTATTTGATGTACATGAAATCTCGTTTACATACTGGGCAGTTCCGATAGTCTCCCATTGTACTCGCTGCTTGCAACAATTCCCCGAACGAATCCACATGACGCCGCTGCAACTGTTGACTAAAGAGAAACAACATACGGTTAAGGTGCGCATTGTCAGCTTGTGTGGAGGCTGTCAGCTAAAAGAGAAGTAAACTTGTATGAATGGCCTTCTGACAAAACGTGCCGAAGAAGCACAAAAAGAAGAGGACAAAGGCGTGTGAGTCAGATTTCAGATGGTGGTTTACCATAAAGCCGTGGTGGAGACATAATGTACGAGCTCTGTGAACGGCAGCGGGTCTGACGTGGCCCCGCAGCTGTGACACACCACCTGAACAACACACAGCAGCAGGGAGTGAGAAACATCTCTAAATATGAGCTATTAAATTGTCCTCAGTAGTACAATTTTACATTTTAGTCAGAAGCAAGTTATACATATGTAACAGTGTCAGAATACACAATGAATGTCCTACAGCAGGGGTGGGCAAACTGCTGCCCGCGGGCCACATGTGGCCCATTTGTCTTTATAACTTTATAATCCGGCCCGCCAAACATGCCAAGTAATATCTTATATACTTGGTGCTTGCCTGGATTCGAATATGGCCCTCGGAGGAAAATAATTGCCCACCCCTGCCATACAGAGATAGTTTGGACTTGATGTCATTCTTGGAAAAATACCCATTCACTGAGTGTTAAACTTTAACCCTAAAAATAATAAAGTAAAACTGATGGAAAACTATTGTTTAAATGGATGAAATATTAATTTGATTGGTAACATGACTGTAAAAAAGAACAATTTATTTCAAGAGTAAGAGAGCTGGCGGGTAGTTTTATATACATTTTTGAATACTGGAGTTATTTCTAAATGTCAGGTTGTTTGGCGACAGAGTCTTCGGGGCAGGGTGCTGGTGAGAGAGCTGTCCCAGGTCTTTGGATTTCCAAGTACAACATGTGGGTTTATCGGAAACTGCAGTCAGCGTCGCAGTGTGGAGTCTGGGCTGAAACGCCCTCCTAATTCCTCTGGGGCCGCTTGTATCACAACATGACGGATTGGATTTCTCCAGTCCCAGACAGTGATGCATGTGTGCGCCGGTGTGTGCCACTGGAGGTTTGTGTGTTCTCTGTGCCCAATACTGTTGTGTTGGGCCAAACTGCGATAATAACTTAAGAACCACAGCAAGTATTTCTACTTTTTGTCCTTCCTTGTGGCAGAGCAGTCACAAATGCCGTGAAGGGTGCAGGCGTGTGTATTTGTCTTTTCTTTCCTTTTTCTTTTTTTCTTTACACCTTTACTACAAGTTCAAATAAATGGGCAGATTGACTAAAACGCTTTTTAAAAAAAATATTATTATTATTATTATGACCGCATCTCAAAATATGCTGTCACTTTATATAGGGACTGATGGAAAGAACAATACACGTTTTGTATTTGTTGGTCCTTATAGTGCATAAAAGTGGAACATAACTATGTGTTTTATAATATTCTATACCAACTTCTTCTGATGTTGAAAAGGGGGATTTTCCTTGTACTGACCTGCTCATAAATGGACATAGCAAACTTTTGATGAGTGATACAAGACTTTGAAGTGCAGGCATTTTCCTCCTCAGGCACTATATGCATGTGGATCCTCTCCAGTATGATCTCCTGTGAAGAAAGAAAGAATTTCCCGTTTACCAAGAACAAATACAATGCAACCTTTCTGAGAAAAGTTTTTCAACTTCCAGAGAAGAGCGGGGCTTCCAGACATGTAGTAAAAGGTATAAAAAGAGCAGGTTTGAACACATTTAGTGTGTGTCTATGGAGTGCTTAATGGTTTGTAAAGCGCTAGGAGCTGAAACCAGGGCTGGAAAGGTTACAGAACAACTTCACAGATTGTTAATCTGACACTGGCCAAGTCTTAACACAAATTCCTTCACTGGCATTTTCGCTGCCAATATATTACTTGGTGAACGCACAAGGTCAAAGATCTGAGTGGGAGGTGTTTTCAGGACTGTGAGGAAAAGGAACAACTCCAGTAAGTAAAAGCGTTAGATATTTAAATTGAGGAAGCTAGGACGACATACTTGATCAAAAGTGTATCGTGTTTACAATTATGGCTCCAATCAATAATAAAACTGACACAAGCAAAGACGATGTGTTCTGACTGGTAAGTTGTTTGTCCTTAAAAACACACAACACTCATCTGCAGTTGCTTAATCAGTGTTTCAGTTTTATGCAGACAAAATCTGGAATAATTTAGCCTCAAAACTTAAGGCTTCTATCTACATTCTTCTTTTAGAAAAGTAACTCCAACAACGTTCATTTAATCTTCTTTTGTAATCTTACGCCAGCAGTTTACAGCCTTATATTACGTAATCTTTAAAAAGAACCAGACCTGTCTTTTAAAGTACGTTGCATTGTATCGTTTGTGTTGTGATTTGAATGCATATTTCTTGCTCTGAAAAGCATTTTGAATCACACATTTAGCTCTATAAAGAAAGCTTTTGAAAGATATAGCACAAATAATAATTACTGAGGGATGATAATAAGCCTGCTCTGCCTTTCTCAGCAAAGATAACATCCCTCGCTTGGTTTAAGAACATTATTTTTAATATCCAAAGGCCAGTATGTCTCCACAGCAATATGATAAAGCATGTGGTGGAATGATACATCAGATCCAGCAGCACACAGAGGCTTATATAACCCGTCACGCTCATATTTAGCGGCCGCGTGGCACAGGGTGATGGGAGTGCAAACTGGGGACACGGGCGCTTTAAACGACCTCGCCGGCGGTCCAGAGCGGCGTTAGTCAAACACAGATTATACACCAGTCCTCTCTAAAAGCGCGGGAACTCACAAAGCACTCTGCGGCGTCGTCCATGAAGCCCAGCTGGAAGCGGTGCTCGTCCCTAAAGGTCTCGGCCAGGGCGACGCGCAGGTTGTCCGAGGGCAGAGCGCGCTCCCTGCTGTGCTGGAACTGAGAGAAGATCCCCTGGAGGGAGAGAGAATATCAGATCAAACCGCAAAACATGTTCATCAGTCGTTTTCAGACTCTTCAATTTAATAATGTCACACGCTCAGATGTAGGGCAGCAGCTAATGGTTATTTTAGTAGTCGAGTTTTCAGCGACGCATTTTTCGATCCGTCGGCTCGTCGAATTGTCATTTCTATTGCAAATTGAGACTTTTTGAAGTACATTATCGAGCGAGTAAAAGTTGAAATGTAGTGACTGACGGCTTCTAGATTTACGACATTTACAAATAAAGTGTTTTATAGATGAAATCTTTTTAATTATTTTACATTTAGATTTAATAATGTTGCGTTTTTTGTTTGCATTTTAGAGTCTGCATAGTTCAAGTAACGATTACAACGCCCAAAAAATATGACTGGTTATTTTTCATTTGTTTCATTTCATTTGTTTTCTTATAACAAAGGATTTTTTTGGCCCGTAGGCTTTATTAGACAGGACAGCCGAGCGTGAAATGGGGATGAGAGAAGGGAGGACATGCAGTAAATTGTCGGAGCCGGGATTTTCATAATTACACGTAATGCAAGTTGCAAGTTGCAAGTTGCAAGGGTCCATCACCCGCTTGCTTTAAGAAAATGCTATTGCTTTGCCTTGGTTCGGTGGCATCTCCATGGAGATTGTAAAGTTGTAAACCCTTTTTGTGCAACATGCGAGGCAAATTGACTTAACCGTTTATTTATTAGTTACTTCTATAAGCTCATCGTTGCACACAAACAAACACATTTTACCAGCCCCCATCTTTTAAACATTATCGACCAATAGAATCACGTGATGTCATGTGAAACCTTACTAATAAAGATAAGGAGCATGGGTTTTATTTTACCTTTAGTGCACAAAATATGCAGGATTCTCCAAGACAGAAGTGTCCCGGTAACTGCCTCAAGCTGCGCCTGAAGATGTCCAGTTGCCATAGAACCTAGGAAACAAAGCACCTTTAGCTTGTGTTCAGAGCATGGACAATACAGCAGTTACGGTCTTCAACAAATCAAGACACAATGGGAAGAATACTATTATAGAAACAAACCTCGTTATTTCTCGAGTACAAATAATTGAATTTGTGTGCGGCTCGTTATTTATACATGTACGCTTTCGAAGGTCAAGCGAGACAAAAGCGCTGCTGTCCGTAACATGTCTGAGCAGTGGTCATCTCGGGGCCCGTGGGCAGCTTCTGAGTCACTCCGCTGTGGTCACCTCAGAGTGGGCGACTAATGAAGTCACAACCGACTTCCCACAAGTCATAAGCAACCTTCAACACTCTTGCGGTGCAGCTGGGTAAATTTAGCCCCTGACTAAGCTTTGACAAACCATTGGGAAGGTATTCATTTGTATTAAACACATAAAATGGGTTCCAGACAGTCACAATATATACATTCATCATAACGGGAATTGCAAGATTTTTGAAAGAAATCTCCAAACTGAAAATCCACAATGTTGAATGTTGTTCATCATTTTTTAGCGATTAGATTTCGATACCAGGGAATAAACTCGATTCTTGATACCAATTTTAATATGTCAATGATCTTTTAAGGTAAAGGTTTTAGACAATAGTGACTTGCCTTTTCTGTACAAAATAGTCCTTTCTTTGTTAAATGTTGTGGTCATAAAGCTCAAGATCCTTCCAAAACTGTTGAGAAAAAGTCACATTTTGAACCTGTTCGTGAGATTTTGTTTTAGTATCGATACTGGGTTTAGTATGGTTAATGGTCCAATTATGTACACTTTTTCTATTACTTTAGCCTTGGTGTAATTTTTGAATACAAACTAAATAAACAAAAACTGAAACAACAACTCTGCCATTTTGAGTAACAGGATGATTTAATTTCCAAGTTGTTTGATGTCGACAGAGAGGAAATTGAAAATTGAAGTTTTATGATGGTTTGGTCCAGTAATTATAGATGTTAACCACAAACCTATTTGTATCTGTAGTGTTGATGTTACATCATCTGGAATGTTCAGCAATATAAATTCATGGAGACAAGCAGGTAGCAAGTTATGAGGTCTGTGATGAATGTTTTACAAGGGATTTGAAAGGGAATGTACCTGATTTTTTACAGAGATAGAGCTATATTATATGAGCCGCTCTGAGGGTCAAAATGAGACCGCTGTATTCTGTCTGCATCGAAACTCTGCGGTGAATAATCAGGATGCTCAGAATTCTTTAGGTGAGTGAGCGATACGTTTAGATTGCCGCAATCTGTTCAAAGCACAAAAACCAGGTACAGCGCCTTCAACGGTTGAAATGTGGTTACCTGCACGGCGCTGTTGAGGAAGCAGCTGTTCTGTCCGGGTTCGTTCAGCAGGCCCTTGGTGGGGGCCAGAGACAGCATGCTGCCCGGCTGGTACGACTTCCCCAGGTTGCCCCCCGGCTTCCTGAAGAACTTGGCCCATGCCATTGGTTTGTGGGGTCCACCGACGCAGCGGCGGGACAGTGGGCGGGACGGGGCGCTTTGTGGCTAAGTGACTCCACTCGCTACAGCGGTTGGCCGGCTACACATAGGGCTCGAGTTTAGTGCCGCAGCTCATGGTGAAAGACTTGCTGTACGTACTCCAAAAAAAATACAAAAAAATAGTCTTGAAAAAGGAAAATTATTGTATTAAAATCCCAGTTTTACGTTTAGGAAAAATGTTCCAGTTTAGTTTGATCCTCGTCTTCTCTCTCCCGCGCCAATCCATTGCAATATTTCAACTAGGCATTTCTGGCCAAACTGTAAAGGGAAGAAACAAAACAATTAGTTTACATTGATTTGAATAATAATTAGTAATAGTAACATAGAAAAAACAATAATTTAAGGGTTTAGCTTCCTGTTTATAGGCAGCATTTTGAGTCCCAATCTTAAATACATCACATTTTGTCGCAAAATGACTAATCACTTGTATAGTAACGCATCTAATCTTCAGGCATATCTTCAAAACTGGAAAACACTAGATTATTCATTAACTTAAGTGTCCAAGTGAAGCACACACTAACATGAAACGGTAAACAACAGGCTGGACAACACAGATTGCACAAACTGACCTGCTTGTTCACATGTTTGTCGAGGCTTCAGATTGAACAATAAACTGCCCCTAAGTGCAAAGCATATTGATCATAATCTACCTCACAGTTGACCACAATCTTCAGCAGGTCTTTATTTTGTCAAATGTAACTGACAAACATCAATATCTCCTATCCTGAAATGTCGATGTTATTGGCATTTGCCAGACACAACGACCAGTAGGACCAAACAATGACTTGAAAAACATCTTACACAACTAGTTTACCTCAGGTTTGATCGGTCGTTAGCGTCAATATTCAATTTAACCGGTGAACTCACTGCCCGTAAAAGTAATTTGTGTTTTCACTACATTTCTACTCAACAAAAACACGCCGGAGCTCAAAGCGACGCCGGCTTTACGGTGTTTTACGGCAAATTGTGTTGTTATTCTTTCGTTGTCGGCGGCACAAAAGAATGACCTAGCGTGTAAATGGATGCAATTTAACAAAACATTAAAACATCTTATACACTTTAGAAGAGTGGATTAGTGCTGAGCGTTCGAATGCGGTGCTGAGCAGGCAACTTTTAACGTGAGGGAGGAGGGAGCGGGACGTTCGAGGATTCTTCAAATACAACTTCTTTGTTCTTCTCTTCTTAGAACCGGGTTTGTGGAAGTTCCGACCTTATTGGCAACCACGTAATTCAGCCTTTCGTGCTGCTACTGAATCATACTCTCTTCCTTCCACCCACACGCTTCAAAACATCCCTTTTTCATTGTAATTTTATTACTAATACCATGAAAAAACAGGCCAGTCGGTGCCAAACAATGACACCACTTTCACATAATGAGCTGAAGAACCACTCGAAGCTTCAGCCAAAACCAGTTGGACAGCAGTTTCTTCCTGGTATGTCAGGAATTCTCGGTGGATAAACTAAAGCCGCGACCATAAGTAACATTCAGATCTGATTGTCTTAGTACAATTTGTCATCGCCACAACAATGAACATGAAGTACGGGTTAATACGCAGTTGGCCAATGTACTGCACTGCATTAAGACCAAGCCCAAAGTTTCTGTTTGGGTATTAGCCAAGCGCAAATGGGAAAACTTTACCTTCCCAATCACACCTGGATCAGAGGAGGGCAGGTCTAGACAGGCAGAAAACGGGATTTAGATAAATTTATATCCGAGTATTGAATTTTTGACAGGTAAACAGTCGAGTAAGATTCTAATTCAGAGCAACTAGTTTAGAGTTACAATTTGTGCCCGTTTTGATCAGGCTTTTAGATGAGATTTGAAAACACCTCGTCCAAATAATGTTGTCCGGGGGTAAGGGGGCCGACTAGGCGAAAAAACAAGTAGCTTCGGCATTCTCCGGATCACGGCTCGGCAGCCAATCAGAGCCAAGCACACAAATTTCGTCGACCAATCAGCGTGCAGCATGCAAATTTTCACTTGTAAACGGTAAACTGTAATGGCGGACTATTATCAAATGCTTCTGACTATTGTCAAGATTTATTAATAAAATGGCCGTCCCTGCACTCGAAAATGCCCGTCCACATTTTAAAATACCCCGTCCAAAATACGGGAAGACGAGTCTCCATCTAAAATCCTGGTTTTGATGAGAGACGTCATTCTTGGCCACAATCTTGTTAGAGTAGACCGTTGCAGGCAAGAGGAACTGGCTCGTTAAAATTCTAATTATTGTCAGATTACCAATACATGGCATTTAAGGACACAATCAATTGCGATTCATCTTGCAGCTCGAGTAAAAGTAAATCATTTCAAACAAACCATTTCAAATCATTCAAAAAACACAAGTCTCACTGACAATCGGAACAGATGGAGACAAAATGAGAGCCAGTTTGATCCAGTGAGAAGAAAGACGGAGGAGATGTGGAGTTGCAGGACTGCTGACAACAGCGTAGGAGTAAGTGTGGCTTCCCTTTGGAGTCCCTGAACAGTTATTGCATTATGGGCTCCCACTTGAAAAGCTGCCAGCCTCACTTAGGCTAAGGCGGCTCTTTTTCCAAGTGAAATTGGCACTCGCTGACTACAATTCCCTGACATCATAGAAAAAGATGATACTTTGCCGCCGCGGGGCAAAGAGCATCATTTGTCAGCACCAGAAAACGCAGGGCATCCGTTGGACGACTTACTTCATAGAACAAACAGAGCGCTGGTCGGACTGAAGTGGGCGTGGACTACGTCTTTACAAGTACGGCCGCGAGATTAATGGACATTTCAATGGTCTCAACAGCTAAAAAGTTAACATCTCGATATGCAGAGAAAATGCAAACCCTTTTAGCTCGGAGAATCATGATGCTTTGTAATGGTTTAGCAGTCAATATTTAAATGAAAATCTAACTGCAACATTTGATCCAAAAAAGTTAATTCCAATCTACACAACGTTCAGGGACGTTTATTTTTAGCGGTAATTCAAAGTGCTTTACAGAACCGGAAAAAAATGCATTAAAATCACAAAATAAACTGAAACCTTTACATTTTCCTTGAACAATACCTGGTTTTCTGTACTGCAACATAAACTGTACTTTTTTCTGAAACATATCCTGCATCATTCATCTCATAACAAATGACAGTTTTCCTACATTCCTTTGAATGTCACTTCTTTGAGCAAAACTCCTCATCTTTAATGTGTGGCGAGTTACTTTGTGCTCTCCCAACATCCACCAGGCATAAAAAGTTGGACCTTTTTCTATTTTTAGTTTTGTACCAGTAGTTCCTCAACTTGTCTTGTACTGTGCTGGTGCCTTTAAATCTTGCCCAGCCCAGCCCTTAACACACTCAAGCGACTGTACTTGGAAAAAATGACGACACCACAATAGTTTCTAATGTTTCATAATATCATGGCGCCTCAATCCCTTAAAAAAAAAAAACTGTGCACCTCCATCAATGTTAAACTTACTTGATTGCACCCATACGGAAGTCCTGTTTTGAGCCCGATAAAGGACCCAGGTGGAAGAAAACGGCTCAATTGGCTGACCACGAGGTTGTCGCGGCGCCAAGTCGACATCGTTAGCGCTGTAAGCCAAGACGCCTGTTGACACCGTTTCCGCCTCCAGTGCGGGGCTTCGGTTACTCACAGCTGCTTCACTCGTGTTTTTACCTCCAACAACACAAATTCAACTGCTTACAAATGATGAGCAAAGACATTGCCGTTTCAGGCTTGAAAAAAACGACATCAACTTCTTTCGCGGGATCATTTTGTGGTTCCATTTGACTGCATCTTGATTGACAAAATAGAAAAACGTACAGTAATTACCCATCACTCCTCTGCACGGTTTATAAAACGCCAGGACAAATTGTGTTGCAGCAGGAATGCAATGTTGAGCAAAGCGTAAAAATATCTTCACACCGACTTGAGCATGCTTAGTCAGGTGACGAAATGTCCAAACACTAACTTGTTACAAGATACGGAGAGCGGGGGACGGACTTTGTGGGAAAAGGGATCGGTGCAGTTCAGGGGTCAATGAGTCAACCATTACAGAGAAAAAAATAATGAATTAAGAAAAATTTGCCTCTTAAATCAAAGGACTGAATATTACAGGCAGCAGACACTTTTACACAAAATTAGAGACTTGGAAAAACATCTTGGATACAGGTGTTGTTCCAGTATTTTTTCACTGCCTAACATATTACGGAATACAATTCATTATACTCAAACTGGACTAAAACAAATGAAAGCGGCACTAGGTAGTCTACGTTTTTAGGAAGAGGGTCAAGTGTCTATGGAAACACCATTTGTACCATTTGTTTTGCCAGGAAAGTTCCACAAAGAGATATCAAATTTTGCAAAATCCATAGAGACAAGCAGGTGACTTCTCTAAACCAAAGTTTTTATGCGTGTTTTATCTTTTTTGCATTGTCTGTAATTGAATGAATAAAACAAAGAAGTATAGGCCATGCTGTGGAACACTCAAGCAAAAGCAATAGCATTTTTGTGCGAGGTATAAAATGATTTTGATGAATTTATTCAAACAGAAAAGCAAAAAAAAAAAAAAAAAAAAAAAAAAAAAAAAAATCAGGTCTAGCAAATCTCTACGGTATAAGAAAGCAGTGCTGGAAGGAGGACTGATTTCCTTACCCTCGTCACATAAAACGCTAAGACTAGCAGCTTAAAGCAATCAACTAAAGAGTGTTTGTAGCCGGGGCAGCTGGACGGCCCTGTGGAGCCGGAGACGTGTGCGGACAGCCGCGGCGTGAAGACATGGGGAGCGGGATGATATCATTTAGCCATTAGCGGCTCCGCTGATAGATTGCCTCATTAAAACTGATTCAATTGATCTTCATGAGGTAATCCTCCGAGCATTTGATGAATCAATCTGGACTCAAATCGAGTCACGTTCGCTCGATATGTAGACGAGGTGCGCACACGAGCTGAGAAGTAAACGTTGAATGTGGTCGAATTTGTTATGGAGGTTTTTCTTTTTGCTGAATTTCATATTTGCTGCTGGGACGGGGCAGAAAAAGTATGTTGCAGACTTCGAGAACTGCGGTGCAAATGTTTCTGAAGATGAGAAACAATAGCACTGAGCTAACTTGGCTGAGCTTCCACACAATTCATCTTTAAGAAGCAGAAATAAAGTGTAATGGTAAATTTATAAAACTCTATATATTTACTAGGGTTGAGTAATTTGGGGGGGGGAAAAAATCACCATCTTTTCTCACAAGCCTTGTGGATTTCATTAAGATTTGTGATTTGAATACCGTATGTTCCGGACTATAAGTCGCACCAGCCAAAAAATGCCTAATAGAGAAGAAACAAACGTATAGAAGTCGCACTAGAGTATGAAATGGGGTTGGAAGTGTGAAAAAAAGTGTGGAAAATACAGTAGTAGGATTGAATTGGCACGTTGTTGTTGTCATAATTAGGCTATTTTGTTGCAGCAGAAAAGGAAGCTACTGAAATAATAAAACTTTTACTCATTGTAACCATTGAAATGTGCGGCTGTATGTTTGGCCTGAGTGTTAAGACTGAAGACTCATCTGCTCAGTCCAGTTTGTACAGCGCAGATTACTGTCCCACATTACGACTTTGGGATGGGCAGTGCAGTAAACAGTATTACAGTAGCATCTGTGAGTAAAGGTATTTAGGTCATTTGTGTTGTGATAAGGTCTGTCAGATGACTTGGCTCGGGCTACTTTATTATTGTAATGGTTCAGGGGTAAATGCTCTTCCGACTGCGCTATGTAATTACAAAAATCCGCAACAAAAAGTAAACTCTGAAGGATTTCGTTTCATAAATAACATAGTCTAAAAGGTCGGTGATCCAATGCACTCTTTTGTCCATCTGCGTGGCTCAAAAACGTGGGTCGTAGGTTTCACAAACAGGTACAAACCCGTTTTACGACCAAAGACGAGCGCACCTCAAAGTAACACCAGAACACCTCAGTCGTGAACGGGACCTTATCTCCGTGTTTCTCGTTCATTCATCAACTTTTCTAAACGCAAAAACACTGCTAGCATGTAGCGCTAGCCTCAGAGAAGCCTAAAGCCGGATTGCGTGAAGATCGCATATAGTGACTTTCTTACAAACTGAATTTCTCCTTGTAGTAGCTTCTTGTAGATTAATCGTACAGTGGACAGTTCAAACTACCGTATTTTCCAGCCTATAAGTCGCACCTTTTTCATAGTTTTGGCCGGGTGCTTATATTTATACTCCGGAGCAACTTATGTGATATTATTTGTTATTTTCACACTTGCAACCTTATTTTCATTCTCCAGTGCGACTTATATACGTTTTTCTTCTTCTCTATTATGCATTTTTTGGCTGGTGCGACTTGTACTCCAGTGCGACTTATAGTCCGTAAAATACGGTATCTGTCGACACCTTAGGATTGAAGACTTTCACTAAATCACCTTGTTAGAACAGGTGGGTGATCCAAACATTGACAATATCGTTCTGTTTTTTTTGAGTTTTGTAGTAAAAGTTCCGTCCATTCACATTCTGCAATGAGCACATTTTAAGATATTTCTCATAAAACGCCAGCCTGAATATCGACATTGGGATAGTAAAGAAAGAAAACAACAGGCTCTTGTCAATATCGCCCATCCCTTTAGGTTATAAAATTGCATGACTCAACTACAGTGAATCCATTATGCAATTTGTGGCAGTTTTTCAGGCTGCGGATGAATCGATCTTTGTGTTGAGCTGGTGCAGTCTGCTGCTGGTGACAGCCCGGAGACTTCCCTCCTGTTCTGAGGCTGCAGCTGATGTATGGCTCTGCTTACTGGGAATTACACCTGACAACACTCACAGTCTCACGGCAGAGCGCACTTTACACTTTACGCTCGATTTCGGCTTTTGTATCGAGGAAGGAAATCACACAAACACTTTACTGGGGAGATTCTTGGAAATTGTTTTGTATCTGTATCTTTTTAAAACACCTTTATGACAAGAGAGCAGTACCCAGACACTGATCAATACTGGAATATAAACTAGATACTCATTTGAACAAGTATTGACGTTGAAGAAAAAAACTAAATTACATAAATAGGACAAAAACTGATCTTTCCTGAACCGTTTTAGACAAATCTTGCACTATAACAAAACAAGTATAAGACCACATAGATAAGATAAGATATTCCTTTATTGTCCCACATGGGGAAATTTCATTGGTGCAACGCAGGTAGATACAGAGGTAGATACAGAAGAACAGATCACTTATAGGAAGTCTGAAAAACACTTTCAGTAGAAGATCTCCTATAAATAAATAAAAACTCCCATAGACGAATAAATAAATAAATACCATTGCATGTGATCACGACAGTAATTGCACATGAATATGTGTCACGACAGCACATAGATTGCACATGAATTTCACAGTAATTGCACATGAATTCCAACAGTAATTGCACATACGACAGAATTGCACATCAGTATTAGGTTAGGTCAGTATTGCGACGGGATAACGTGACGATCTCCGGGTAAGACGACTGTTCTCCGCAGTTTCATGAGTTCCTCCTTTGTGGAAACGCGGTACGGCGCCGGCCGGGGGGCGGGGCCGGAGCCGGGGGGCGGGGCCGGAGCCGGGGGGCGGGGCCGGAGCCGGGGGGCGGGGCCGGAGCCGGGGGACTCAGAGCCAAGACACATCGCCACGACACGACGAAAACACTCAATCCAGCCGAATAAAGTCAAAACAAGTTAATTTAAAGCGATTCCAGTGCGTGTCCTGATCGTTCGTGAAGTTCCTCTTTCATATAAACGTGTATATAAACGTGTACCGACGACACGCCGTACTTTAGCGCGGCCGGAGGGCGCGGGGAGGGGCTGGTGGGCTCGCTCGGAGCTAGCTCACGTCACAACAACACAACGAACGCAACGAAAAACGCTCAAATCCAGCCGAAAAAAGTCAAAAACAGTTGAATTAAAAAACTATTCCAGCGCGTGTCCCTATCGTACAGTAAAATAGAAAAAATATACTAACTATATTTACAAAATATAGGAGATAAAGCACAATAAGTGTGAGAAAGAAGAGAGAGCTGCTTTATTTTATGTTGAATATTACAATATATTGTCTATATATCGATTTTTGTTGTTATCGACCATCTTGATCATGATAGTCAGACAATATCCTACAGAAATGTGTTAAAACCAGTCTTTTAAAGTATTAGATGAGGTTTTAATCTTCAAAGAAATGTAAAATGTCTGTAAAATGAATCACAATTTGACTGAAATTTAAAACTTATAAATCTGAACTTTCAAAGGGATGAATATCTAAATTGTACAAATGTATTAATAATCTGTGCAGTTGCTCCACCGATTACAATAAGGGTAAATGGGAAAGAGAGGGTCACTTTGTTCTGGCTGATGAAGAATGGGAAAGTATATGTTCATCCCACTGGAGAACCACGGGATCACATGTTTGGAGGGAATTCTGTTGGAAAAGTGTGTCTCGTTTCTTTATAACACATTACTCACAGGGAAATGCAGGCTGTTGGAGAGGGTGTGGCAGCCAGGAGCAGGCAAATCACTATCATGTGTTTTGGGATTGTCCTGTTGTTCACAAGTATTGAACCGAGATCAACAAAGCTTTACAGACAATTTATGACATCACCATCCCAATTGAATTCAGAACTGTAAATTTGGGCCTCAGGACTTCTACCATGGACACAACCAGCAGCTATCTCTGGGGCATCCTCCTAGCAGCGGCAAAAAAGGCCCTCACAAAAAAATGGATGACACAAACTGCACAGACTATCAAAGACTGGACTATGATCATACGTAAAATTGACTCAAATTGAAAATGGACATATGTGACTCGCCACGAGAATTGTCGGACCATGTCGGCCTCGGTGAAACTGAGAAAAACAGCATTTTACTTTTTTTTCCCCAAATTTGTGATTTTCGTTTTTTGCAGAATGTGCTAGTTGAAGTTATGAATAAGCCCCTGTGTGCTTCAGATAACACTATTGGTTGTCTTAAACGTATACATTAAGCTGTTAAAAATGTGGAGTTTTCGGGTCTTTTTCCTGCTCTCCTGGGGGGCGTCACCTTTTTCTAGCCAACGTGTTGTTTACATTTTCCACCAATCAGCTGTGATCCGCATGGCCAGCTGCGTGCTCTGCGTGCTCTGTGTTTTTCTCTCATTACTCCAGACCGTCTGCAGAGCACAGTCTTCAAAGCTTACATTTCCTGGACTACATTGCAACGGAACTGTTTACTCAGGTACACTTTTACTTTACTACTAAATTATTGCTTTAACGCTGTGTTTTAAGGCAGTCTCGTGATCACTTTAGAATCTTACTTGTCTGCTCCGGTGGAGCTAATGCTAAGCTAACATGTTGCTTCAGTGCACTCTGCAATACGGGCTTAATGTGACTACTTGCTGTTATCACCATGTTATCGGGTTATTTTTCGGCGTGGGTTGGCCCGCGGGTTGTGTGGGTCGTGCTTTGTGTCTATTTTATGGTGCTAAACCGGCTGTTACCCCCGCAGCCCGGAGCTAAACGCAGCTATTCGGAGCTAAGTTGTAAGCTAAACTTTGCTATGTTATCGGGTTATTTTTCGGCGTGGGTTGGCCCGTGGGTTGTGTGGGTCGTGCTTTGTGTGTGTTTTATGGTGCTAAACCGGTTATTAGCGCCACAGCCTGGAGCTAAACGCAGCTATTCGGAGCTAAGTTGTAAGCTAAACTTTGCTATGTTATCGGGTTATTTTTCGGCGTGGGAAGAGAAAAAAACTACAACTCCCGATACCACTTCTGGTCACGTGGCTTACGTACGTTTCACGTCACGCACGCACTGCGTCACTTGAACCAATCACGCGCTTGCCTGGCCATTATCAGCTTCCTGTGTGTCTCTCTGTGCACGGTGTTGGAAGAGACAACAGGACGGCTGAACCAGGTAAGCTTTGCGACTAAAACACCCGCTTTTAATCACTTTAATGTGCGCCGGTTTTAAACTTGAGTGTATGTTTATGTTTTGGTGTGCTGTTCTGCAAGTGTTTTGCTTTTACGAGCAGTGTTATCTCAAGTGAGCTAGCTAGCATCGCTAGCCGAGGGCAGATGTCCCAATATCTCCGCGTTTTGCATCTTAAATACACCGTTAACGTCACAATGTGAACTGTTATCTGTGAAGCGTGTTATTCCCATATTTCTGTTAACCCTAATTCTTTTTTTCCCCTTTTCAGAATTGGCAAAGACACCCTGACTGACATGACCTGTCTCTACGTGAAGTCTGCTAAGGAGCGTGGTAAGTGTAAAACATTATTTTGGTGATTTTCGTGTTTTAATGATTAGAGTATAATTATCCATAAGCAACATCTGTTTTTCAGGTGAGCCGGCAGTTTGTAAATCAAGCTTCAGATCTCTGTGGAAACAGCTTCTCCCACACATCAGAAGCTGCAGGCCACGCACAGATCTCTACAACAGAATCTAATGTGCTGTCTTTCGGACCCTCACCGCCAGCAAGCAAAGACATCAGGATGCATTACAGCTTTGACTTTGCACAGCAGGTACTAATAATAGTGCAAATGCAGAATAGCAATTATAGAGACATATACGTCTTAATCAAATGTCATATGTATTAATCTAATCTCCTTTTCTCTCTCTGTCTACTACCCTCTGCAGACGGGGCCAAGCTTCACTACACAATGGACATCCACTTCCTCATTGCTGGCCACACCAAATTCTCCCCTGATTGCGGCTTTGGACTTATCAAGCGAGCATACATGAAGACCAGGGTTGACACTTTGGAAGACATCGCTGAGGTTAGTTTATATTATTTGACTACTGTAATGTGTAAACATTAGCCTGGCAAAACTTCAGTGCTGCTCTCTGCTTAAGATATGTTTCTTCTGTTCTCATTTTTTTACAGTGTCGCCCTTGTCATCAGGGAGTGGAAAACAGCTCTCCTGAGTCTCACCTCAATATCCCACTTCTTCAGACGGCTTCCAAAGATCAAGAGTTATCAGCACTTCAGGTATTTATATTGAAACTCTCACATTGTGTTAAAAAAAATAAATAGTTAATGAGTGTTTTATGTGAAATAGTTAGCCATTTCTTAAATGTCCTGTTATTTGTTTACAGCTTTGATGCCAAGAGCCGAGAGTCACAGCACAGAAGAGTGCACAGACAAAGAAGAGGATGAGGATGTGATCTCTGATGTAATTGGACTCTGGTGGTGTACATATCATATCTATTATCTCATATCTCATATATTCAAAGCCATGGACCCGTTGCAGTTCGTATACCTGGCCCTGGCATCTGTTTATAAGAGTTCTTCTATTAAGAGTGTTTTTTAAACTTCCTATAAGTTACTGTCCTTTCCCCCTGTATCTACTGCGTTGTAACATTAAAGGCTATTTTATCTTATCTTATCTTTTTGTTGTTTGTGTTGAATCATTCAGTGCACCATTGATGGTGCACTGAATCACCTGTGAATTATGTTTATCGACAAATGCAATGAACCCTATTCTCATTCTGATTCTTTGATTCTATTCAGGGCCTTTTGTAATCCAAGTATTTCCATTTTAATATAGTAACTTCTAATTCTGATTCAAGTCCAGTTACCATCAATAACAACACTCCTCTTGAGTCTTGAGTGACAGCTGTAGGGGGAAGGTGGTGTCAGTGTGACAGGGGGGAGGGCTTATCTCAATGAGATGCAAATGAGCCCCCCTGTGACTCTGGGCTCACTCAGGTGAGAAACTTTGGAAGCCGTTTTCTCAGTGAATGGGTTTGAGAGTTGTATACATTCAAATGACCACAACTTACTCAAATATTATCAGATCTACATGAGTGAGACATCATTGGAAAGCTTTGAATTCACACTTTCAGAATCTGTGAATAACTCAAAATGTCTCCGGGTAGACATGTAACTGGGTTTCATACGGCCGGTCACATATTTGACAAACTTTGGACGAAATGGGATCTTTAGGCCATGATTTTATTTTTTTTCATTTATTTGTTGGATCTCTGCTGCTTTTATTTTGTGCATGCTCTCTCTCTGGTCTTGATTCTCTTTCTCTGTTAGTTTGTATATGTTTTTTAAATTAAAAAAATTAAAAACATTCAAATGAGAAAACAATATATAATAATCACAAAAGTGCATGCATATAACCTTATACCTTTAGTTGAAAGTTTATAACATCACTTTTTTCAATTGTATTTTTAAATCAGCTCTTTTTATAGCATTTTTCACTATAAAAATATTCTAACGTTGCATATTTTCAACAACATTCAAAATATTATCTAAATTTCAAAATATTGCCCACTTCTAATCCACTATTATTACCATCTAACACTATTTATGGCACAACACATTTTGACTGTTGAACCACTCATTCAAAAATAATTAAGTCATGCAGCAGTTGCCCTGGGTTACCAAAAAAAAAGGGGAAGGAGAGAAATGTGTACTAGATTCTTTGTGGAATTACACTCTTAGCCCAGTTTGGCTTCGGGAAGCGGTCAAGCCGGCCTTAAAGCTTAACTGACCACAAACTGTGTCATAGACTTTTATGCAGTTCACTACTTGGCCTGTTTTTGTTTATCATCTTTTATGGCATTGTAAGTGAGTGAAAATAAATACCAGATGCAATGACACATGGTTTGGAAATAGCATCTAAAATAGTTTATTTTGGTACGGTCATGAAACTTCCCGAGAGGTGTGACTCATAATGTAAAAGTAGAAGTTTGATAAAAGTAGAACTGCAGAACAGATTTGGTGTCAAACTCTGCAAGATCACGTCACATACACGTCTGGTTTATTTCCCCATTTATAAACACAGTGTGCAATACTTTTCTGCCAGTTGGTTTTCTCCAAAAGTGACTACACTTTGCCTTGAACATTCCACAGTACGACTTTAAACTTCTCTAGAGTTTATTGCTCCAAAACATCTTAAAATACATGAGGTTTTACGGTGACCGAGGTCGTCTCTCCATAGATCACACTTGTAAAGTATTTTGATTGCGTCACATACCAAAGGAAAGGCAAGTTCAATGTCATAATGTTGAAAATTCCGGGCAAATAAATGTGCACTAATTCTTCTTCTTTTGATGCCACTCCCTTATTTTTTACTTTTATTTGTTTAATTACCCAATATTCTCCCTGGTCCTGCTCATTCTTTGTGTTTTTTTCTGTAGTTTTGTTTTATCAATTATGTTTTGCTGCCGTCGTGTTGTTGCTCTGTTCTTTTTGTTGTTCCAAGTTCGAATAAAAATAATAATATCGCCTCTATAGAGACACGTTAAGAACCCTCCAACAAAAAACGTACACAGTGCACCTTTAATAAGCACATCTGCAGGAATCCAAAAATAGTATCGATTTTTTTGTATTAAAACATTAATTTGAATGAACATTTCATGATTTCACCTGTGAGTGCCATAAAATATAGTATCTGAATAAGGTTGTAATTTTTATAATCAATACGCAAATAATAATGAATGGTAATACAAGTATGTAGGCCGAAAGAAACTAGATTTTCAATAGGTGGTTTGGAATTTTTAATGAGTGTATTACCCCTTTTCTTAGCATCAACATTGAGTTTGGCATTTTAGCAGTACAACTGTATTTCTAAAGCAATTAATATACTGTAATCTGACTAAATCTCCTACACGTTCTAACAGATCTGCACACCATGTTGCCTTTTCCACTCTCTCCGATCTTGATTTGTTTACTTTCCGGACTTCACAGAAGCACGTTGACCCAGGCCCTAAAGCAAACAGTCCCACCTCACTCGAGTTGAACTCCCAGAGGACGGCGCGTTCACATCAAACTCCGCCGGCAACACAATGCAGCGGTCACTTCCTATGTAGGTTCCTGCTCTCCAGTGGTGCCACTTCCCGGGCAGGCAGCACACGGGCGCTGCGTTTCAATGCTGCGAAAGTGCTCAGGTCATCCACACCGCGCTGACTCACCCATTATTCTTACTCTGGACTACGGGGGAGGACAAGCCAGCAAGCACATCCCCCCCAAGACCCTGCCCCTGACTACAACACAACTCATGACAGCGTCGTAAGGAAAAGCAAGGGAAATGTCTACTTTAGTTTACTTGGAAGATGAAAAAGCACAAGTCAATTAAAAAAGGTGTAACAAGTGTTAAAAAAATACCTTGAAAAAAGATTTGACTTGGCCTTGGTGGCGTCACCTGCTTGTCTCCATGGAGATAGATAAGTTTAGTGCAGTACTGTGGATTATCAATGGATAATCATGATTATTCAGGTCACAAAATAGTTGTACAAACTAGACAAATAATAATTGTGACAGTTTTAGAAGAAAAGTGTATTAATTCAATGTATAAAGTTAAAACAAATCATTTAAATGTAAAGTATTTTTTATGTGGTTGTTTAGGTAACATTAACTTCATCCCACCATTCAAAAACTATGCTGTTGTATATAGTGACATTGCTATGTTGAACATCCCAGGCAGAGCCATAACATCGCCATGGAGACAACTCGGTGGTGTGGCGGACCTTGTGCAAGAAAAGTTACATAGTTCACCTTTAAAACCACATGCTAATTCTGAAATTGTCCAAAAGTACTCATTCATCCACCTTCCACAGACAATACAATGGCACAAACAAACAGAAAAGACGCAACAACAAACGACTAGTTCTACTAAAATAACATAAAATGAAGAAATCCCACTTCACAAAAACAGACTGATACTTCCCAAATAATTGTACTTTCTTTGTTAAACCGGGTTCTAAAACTGTTTGGGAAATGTCCAACTTTGTCCTTTTAAAACAGACTTCTTAGTATCAAAACTTGTTCAAATGAGTATCTAGTTTTAATATGAGTTTTAGTATCGATTAGTATCCGATTTTTGATAGTTTTGACAACTCCATTTCGACTTATTATGTATTATCGGTATCATTATTATTCAAAAATATAATTACACCAAATCCAACCTGTAACTCGCAGCTTCAACCTCACACTATAGAAACTAGGAACAACTATAACTTTCTGAAAACAGTTCATGGGCCATTATTTCATAGTATTTAAGTAAAAAACAAGAATGTCTAGCTGTAGATGTCCACGTTTCCCACTATTGCACAACTGTTCAAAACAAAAGGTGGCAGAGACGTGTGCCACTGAACTGGTTGTTCAGGACAACATACCTCCACAGTGACAACATGTACATTTTGTGTATTTAACTCTTCATTGTCAAGGGAAAAAGACTTGTAAGCATGATGCAGTTTGTTATCTCACTGTTAGGTCATCGATTTGTGACAACACAGTGCATTTTACCAGACATACTCATGATTATTGACGCTATATTGTACATTTTACGCGTGTCATCTAGATTTCCCAATAGTTAGATCAATTTCCCAATCAGAGGGTACAAAAACGACTTCAACAACGCATAATAATGATAATAGATACTAATAATAAGTGGTGGATATGCGTTTCGAGGCTTTTGTTTGTCCAGAAATAATAGATTTTTAACGACGTGACAGACCGTGCGTGAAGCTAATTTTCGCAACATGGAAATATTGAATGTGTCAAAACACGACTTCAAAAAGATGTAATCGCCACTTAAACACGTGAAACGAGTACATTCAAATCGTTAGAACGAGTGTGAGAACAGAAAAGCATTGTCAATAAGTGTATTTTTGTTAAAGACAGCTTATTTTTTTTTAAATGGAACAGACTTGACAGGTGGGCTAAGTGTGCTAAGCTAGCTCGCTACCTGGCTTCCGTCTTACCTGTGCGCAGAGTCAACGCTGTATTTCGCCACAAAAGTTCAAACTATAACGATTTTAAAAGACATAAACTGACAGAAACAGTACAAAAACATGCTTACCTTGGCGTTAATCAAATCCACGCGTGAAAAAAATATCCGTTACCGAGGTCGAGGGAAGAGTTTTGGTTGACTTTCCAAGGGGGAGGAACCTGGAAGAAGACGCGGCGCCGTAGCGGGAGACGTACGCTTCAAAACCGGGACCGGAACGCAGAAAAGTGCGCGCCTCACTCCAACCGAACTCCCGTCCGCGTGTCCAACAACCGCGCTTTCCTCTACTCAACCCGGCGCGGACATCGGCACGGTCCGTTCGCTTGAAAACGGGGTATATCCCGGTGTTTGGGAGCGTGTGTTGTCCGCTGCGCTCGGGCTGGTGCGCGGCGGCGGTAGTGCGCAGCAGCGGCAGACGCGATGGACTCTCGCCGCGACTCTCGCACCTGAAGTACTGGACCGGAGCATGTTGTCGGAGCGGGACATGGTCAAACCCCAAACCCCGCCTTCTCCACACTGTATTTACTGCAGTCTGCCACGCGGTGCTCCGCCGCCGCCCCCTCGCGACGCGGCCGCGGCGCGCACGCTCCCGTTACGCACCCCTCTTTTTTCTTCCTTCAGAGCCCACTTTGTGCCATGTGTGTGTGCGTGAGACTGGCACAGGCTCGTTAATGTGGCTTTATGGCGCAGCGCTGTCAGCCACGAGGGTTTTACGTTACAACCTCAGTGTTCACAGCGAGAAGAGGGAATAAATGCGTGATGTGAGGGAAGTGGATTAGGGTGATAGTTTGTCCAGGGTGCGGCTTATGCGTGATGCGGGATGTGGTTGTTTTGAGGGTTTGATTATTAGGATGCTTTGGCAAGACTGTGTGAAGTAAAATATAAGCTTGAGTCAAATTAATCTATGTTTTTTCAGTATAGGCTGAATTACTTTAAATTAAAAAAAATATCTATATGTAAAGAACTTATTTATCTGAATGTTTTTGTCTCATTAGCTTTATTTTGTTATTAAGCTTGAATCAAATTAATCCATGTGTTTTCAGTATAGTATAGAATAAATTACTTACTAGAAAGAACATTTTTTAAGTTTGGTTTTGTGTCTTAACCTTTCCCTTTTTTCTTCTCTTGGACTTTTCCTTGTCATTTTAAATTTTACCTGATCAGTCTTTTGTCCAGTCCTGTCTTGTTTTGTCTTTATATATATATACACCTTTTAATGTTGTTGTTTTGTTGTTTTTTCAATAGTAATACGACAAGTTTGGTTTTGTAAAGTTGTGCACAAACTTGAGGACTATGTAACGTGTTAGACAGTGGGAGTGAAAGATTTCACTGTTGTTTGGTGTCGTTGTTTTGTTGTTTTCGTCACAATAATTGTTATACTAAAATGTGATATTGTGACATTATGTCCAGCTGCGGTTGAGCTGCAAGTTTAGTCCGCATGTCCAAAAAGGAGAGTGACGGAGTAGAACTATATTTAGTCTCACCCCTAATTATAGCTTCAAATTTTCAGTTTCCTGTTACATGTTAATAACTCATGTATTCAATAAACTAACAGGAAAAAACATTAAACACTTGTTTTTATTATGTTGCTAGTTCCTCACTGTCCTTTCTTTATGTTTTTTTATCGACAAGTGGTTTTCCCTAAGCGTTGTCTGACAATCTGAGTACCCCCAAAATCTTATTATACAGTTTAGTGTATGTTTATTCAGTTATTACAACTTTTTTCTCGTTTAACTGATAATAATGTTCAAAATTATGTAGCAAAAACAATATTAAGGATGTAAAATGTACTATAAAGAACAGTTTTTATACAAATTCCTTTAAATGTCACCTTCCTTTAAAATCTGTCCATGTACCCCTGCTTGGGAAACACTGCTTTAGTGTATGAACCAAGTTTTCTATAATCAGACCTAAAGAAAATTGTTTTTTTAGCCTAAATTTAACCTCCTCTTTCCCTTTACAGGCTGCAAAGTGGACATGTTAACAATTCAAAACATTAACCTTTGACCCCTTCTTTTGCAGACATGCTGATTTTGGCACATCTTCAGCCCCGCCTATCTGAACAAGCTGCATAAATATTGCGTTCATTCATTTGGACGTAGGAAACACTATGTCCAGATCAAGTGAGCGGTCAGAGGTTGCAGTATATCAGAGAAGTCCAGGCTTTCCCAGAACAGGAAGTACTTAAAAGGGTCTTAAAGAGACAATAGAATTTCCCTTTGCGCAGATTTTCTCAAGGGACATTTAATACTTCCTTTCAAGAAGTGATTTAAGGACTATGATTTGAATTTTCATGCACTTTATGGAACATTGTGTATATTTTAAAATAATATATGCTCTGTTTTCATGTGGCCGGGCTGTATCGAGCGCCGTACATCGTCTTTATGATGTTCCGCACTCGCGTTGAAGCTCTACCATTGAATATCTAATGTCCACCATCAATTTTAGACTGGATAACTCGACCATATAAGGTCTTTACTAATGCAAACTTCCTCTTTTTCCCTGACATTGGGGGACAGCTGGCCATCTATCTCCTCCATCGGACTATTTGAGTCGCGTCAGCTCAAGTTAAAAATCACTGCACTCCCTCAGACGCTTTAGTAAGAGTGGACTGCAGAATGTAAGGGAATATTTAGTGAAGTTCAGTGATATTCTGTCCACGTTTTGTTCAATTTAACAGAAGCTGAGTTTAATGTGGAGTTGGATTACAAAATGTTGACATAATCGGGAAGATAGTTTGGATCTGTGTAGTGCAACATGGTCTTTGTTTTTATGATAAAAAATGCGATTGTTCAGAACGATTCCAAGTTAAACCCGAATGTGTTTGAAATAGTTTTTGCCATTTCCATCCAAAAGTTTGATTTAATGTTTGATTTAGTGTTTGTCAAGGTATTTCACATATTTTTAAAATTCAAATTATGTCCAGTAAAGTAGTTACGGACACAAAAAGTATTGGTTACCGAGATTTTTGTATAAGTTATTATCCAAAAGTCCTGTTTTAATTGTCATCCAGAAGTCTATTTTCTCTATGGAGATGTTACTGCTCTGTCTTGACTGTTCCATAGTACAGAATTTAACTTATCCATCTCTATGACAACACCAGGCCACGTTATAGGTCCTATCTGTGAAGAGACATTGAGAATTGCTGTTTTTTAAATGTATTTTTGAGCTATAAAAATGCAAATGCAATATATTAAGTGCAAAATAGATATGTTCAATGACCTACTTTGGAACATTAAAGGAAAGGCAATAGGCAAGTTTATTTGTAGAGCACATTTCATACACACGGCAATTCAAAGTGCTTCACACAGTAGGAAAAATGCATTCAAATCACAAAGAAATTACAGAAACAGAAATACAATAAAAATAACTAAAATAAAAATAAAAAACACCGAGCCAAATCCAAATTGATCGGACCAAATTGGCAGGCATTCCAGACACTCCTTCCCATATTTATTTGACATTGCAGCATGGCAGGTGTCTCCGGGATCTCCAATAACACAACATGGAGACAAACAAGGAGTGAACCCCCCCACCACCACCAGGAAAGACTGCTTTTATTCCCCCAAAAGTTCACGTCAAAGTTGAATCAAATAAGTAATCTAAGACCTGAGAACTCCACGGCTGCTTTTGTCAAGTCAACACAAGACAGATCTCGCGCTTATATTGCGGCTCACCAATCGTTTACTCGTGGATGAAGGTCATTTCAAGGCTAGATTCACGAGGGCCGTGCCAGCTTCTCCGGGCGGACACAAAGCCGCTGAGAAAGTCTTGCTGAGTGCTGGTGCCGCTGCCCGGGCTCCTCACCTTGAGAACCGCTCCGGAGAACAGCGGGAGATCTGCTGAACACAGGGAACACCGACGTTTAATGAAGTAGCTCACGCCGCAAATCTTATTACCGCGCTGACTTTCAGCGCTTTTGTTTAATTCTGGTGCAAGGCAAGCTTTATGATAATGTAAGGCCCCTCGCTTTTCAGTGATGGAGGGAGTTATTGATCATTTTTATTGGGTCACTGAACAGCAAAATCCCCTCACAGACTAAAGAGTTATTTAAAGCTGGATGTATTTATGGCACTGTGCCGTGGCATTCCAATCCATAGTTACTGAACATGTTGCCATTGGGAAAATGGGGCACAACAACCAATTAATCGTTATTAAATTATGTGTTTGAAATGTGTAAAAATGCAAGTAAATGTTTGACTTTAAAGTTGAGACAGTATTTTGATTTTGCGTTATTCTGTAATGTAATAATGATTGGCTACGTCTGATTATTAGCACTGATTTACTCTTGCTTCAAAATAGGTCATGTGTATTTGACATTTACCGTATTTTCCTGAGTATAAGTTGCACCAGTCAAAAAATGCATAATAGAGAAGAAAAAAACATATATAAGTTGCACTGGAGTATGAAATGCGGTTGCAAGTGTGAAAATAACAAATAATATCACATATAAGTCGCACCGGAGTATAAGTATATAAGTATAAGCATAAATCGCACGCCGGCCAAAACTATGAAAAAAGGCGCAACTTATAGTCAGTACAGTAAACAGATCGACCACATGATTTTACATTGAAATGCAATGTTACTACCAACAATAAGTATGAATAATTTCTTTTTCTACAACTACATTCACAAATACTACTTTTACCACTACTACTACTACTACAAATATACTACAAAAAACAAGCTTGATGAAAATTCTTTAACTCAAAAGTATGTTCTGTCTAGAAATGTAATTTGAATTGACCCTATCCCGTAATGGAGTTCAAGATTTGTTTGTTTTTGCATGTGCACGGCGACAGTTGAAACAGAAGGATAGAAGTGGAACAGCTGCACAAAAGCAGTACAAATAAAATAAAAAGCCTTTGACCTACAGTGACTCTGACAATCAAATCCTTTCACCTCCAGGTTAATCTGCCCTTTCAGAACTCGCTAGAAGGTGCACCCTGTATGTTTTCTTGAGTTGTTGTGTCGCTATCGAATTACACCTAATGAGGAACCGAGCCGAGGTGAATGGCCCGTTGTTATGTAACAGATTAGAGGCGCTCCGATGCTGCAACAGGAGGCGACGCCACTGAAGGCACAACCGCCACGTTTAACAGCCGATTTGAAGTCTGCAAAGAGATTTTAAATTACTTTGGGGTTTATAAGTAACAATAACAAGAGTGTATAGATGAATCACAAAATGAGCTTTAAACTTAAACCTTGTATAACCCCATTAGACGTGGAATAGTCCTGCTGTAGACCTGGTTTAGACCTGGTTTAGATCTGGAGGTAGATTTTTCTTAGCTCTTGAATGAACTTGTAGCTTCAATCGAGTTCAAAATGAGCTGTTATCTTGCTTGAACTAACACACATATTTCAACACATTGTTTGTGTTCCTGTGCTTATCATTTATAAAGCATTATTCCATTGTCTGAATTGTTCATACGCAATAATGTCATATTCATGAGCAATATTCTGACATAATGTTAATCGTATTGGTGCAATATTCTGTGTCAATATAACTGCTGTAAATAAGAGTGTTTACTTTTGCCACTATTATTACTATTTTTCTTATTTTATTTTAATTTTCTTATTATTTTTTTCTATTCTATTCCTTATTAAGAATATAAGAGGTTTTTGTCGATAAGAGTTTTGTTTATAAGAGCTTTTCTATTAAGAGTTTTTTTTAAAGCTTTCCATAAGTTATCTGTTCTTTTACTTAAGATAAGATATTCCTTTATTGTCCACACATGGGGAAATTTCATTGTTGCAACGCAGGTAGATACAGAGGAAAAACACTCTTAATAGAAGAACTCTTATAAACAAAAACACTTATAAACAAAAACTCCTATAGACAAAACCTCCAATTTCCTAATAAGGAATGGAGGGAAAAAATAGAGATAAAATAAAATAAAAACAGCTAGGGTAAGACAAGATAATACTAATAATAATGGTAAAATAAACACTCTATTTACATCAGTTGTATGCACATGAATATGGCCTTAATTACTTGTGAGTACGACAGTAATTGCACATGAATATGACGGTATTGCACATGGTTAAGTACTTCTGTATCTACTTGCGTTGCAACACCGAAATTTCCCCATTGTGTGGACAAATAAAGGCTTATCTTATCTTATCTTGTTAGAATTAATAAAATGCTCTTGTCTTATTGTTCTGAACAGCAGTGTGTTGCTTACCGCGCTCGCTGCTCCAGCTGCAGCACAGACACAGCGCTCAGATACATCAGCGTCACCCGTTGGCTGCTCTCCAGACTTAATGTAACGTGGTCAATTGCCAAGAAAAATGATGCCTATGTCATCTGTTTTTGTGCTGTAAAACAAAGAGAGGGGTTCGGAGAGGTGGACAGGGGTCAAACATCCAGGAATAAAGATGAGCAGAGAAGGTGTAGTTTCCCCCGACACAGACGCTCGTCTCTCATTGGCTGCCGCAGAGCATTTTGGGAAATTCAACTTTTGCTGCAACGGCATGCTGGGACCGTGGTAATGCTCAGTCATTCTGACAGCACACAAATACCAGTCTCATTACGAGACGCTGTGCAGGAATATTTCTACGGATATTTCATGGCAGGATTCCTCGTTTGCAATAGGAGACAGACAGGAAATAGAACATAGTTAAAGTGCATATGACGGGTTGGACTACGCATTTCACTAAAACGTCGTGAACATATTTTTTTGTACATTATTACACTATTTTTGTCCCAGTTTGGCATTTTTGTTGACGTTCATCATGTTTCTTCTTGGTTCGACATGAACAGCAAATATGTAATACAGGCTAGAAGTAATTCAACTGTTAATTAGCAACAATATGACGAATAATAATCCCAGATAACGCCTTTATTTTTGTTAAATGGCTATTCAAACTGTCAGAAAATTGTGTCAGTTGTGTTTAAATTGTTTCATTTTCGAGTCGCTTAATGGAGACATAAAGGGATTTCCTGTACATTTTACATTTTTATTTTATTTTTCAATTTTCTTCACTAACTGTAACTTGAGTAAAATTATGAAAATTTTTACCACAAGTACAATCTTACTAAAAATAATAAAAAATAATAAAATCAATAAATAATAAAATAAATAAAATAAATAAAATAAATAAAATAAATAAAATAAATAAAATAAATAAAATAAATAAAATAAATAAAAATATGCTTTTTTATTTTTATTAAAAAGTAAGTAATAAGGGAACAAGCGGTAGAAAATGGATGGATGGATAATAGTAATATTGTAAAAGCAGCTTTCAGTGCCGAAATCAGACTGCTGTATACTGTCTGCGTCATTGTTATCGGCCGCAAACATGGGAGTAAGGCTGGCACGCTGTAGCATGCTAGTTGATGTTTCCCAAACTTCACCCTGGCCTTTGAAACTTGTGAAAAATCCTCATAAACTCATTGTGGTGAAGGATGCTCGTAAAACGTTAGGAAAGTGAGAAATAAGTAGACCGCTGCAAACTGTTTAAGATTAACTCATTGCACATTGTGAGAGTGCGTCCTAGTAATAGTAACAGTAAGAGATAAAGTTATTCCTAGCTAGATTGTGCATGTTTGAAGTTGATGGAAAAAAATGTTTTCCTTAATTACTGCTACACTTAGTACCTTGAAGATAATCATTTTAAACTGTCTTTAGCTGGAGGTGAACATATTGACCGGTCAGGACAATAGATGGGCCCCAGAGGTAAAGGCCAGAGGCTGGATTAACACAGTAATTGGTCTCTGTGGGTTAAACAATGTTCATTTGTTACAATGGCGGCGTGCATCTCACCTTGGAAGAAGAAGCGCTTAGCAGAGTGGCAGCATTTACGCCAGTTAACCTGTGCACTTTACAGTCACCGTTTAGAGTTGCAAGTGATTCACTCTGGCAGAAGGGGTTTTACTAAGTTTCTTACAAATATTCTATATAAAACAAACAAGCAAGACCAGAGAATGAAAAGACTACATATAGCGTAGCCCACAAAACAAACGTCAGGCATCTGTCCCAATTATTGTTCAATTTTTATGTTCAAAGTAAAGTTTCCATTTTGTACATTTCCAACATCATTTCAGTCCATATGGTTCAGTCCTTGTCATCCTTTTTCCTTGTTATTGCTATTTACTGCAGCCAAAAGAAGATTCCACTGGTATCTATCAATTGTTTCCACTGTTGGTGTTTCATGTCTTAGTTTTGTCAAATGGATTACAAAGTGACACCTCTGGGGAAGGTGGCAGAGTGCAGCCAAAACTGTCAAAAAATAGTGGTCTGTTCATAAGAAACTAGTATATAAGGACTATAAATTATAAATATTTGTTAAGTCAAAGTATACAGCTGTCGCTCGAGATGAAAGAACACAAAAAGTGGAAAGGAAAAGTACATCTGATATTACTGTTACTGCTGCTACTGTAACAATACCAGTACTTATTAATAAAGTTGTCATTTCTGAGACCTACGTACATATTATTCAAATGTCTAATGCACATTTATGCCATATTAAAATGGTCCTCTTTGCATAACATAGTTGCGTGTACAGTGTCTCTCTACCTCAGTCTGTCAGTGGAATGTGTGCCTTCACCTCAGCTCAGTGTCGCCCTTTAACCTCTGACCTACGAACTCCCCAACGCCTGAGTTTACCCAGTATTTTTGGAGATTCCACCTGCTGCGCACAAGTTCACCGAGAGCGACCCAGGATTAAAAAAAAAAGGAATTGGCAACAGAACTATTCTTTATACTACTGCGAGTAACGCCAAGATTGAACCCAATTTCGACCGACTAAAAGGCAAACGTAATAAAGTCCTTAGTAATTCATTTCCGCCTCTGACCTTCATGCCCTTTTTGAATTTGCCGTCCAACTTTATTTGTGCAAAGTGGAAGTCCTTGGTGGAGACAGGGCGGTCGTGCGCAGGGTCAACATTTGAAGCAGTAGTGTTTGTCAGCAGTGCAGCGCAGAAGGCTGTTATGGGCTGAGTGTGCAGATGGAGGCCAATGGGACTACAGTATAATGCACAAAGAGAGAGACGAGGGAGCGAGGGAGCGAGGGAGGGAGAGGGAGAGAAAGAGAGAGGGAGCGAGGGAGGGAGGGAGAGAGAGAGAGAGGGAGAGAGAGCGAGGGAGGGAGAGAGAGAGAGGGAGGTGAAGACAGTAAGGACCAGATGCTAAGGGACCAACACAGGGCACAAACAATACACAATTTACATAGGGCATTTAACTGGTCACCCCATTGTCCTTATTGGACTTCTGGACTGCTACTATGTGTATTACAAGACTACTACTTATAGTACTACAACAAGTATGGCTTCTAAAACTACTGCTACTACAAGGTGACTACTAAAACTACTAACTACTACTGCTCAACCCACCACTACTACTACCACTATACCTACCGTCTCTTCTTTTAAGGTATATTTAATGAATATTTATGTTTTTATCAGATTGTATTGTGATTTTTAAGGTTAGGTTGGATGTCTTTATTTGTACCCTTGGGTAATTTGGTTTGCACTGATTACGAGACATCAAACACACAGTATAAAAAACACAGACATAGTGGATTAATGAGCTTGTTTAAGAGGACAATGTAGCCTTATGTCTTATGTTTTCGTCTTATTTCCATGTGCTTTGCTACTCGGTTAAAGAAAAAGAAGCATTTTGATAGCAGATTGCGTAACATAAAAATAGCTGTCATTAAAAGCAGCCACGCGGGCGGTCTCTCCTGCCGCCACACTGCGCAGGGCTTGGTCCACATACTGTACTGTGCCATTCTGTGCCAAGTCAAACGTGCCCGAGGGGAAACCAGTGGTTGCTAGACAGTCATAATTGAATAGTCTGGCTGCCCCCAACCCACGCACTCTGGTCCATGCCAACAATATTTCCGCTGGTGTGTTTTTCGATAGTGTCTACAATGAAAGTTCAGAGAAAGTTCATGGCAGACCTTGATGCAGTCGCCACAGAGACGAGGAGCGGTGCTAACGACGCAGCGCTTCTACTGGACAGAGTGGAAAACTTGATTTTATTTATTATTTTATTAAGTTAAACTCAAAATGTGGCATAGTATAGTGAAATAGTTGTGTGTTGTTCAAGCGGTAGTGACAAATACATTTGAGTGCACTTTTACAAAATAAAGGTGCATTATGTAACTTATCGTATATTTTATCGTTGGAGTCTCGCTAACTGATTCTTCCTAAAGAGAGGGGATCACATTGCCTGGATTGTTCCACAGTGTGACATGACGGGTTTCTACAGTATCTAGCATTTATTCAATTATAGGTGTTCGAAAAGCTTGAATTATTACCAATAAATTGTTGCGGTGGCGTCACAGGCTGGTTTTCATGAAGATAGATGAGTTTAATGTCACAGTAGGACCTTCTTGCAAATAAATATCATCTCCATGGCGATAAGCAGGTGCTACATACCCCAACCAGAAAAGCTCTGCAGCACGTTTAAATGAAGGACTTACCTGAGAGGAAAAAACAAACAAATTCAATCGGCAAATCTAGTCAAATTAAGATAAAAATATGATTCAAGCTTAAGATTGTTTTTTCCACTAACTTTCTGTGTATTAAATAAACTATTTTGTGAAGCTTTGCAGGACGACTTCTGTTGTGAATTTGGGCTTTGCAAAAATAAACTGAATTGGAACGGAATTGAACTGTACTACTGATTATATTTTTATATTATCGAACTGTATAATAGAGCTACACTGGTGGACTGAAGGATTTGCCTGCATATTCACTACTGCGCTACCGCTGAACCACACAGCAGCACACAGGAAATACATTCACACATTGTTCTGAGGTAACAATGCTTTAAAATAAATACTACTGTCATAAATCTGCCACCACTTCTCATTCTCATTCCGTACCACCGCTCTACGCCCATCGAAATTCCTCTCAGTGCAATAAAAGCCAGTTACAGTGCGTGATCTATATGCCCGTGTGCCGCGCTAATGACCGTACGCAGTCACACACGGAGCTCACCCGGCGCCTATAAAGCCGGCCCGGGGCATCAATCCTGGGACTCTGAGCTGGGCGTATCACAGGAAAAAGGTGAGAGGACCATCCGTCAGACGCTCGTGCGGCCGAAGAACGTTTTGATTTGTCAGGAGCGGTAACCTTGAGCGGCGTTACAATTTATCTCGCACCGTGCGGTAAGTGACGGGTCGGCATGCACTTGGCACAAATGAGGCCAGCAGTAAAAGTTGTGATCTGGGAACAAAGGGAAGCAGATGGGATTTTGAACGGTTTGTATTGATTCGAATGAAAGTCCGAACACTAAAAACAGAGACTTCCGCTTACACAGTCAAAGTTGGCTTAGCTTAGTCCATCTACAACTACAACACATACAGTATATTTATTTAACCACTTATACTGTTCTGGAGACTTTAATGTATTTTTGAGTTACAGGCACACATCAACTGGTCAACAAATAGGCATATTTCAAGATTACATTGATGATATTGTCCATAACATTTCGTTTTCTACACATTAACCAGACCAGATCCTAAAAAAACTTCACGATTTGCTTTCATTGTGTATATAATATGATTTGTACTCATCAGAATGTAATCAATTCAATAATACATGA